>NC_059425.1:76338280-76711614 GCF_021028975.2 Sphaerodactylus townsendi
ACAGAGAGTTCCACAGGCTAAGACCAGCGCTAAAAAAACAGCTGGCTCTGGTCAAGGACAGCTGAATAGGTTTTGGGCCAGGGATCTCTAGCAGGTTGGTTATAATTGTGTGCAGTGTTCTTTGGGGGCATATTGGGAGAGGTAGTCCCACAGATACGATGGTTTCAGACTGTTTAGGGCTTTAATGGTCAGTACCAATACCTTGAACCTAATCCAGTATTTAATCTGGAGCCAGTGCAGCTATCAGAGCATTAGTTGTATGTGTGCTCTCTTTACAAGACCCACGCCACCACATTCAGGACCAGTAGTAATTTCTGAAGCAGTCTCAAGGGTAGCCATGCATAGAGTGAGTTACAGTAGTCTATTCTACTCCCCCTTATCCACTTCATTACCTTCTCCAGGCACCTATTCAAGAATTCCTCAAATCTACCTAGCATAGCTGTTGAAGAGAAATAGAGCTGGGCATCATCTGCATATCGGTAGTACCTCATTCCAAATTCCTGGATGACCTTTCGCAGCAGTTTCATACAGATGTTACACAGCACAGGGGATAAAGTGGAACCCAGAGGAGCCCCGTGGCATAATTGCCATGGGGCAGAGCAACAGTCTCCCAGCCCCACCTTCTGAAATTGGTTGTTCAAGTAAGTGGAACCATCAAAGCATGTTGCTATCTACTCTCAGACCAACCTGCCTCACCAAATGGATACTATGGTCAATGGAACTGAAAGTCATTGAGAATTTCATGAAAATCAACGGGATGTACTCTCCAGGCAAAGATCATCCATCAAATGGACCAATATACATCTGGCAACAAAACAGAAATCCTCTCAAATTCCAACAACAAATGATTGGTTGCACAAACTGGCAGAATATGCAACCATAGATAATTTAACAGTGACAATCAACATAATCTGGATAAATCTTTGGAGGATTGGAGACCATTGGTGAACTTTCTCAAGGAAAAAGAAGAATATAAATTTCTGTCATCAGAAATACAATCTTAAATTGAAGAGTCTGGGTATTCATAGAGACCAATATAATGGTTTAATCTGTCTTCTTTTTTTGGTGCAGGAAAATAGTTAATTTCTTTGCTGTAACTGTATTAGTTAAGAAATAAGGCATCTAATTTTGTATCAAATCTTAATTATGGGATATATTTTGTATAATATATTGTAAGCATTTTGGACAAGTTATCTGTCCTGAATATTAAATAATAAAAAGCATTTAAAAACCAAACTGACCAAGGCCATTTTTTCCCCAAACCAGGTCTAAATCCAAATTGATATGAATCTAAATAATCTGCATCCTTGAGTTCGTCTGAAGCTGTTTTAGCCACCATCCACTCAAGTACCACATCCAAGAATGGAATATTAGTTACTAGGCAGTAGTTGTTAAGGTAATTTGGATTGAGGGATGCCTTTTTCGGAAGGTGTTTCACAACTACTTCAAATTTCTCAGAACTGTATCCTCCCACAGAAAAGCATTTATTACCTCCTGGACCCAGTCAACCTACCCCGCCCAGTATGAAATGATAAGCCATGAGGGGCAAGGGGCAAGAGTTGTTGTGGTGTGCCATACACTTTGAAGCACCTTGTCTACTTCATCAGACCTCACCAACTGAAAATCATCCATCCAAGTAAAATTAGACTGTGCTCCAATAACATGCTGAGACTGAACCAGTCCAACTGTGGGGTCGAAGTTGTGGTGGACATGAACAATTTTATTTCCAAAATGCATTGCAAAGGTATCACAGCAGGCTTGTATATTTTCTGAGTATTGAGGCAAAAGTCCTTTTCACAATCTGGAACAGTTCTGCCAGACTGTCAGACCCTCCTTTGACCAGACAATTGGAACACTTGTGGATGAACAAATATTTCTTTATTGCAGGCAAGATAAGCCCCATACAGTACAAAGAAGTCTCTGCCAGCCCAGCAGAGACTTTGATACTATAAAGCAACCAGCAAACCCGTCCCCCCTCCCACCGTACAAATTCACAGCTGCACTACAGACCGAGGTATGTGGCCTTCACCAGCTAGCAGAGAAAATAAGGAGCCAAGAAGCAGCAGAATAATACTTTCACATAGCAGATTCACACAGACCAGAGCTCCCTTCCCGCAACATCCAGGCCAACCTGACAAGACTGCACTGTGCAGATACAACCATGGTAGAAAAGTGAGCTCACTTTGCTACCATCATTGTCATACAGTAAACATGATGATGTGCTCTTGTAACCCCTGTGTTCAGAATGGGATGACCCAGAAAGGGGTGGAGACTGAAAGCAGCAGAAGGCTGCAGAACTCATGAAGTAGCCTTGCTTCCTCCAACTTAATGAGTTCTGCAGCCTTCCAACTCCAATGCAGGAAACAGTGTTTTAATATGAACAGCAGCACACCTGGGCGAAACCAGTTCTCTTTTGTCTATATTTGTTAACCTTTCCTCTCACTCATCCTTCTTATGACCATCTTGCAACATCCATTAAGGGTTGTTACCTGTTTTGTCCAACATCTGGCAAAAACCATCAAGAAAATGAGTCAGCCATCAGGTCTGATACTCAAGACCATTACATCACCTGGAACAGCAGAAAAAATCCTTTGTTAAAGGATTTCCTTGACCCTAAGAGATGTTTTTCCCTATAAAAGCCCACCCCAGACCCCAGTCAGTTGTTGAATATTATCTCACACCACCATGGTGCTCGATATTATTGTTCCAACAGTGCTGATCATCCAGAGCCTAGCCATTAGATCTGTTTCCTGGACGTTCATTACAAAACTGGTAAATATATTCTTTGATTTCCCATCCCTTCTCTCTATATATATCCAAAACCTGTCTTTCACCTCTAAATTACATCCTAGGACACCGTGTGTGTGTATTTTTTTCACCCCCAGTAATTGAGTGATTGTGAGTGAGATTTTATTTTATTCCATTTATTATTTTCCCAATAAAATCCTAGAAAAAAGAGTTCATTTGCAGTTGTGTTTGAATGTCTCTGGGTTTTTGGTGTTTTTTTTAGCATTGGCAGCCAGGTTTTGTTGAATTTCAGACTCTCTTTTTGTTGAAACTGTCTCAGTGTTTGTGAATTTCAATGGCATTTCTGTGTAGTCTGAAATAGCAGTCATTGGAGTTATAAAAAATTTCTGTATCTTCAAATAAAATCTGATGTCTGCTTGGTCTAAGAAGTACCTGGATGCTTTGGATTGGTTGGCAGAAGGAAGGTAAGCAGATTTCCTGGGACAGGTGAAATTTGGTAGCCACCTTAGGGTTTAAAAATAGGATCAGTGTGCATCGCAACCTTGTCAGGATGGAAGATGAATAGTTCCAGTTTGATGGGTTAGGCAGTCTTCTGCTGATGTCAGATCCACAAGGAACAATGTTTTCATACATAGCTATTTCAATGGTATGGATTACATCAGTTCGAACAAAGGTCTTGTAAGTGCTGATAACACTATGTGTAGGTTCCATGTTGGAAACCCGTGGACCTAAAAGGTGGTGGTGGTGGGAGTTACAGCCATATAATCCCTTTCAGGAACGTCGGGATGTGGAGGAACATAGACACAGGGAAATTCCTATCATGAGGGAGTGCTGTGGCCAGATTCAAAATCTGACATTTATTTCTATCAGACCCCATACAACTGTAAAAGCCTGGTGCTCCAAGGCTTCTTGTAACAAGCTAGTAACTTTTTTGTTCTTTAGTTTGCTAGTTGTACAAAGAACCTGTCTTACAGCCATCTTGAGTTAGTACCTTGCAATGGTATGCAATAATAAAGTTGTTTAACTAGAGTCCTCACATTTCCTTGCTCATCACCTTGAGTAAATAGTAAATTCCCTAGAAAATTCCCTGAAGAAAATTGTTTCCAAATTATTACTTTCCGATACCATACACCAGAAAGCCTGCAGCACATAACTGTTGGTGACAGTGCACAAAAACGGGCACTTATCTACAGACTTGACCTGTTATTCATTCCTTCTGGGCCAAAAATACAGCATAAATGGGAGACAATAGATCAGTATTTTGCCCTCTTGTTACTGCTGCTGCCCGGGTAACATTAAGTGATTTCAGCTCAGGCAATGTAGTGAGGCACAGGAAGCCCACCGGCTTCTTCAAAACAGAATATTTTATTTGAAAGTCGTGGCTACAGCTCAGGCAGGGGGAATTGCGTTCTTGTAGCCAAGCGTAGGACTTTTTATACACAAAGATCAAAAGGGGGCAGGTCCCTTACCTTGCAACAATAAAGAAAACATCAACACATAAAAGAAAGGTACAGTTACAACTTTGTGAATGGGACCATGAGATCCCACTGTCAGGCGTCTTCCCACAAGACTTTACGATAGCGCAGAAGGGGTTGAAGAGTGTCTATTCATAAAACTGTGTGAGGCTGTTAATGCACCCAGGTATCTGGTTATCAGATGGGCTGCTTTCCTTGAATGATGTCCTGAGGCTCCCGCGCCTCAGTCCCGCAACAAAAGAAAGTTCAAATGGTCCAATGGCGATCTTAGTTCATTCCTCAAGGGCTGGGACCTCTGGAGTGCCGTCATCAGATTCAATTAGTAATCCAAAAAGGGTCTGTTCTTGTTAAAGAGATCTACTGGGTGTTGGCCCAAACTGAATTCCAAGACTAACTTCCTTGGGTCTTAATATCAGCTGGTACAAGCTATTGCTTTTGCTAACAGATACAAATATTTAAAGTAATATTTCTAATTTAAACACTAGATGCAATCCTACAGAACTTACAGTATCATAAAGAGCACCTTTATATATGTGAACAAGAATATCCTAAGCTAACATTATTAAACCTTGACTCACTTAGAAAACCCAGTTAAGATGTATTTATTTATTTATTCTTTCAACTTTTAATACCGCCCCATCCCCGAAGGGCTCTGGGCGGTGTACAACAGTCACATATAAAGATAAAACAACTAAAACCTTTAAACGCAGCGATAAAAATGAAGACTAATGAATAAAGTGGCGTCCAGCAACCCCATTTTAAAAAAATGATTAACAGAAGCATAAACATTAGGCAAACAATAAATCCAACACTGAGGGGCTTATACTAAGTCTTAAAATAAATAAAAGCAGGAAGAAAACCATGTGAAACATTAGCACAACCACATGTACACGTCCTTTTCAGGCCCTATGGAGACTTTTGGGTAACACTGGTCTCTTTGCTCTGGCCTTTAGCCAGTGCAGTCAGGCGATAGGCTTAGGAAAATATCTTTCATATTTTCCTGGCGGTAACACTCTCACAGTATCATTGCCTTCAGTGTAAGCAAAGACAAGGATGGAGATTTCTCCCTCATTATGGGTGCTAACATTTTAGCATAAGTCGACGCTGGCATTGTTCAGTCGAATACCTATAGTTCCTTTTCTTGTACTTTACTAATAGGACTTGTTCCTGCTTCATCCTGGATTTTGTGATAATGCGTTTTCGCCTAGCTACCAAAAAGTTGCGATCAGTCATCACCTCCTGAGTGGAAGGGCTGCTCTTTAGATTGCATTTCCTTTCAAACTGTCCGTGCTGCTCTCTGCATGCAAATGGGAGGTCGGCTTAGTCCATCTGAGGAAGCCAGCTTCCAAACCATAAAAGGTCAGCGTTCAAATTGCCACGGGGACTCCCTTCTAACCCTTCGGCGAGCCTAACGATCTAGCGAAAGGGCGGCCAGGAATGCTTCTCCTCCCCTACTCCCGCGGTGAGTTCTGGGGAGAGTCCCTCCTTTCAGTTTCGATTTTCTTGCTGCTGGCGCGTCAGCTCCCGAAGGAACGGGGCTTGCCTGAAGGGGCGGGTAACAGGGGAAGCGCTTGCGGGGAAAAGAAACTGTTGCCGCGGATTGTAGGAGTGCCGTGCAGCAGTGAAGAGGCGCGTGAGGCAGATTATTTGGGGGACAACCAAATAAATGCCCACTTCGTGAGTAAGTCGAAGGGAACTGGGCCTGTTTGGGCAGGAGGTGCAGGGGACAAGCAGGCAGTATCTGAGGGACCGGGGGGGAGGGGGTGTGTGTGGCGGTCAGAGGGCCATGGCCAGGCGAGCAGTGCGTGCCAGGTTTGCTGCAGGCGGGGGTAATGGCGTGCTGCCCCTTGCAGAACTGCTGTCTGCCAACATTTAGAACTGCAGAGTTCAACCTCGCGCGCAAGTGAGGCTCCTGGTCGTTTCGACGGCGCCTCCCCCGGGAAAGCTCCAAAGGGGGAAATATGCGCTGCTCTTCCCCATTCCTTGGAGCGCTGTGGAGCGAAAGTTCTCGGTTTTTCTCGGTGCAGTCTGATCCTGTCTGTGCTTAACCTATTTGATTTCCGGTAAATTGAAATATTTCAGGCTGCAAACCTAATCACGTTCATCTGGGAATAATTGACCCTGAGTTTAGTTTGGAGGAATATGCATAGGATCGGACTGACGACTGTTTGACGAAGGGAGCTCTGACTCTCGAAAACTTGCATCCCGGAAATCTTGTTGGTATCTGAGTCCCGACTCGGATTTAATGGATGACTTTATCTTTCAAAGAAATGCACTTCTGGAGCAGTTCGTGGAGTGCTTGAATTGGTTAACAACAGACTGGGTAAACAGGAATGGGGCAAACGGATAGCAAACATTTCCAATGTAAAATGCCTGAAGGTTGTTTTGGGTTTTCCAGGCTGTGTGACTGTGGTCTGGTAGTTTTCGTGCAGTGGATATCCATCTTCCTGCTTGAGTGGGATAGAGCCCCTGGGACACAGTGGGGGAACGGCCTGGTCAGAAGACCCCAATTTGGAGTGAGAATCCATTCATTGGGTCTTCCCATAGCTCTCCCTCCCAGTGAGAGGCAGAGGGCCCACTCCCAAGGGCATAGTAGGGTACCTAGAAGATTAATAGGGGGCAAGACCACCTGGGGGGATGTGCCTGGGTGAGGGGAAGGGCAGGGAGGCTGGGGCCATTCCAGTGCTTACGGGAAGAGGGCATTATGGTGCTGGGGTCAGAGGAGAATGGTTTTCAGAAGGCGCACGGAATGCTCCTTCTGCTCAATTCCCCATCCAAAGGAAGGTAGGGAGATGAGTCGTCCTGCCCACTGAATAAATAAATAAAAAGCTGAATCCCCATACTAGTATGGAGTTTTTCACAGCTTTTTTCAGATTATTTGAAGTTTATTGTGTCTATTAAATCTGATCTCAAAAAATTCCAAGCTGCCTCTAAAGTCCTAATGGGTCTCAGAGGTGGCAGGTGGTGCAGAACTTAATGCTGGACTGGGCTTGGCCAAACCCTCATGGACTTCGGAGGCAGAGGCACAGCACTAAATGTTGGACTGGACTGAACCCAGCATTCAGATGTCTGTCACTTCCAAACCAATGTGGACTGCAGTGGTCAGCAGGTAAGTGAAGTAGAGAGGTGGTCCGCTCATTTTTTAAAATGGTGGCAGGGCCAAAGCATGGGGAAAAAAGCTGGAAAAATTCAACATTTTGGGGGATTCTCATTTTGGCTCTTATATTGCCACCATTTTTCTGGGGAGCTCCCCCCCCCAAAAAAAATAGCGATGGGGTATTTTTTTTTGTTTCTTTCAGTTTGGCTTTGCTGAATGCATGCCCGTTTGTAACATTTTGTGACGCTTCTGTTGTTCCCTGTGGAATTGTTCGCTCTCCTCTATTGGGAAACAGAGTATTGTCCTAGGATTTCTGCAGTTACATGTATTGGAAGAGTGGCAAATGTGTTCTGTATCCTTCCCATTGGGAGACTGCCTCTAAGATTGATTGGGTGGTTTACCATTGAGACTGGTGTGTAACCACTTGAGTTTGTAATTTAGCTTAGTAGAAAAAGAAGTCAATAGCAGAACCAAAGAGTTGGAAGGGAACCTTTGCAGGTTTTTTGTCCTGGACCGCCAAAAATTTAGAAGAACTGCTGTTCTGCCATTTCATATTTCATCATGCTAATTAAAGTCATGCTAATTAAAGATGCAACATCTTTTAATCAGAATTTCTTTCACCTTTGTAGGTGTACAATAATGGTGGACAATCAGGCTGCGCTAAGGAAGTACACAGCCGACCTTAATGAGTATTGTCAGAAAAAACAATTAAAATACGACTATAAAGATGTTGATGTCACAGGACCTCCTCATGATCGTATGTAAGTTTTCAAAGGCCATCAAGAGAGGTTGGGGCATGTATGTGAAAAGTGAGCAGGAATCTTCAGCCACTCTGACATATTGATAGCTCATTTTTTATTCTGTAGGTGGGATATGTGGCCATGGCATAGTAATTTGTCTTGTTAATTCCTCGCAGTAAGGGTATGATTTTTTTGGTTGTAAATGAAAGGGAAGGCTAGAAAGCTGTCTAATAATAGTCAGGTCTTTGTAGCAGCTGGGCAGGGCCTACATTGTACAGATTTGAGACACTTTGGCATACTTCCCTTAGTAATTCTTTCCTATCTTGAGTGAAGAAGTAGGTGCCAGCTGGCAGAGTGTTGAGAAGTGGGGCTCCTTTTGCAGCATTCTACTTCTCTGCCCTTCTCGTGGGTGGTGAGGAGTTCTCTAGAAACAGTGTTTTTTGCATCCTTCTGTCATTTCAGCTTTAAGGAAAGGAATGTTACCGTTTGCTTCCATAGTCAATACTGTATTAGCATATGCCACTTTGTAAAATACTTCAGCGGCAATAGCAGGAGATTAGATGTGTTTTCTTTTCAAGCAATTGCATGTAGACAGAAAACAATCCTTGGATTATTTGGGAAGAATTTGATTAATTTTGAAAGGAATGATACCTAATGATTGTATGAATGAATTGAATTTTCAGGTGGGCATTAGAATGCATTAAAATGACTGTTTTACAAATGGCCAGATAGATTGTATTGACAATTCAAATGTATGGCTCCTGCTAAATCATCTGATTCCCAGTAATCTTGTTTACCTGCATGGAAATGCAGCGTTTTTATGGGTGTTAAGTACCAAAAGGTTAAGAATTGACTAGGGCCACTAGATAAAAAACAGCAGTATAACAAAATACAGATGCATTTATTTCAAATTAAAATCATCACATCATAGTGGAAGGCCCACAATAGCCTACCTTATGTGCATAAAATCACTATGGCTCATTCTGCACAGACGATACAAATGGGTTAAATGAACCCATGTTGCCTGTCCCACTGCTCGCACGGCGGGTGCAGGGACCATCCGGGATCACTGGGAACCTGGCAACAGGATGTGGGATGCTTTGCACAGGAAATGCTTTGTTTCCCTGTGAAATGCACATCTGAGAATCCCCCCACCCGAGAATACCCCAACCTGAGAATCCCCCCAGAAACATACCTGCTCAAAATGGCGGCTGCCTAGAGAATCCACTCTAATGGTGGCTGCCTACAGAATCCACCATAATGGTGGATGGAAGGTGGGGGTAATAGAATGCTAGAAGACAATACCACCCCCTCCCATCATCATGACAGCTGACAGCCTCACCCCCCCCCCCCCCCACCCCGGCCCCCCCCACTTCTCCCCCCCCCCCCCCCGCCCCCCCCCCCCCCGCCCCCCCCCCCCCCCCCCCCCCCCCCCCACCCGCCCCCCCCCCCCCCCCCCCCTCGCAACCCACCCCCCCACCCCCCCCCCCCCCCACCCCCCCCCCCCCCCACCCCCCCCCCCCCCCGCCAGCCCCCCCCTCCCCCCCCCCCCCCCCCCACCCCCCCCCCCCACCCTTCCCCCCCCCCCCACCACCCCCCCCCCCTCCACCCCCCCCCCCCCCCACCCCCCCCCCCCCCCACCCCCCCCCCCCCCCACCCCCCCCCCCCCCCACCCCCCCCCCCCCCCACCCCCCCCCCCCCCCACCCCCCCCCCCCCCCACCCCCCCCCCCCCCCACCCCCCCCCCCCCCCACCCCCCCCCCCCCCCACCCCCCCCCCCCCCCACCCCCCCCCCCCCCCACCCCCCCCCCCCCCCACCCCCCCCCCCCCCCACCCCCCCCCCCCCCCACCCCCCCCCCCCCCCACCCCCCCCCCCCCCCACCCCCCCCCCCCCCCACCCCCCCCCCCCCCCACCCCCCCCCCCCCCCACCCCCCCCCCCCCCCACCCCCCCCCCCCCCCACCCCCCCCCCCCCCCACCCCCCCCCCCCCCCACCCCCCCCCCCCCCCACCCCCCCCCCCCCCCACCCCCCCCCCCCCCCACCCCCCCCCCCCCCCACCCCCCCCCCCCCCCACCCCCCCCCCCCCCCACCCCCCCCCCCCCCCACCCCCCCCCCCCCCCACCCCCCCCCCCCCCCACCCCCCCCCCCCCCCACCCCCCCCCCCCCCCACCCCCCCCCCCCCCCACCCCCCCCCCCCCCCACCCCCCCCCCCCCCCACCCCCCCCCCCCCCCACCCCCCCCCCCCCCCACCCCCCCCCCCCCCCACCCCCCCCCCCCCCCACCCCCCCCCCCCCCCACCCCCCCCCCCCCCCACCCCCCCCCCCCCCCACCCCCCCCCCCCCCCACCCCCCCCCCCCCCCACCCCCCCCCCCCCCCACCCCCCCCCCCCCCCACCCCCCCCCCCCCCCACCCCCCCCCCCCCCCACCCCCCCCCCCCCCCACCCCCCCCCCCCCCCACCCCCCCCCCCCCCCACCCCCCCCCCCCCCCACCCCCCCCCCCCCCCACCCCCCCCCCCCCCCACCCCCCCCCCCCCCCACCCCCCCCCCCCCCCACCCCCCCCCCCCCCCACCCCCCCCCCCCCCCACCCCCCCCCCCCCCCACCCCCCCCCCCCCCCACCCCCCCCCCCCCCCACCCCCCCCCCCCCCCACCCCCCCCCCCCCCCACCCCCCCCCCCCCCCACCCCCCCCCCCCCCCACCCCCCCCCCCCCCCACCCCCCCCCCCCCCCACCCCCCCCCCCCCCCACCCCCCCCCCCCCCCACCCCCCCCCCCCCCCACCCCCCCCCCCCCCCACCCCCCCCCCCCCCCACCCCCCCCCCCCCCCACCCCCCCCCCCCCCCACCCCCCCCCCCCCCCACCCCCCCCCCCCCCCACCCCCCCCCCCCCCCACCCCCCCCCCCCCCCACCCCCCCCCCCCCCCACCCCCCCCCCCCCCCACCCCCCCCCCCCCCCACCCCCCCCCCCCCCCACCCCCCCCCCCCCCCACCCCCCCCCCCCCCCACCCCCCCCCCCCCCCACCCCCCCCCCCCCCCACCCCCCCCCCCCCCCACCCCCCCCCCCCCCCACCCCCCCCCCCCCCCACCCCCCCCCCCCCCCACCCCCCCCCCCCCCCACCCCCCCCCCCCCCCACCCCCCCCCCCCCCCACCCCCCCCCCCCCCCACCCCCCCCCCCCCCCACCCCCCCCCCCCCCCACCCCCCCCCCCCCCCACCCCCCCCCCCCCCCACCCCCCCCCCCCCCCACCCCCCCCCCCCCCCACCCCCCCCCCCCCCCACCCCCCCCCCCCCCCACCCCCCCCCCCCCCCACCCCCCCCCCCCCCCACCCCCCCCCCCCCCCACCCCCCCCCCCCCCCACCCCCCCCCCCCCCCACCCCCCCCCCCCCCCACCCCCCCCCCCCCCCACCCCCCCCCCCCCCCACCCCCCCCCCCCCCCACCCCCCCCCCCCCCCACCCCCCCCCCCCCCCACCCCCCCCCCCCCCCACCCCCCCCCCCCCCCACCCCCCCCCCCCCCCACCCCCCCCCCCCCCCACCCCCCCCCCCCCCCACCCCCCCCCCCCCCCACCCCCCCCCCCCCCCACCCCCCCCCCCCCCCACCCCCCCCCCCCCCCACCCCCCCCCCCCCCCACCCCCCCCCCCCCCCACCCCCCCCCCCCCCCACCCCCCCCCCCCCCCACCCCCCCCCCCCCCCACCCCCCCCCCCCCCCACCCCCCCCCCCCCCCACCCCCCCCCCCCCCCACCCCCCCCCCCCCCCACCCCCCCCCCCCCCCACCCCCCCCCCCCCCCACCCCCCCCCCCCCCCACCCCCCCCCCCCCCCACCCCCCCCCCCCCCCACCCCCCCCCCCCCCCACCCCCCCCCCCCCCCACCCCCCCCCCCCCCCACCCCCCCCCCCCCCCACCCCCCCCCCCCCCCACCCCCCCCCCCCCCCACCCCCCCCCCCCCCCACCCCCCCCCCCCCCCACCCCCCCCCCCCCCCACCCCCCCCCCCCCCCACCCCCCCCCCCCCCCACCCCCCCCCCCCCCCACCCCCCCCCCCCCCCACCCCCCCCCCCCCCCACCCCCCCCCCCCCCCACCCCCCCCCCCCCCCACCCCCCCCCCCCCCCACCCCCCCCCCCCCCCACCCCCCCCCCCCCCCACCCCCCCCCCCCCCCACCCCCCCCCCCCCCCACCCCCCCCCCCCCCCACCCCCCCCCCCCCCCACCCCCCCCCCCCCCCACCCCCCCCCCCCCCCACCCCCCCCCCCCCCCACCCCCCCCCCCCCCCACCCCCCCCCCCCCCCACCCCCCCCCCCCCCCACCCCCCCCCCCCCCCACCCCCCCCCCCCCCCACCCCCCCCCCCCCCCACCCCCCCCCCCCCCCACCCCCCCCCCCCCCCACCCCCCCCCCCCCCCACCCCCCCCCCCCCCCACCCCCCCCCCCCCCCACCCCCCCCCCCCCCCACCCCCCCCCCCCCCCACCCCCCCCCCCCCCCACCCCCCCCCCCCCCCACCCCCCCCCCCCCCCACCCCCCCCCCCCCCCACCCCCCCCCCCCCCCACCCCCCCCCCCCCCCACCCCCCCCCCCCCCCACCCCCCCCCCCCCCCACCCCCCCCCCCCCCCACCCCCCCCCCCCCCCACCCCCCCCCCCCCCCACCCCCCCCCCCCCCCACCCCCCCCCCCCCCCACCCCCCCCCCCCCCCACCCCCCCCCCCCCCCACCCCCCCCCCCCCCCACCCCCCCCCCCCCCCACCCCCCCCCCCCCCCACCCCCCCCCCCCCCCACCCCCCCCCCCCCCCACCCCCCCCCCCCCCCACCCCCCCCCCCCCCCACCCCCCCCCCCCCCCACCCCCCCCCCCCCCCACCCCCCCCCCCCCCCACCCCCCCCCCCCCCCACCCCCCCCCCCCCCCACCCCCCCCCCCCCCCACCCCCCCCCCCCCCCACCCCCCCCCCCCCCCACCCCCCCCCCCCCCCACCCCCCCCCCCCCCCACCCCCCCCCCCCCCCACCCCCCCCCCCCCCCACCCCCCCCCCCCCCCACCCCCCCCCCCCCCCACCCCCCCCCCCCCCCACCCCCCCCCCCCCCCACCCCCCCCCCCCCCCACCCCCCCCCCCCCCCACCCCCCCCCCCCCCCACCCCCCCCCCCCCCCACCCCCCCCCCCCCCCACCCCCCCCCCCCCCCACCCCCCCCCCCCCCCACCCCCCCCCCCCCCCACCCCCCCCCCCCCCCACCCCCCCCCCCCCCCACCCCCCCCCCCCCCCACCCCCCCCCCCCCCCACCCCCCCCCCCCCCCACCCCCCCCCCCCCCCACCCCCCCCCCCCCCCACCCCCCCCCCCCCCCACCCCCCCCCCCCCCCACCCCCCCCCCCCCCCACCCCCCCCCCCCCCCACCCCCCCCCCCCCCCACCCCCCCCCCCCCCCACCCCCCCCCCCCCCCACCCCCCCCCCCCCCCACCCCCCCCCCCCCCCACCCCCCCCCCCCCCCACCCCCCCCCCCCCC
Source organism: Sphaerodactylus townsendi (assembly GCF_021028975.2). NCBI lineage: Eukaryota > Metazoa > Chordata > Lepidosauria > Squamata > Sphaerodactylidae > Sphaerodactylus > Sphaerodactylus townsendi. Next base: position 76,351,819 of record NC_059425.1, read on the forward strand.
CACCCCCCCCCCCCCCCACCCCCCCCCCCCCCCACCCCCCCCCCCCCCCACCCCCCCCCCCCCCCACCCCCCCCCCCCCCCACCCCCCCCCCCCCCCACCCCCCCCCCCCCCCACCCCCCCCCCCCCCCACCCCCCCCCCCCCCCACCCCCCCCCCCCCCCACCCCCCCCCCCCCCCACCCCCCCCCCCCCCCACCCCCCCCCCCCCCCACCCCCCCCCCCCCCCACCCCCCCCCCCCCCCACCCCCCCCCCCCCCCACCCCCCCCCCCCCCCACCCCCCCCCCCCCCCACCCCCCCCCCCCCCCACCCCCCCCCCCCCCCACCCCCCCCCCCCCCCACCCCCCCCCCCCCCCACCCCCCCCCCCCCCCACCCCCCCCCCCCCCCACCCCCCCCCCCCCCCACCCCCCCCCCCCCCCACCCCCCCCCCCCCCCACCCCCCCCCCCCCCCACCCCCCCCCCCCCCCACCCCCCCCCCCCCCCACCCCCCCCCCCCCCCACCCCCCCCCCCCCCCACCCCCCCCCCCCCCCACCCCCCCCCCCCCCCACCCCCCCCCCCCCCCACCCCCCCCCCCCCCCACCCCCCCCCCCCCCCACCCCCCCCCCCCCCCACCCCCCCCCCCCCCCACCCCCCCCCCCCCCCACCCCCCCCCCCCCCCACCCCCCCCCCCCCCCACCCCCCCCCCCCCCCACCCCCCCCCCCCCCCACCCCCCCCCCCCCCCACCCCCCCCCCCCCCCACCCCCCCCCCCCCCCACCCCCCCCCCCCCCCACCCCCCCCCCCCCCCACCCCCCCCCCCCCCCACCCCCCCCCCCCCCCACCCCCCCCCCCCCCCACCCCCCCCCCCCCCCACCCCCCCCCCCCCCCACCCCCCCCCCCCCCCACCCCCCCCCCCCCCCACCCCCCCCCCCCCCCACCCCCCCCCCCCCCCACCCCCCCCCCCCCCCACCCCCCCCCCCCCCCACCCCCCCCCCCCCCCACCCCCCCCCCCCCCCACCCCCCCCCCCCCCCACCCCCCCCCCCCCCCACCCCCCCCCCCCCCCACCCCCCCCCCCCCCCACCCCCCCCCCCCCCCACCCCCCCCCCCCCCCACCCCCCCCCCCCCCCACCCCCCCCCCCCCCCACCCCCCCCCCCCCCCACCCCCCCCCCCCCCCACCCCCCCCCCCCCCCACCCCCCCCCCCCCCCACCCCCCCCCCCCCCCACCCCCCCCCCCCCCCACCCCCCCCCCCCCCCACCCCCCCCCCCCCCCACCCCCCCCCCCCCCCACCCCCCCCCCCCCCCACCCCCCCCCCCCCCCACCCCCCCCCCCCCCCACCCCCCCCCCCCCCCACCCCCCCCCCCCCCCACCCCCCCCCCCCCCCACCCCCCCCCCCCCCCACCCCCCCCCCCCCCCACCCCCCCCCCCCCCCACCCCCCCCCCCCCCCACCCCCCCCCCCCCCCACCCCCCCCCCCCCCCACCCCCCCCCCCCCCCACCCCCCCCCCCCCCCACCCCCCCCCCCCCCCACCCCCCCCCCCCCCCACCCCCCCCCCCCCCCACCCCCCCCCCCCCCCACCCCCCCCCCCCCCCACCCCCCCCCCCCCCCACCCCCCCCCCCCCCCACCCCCCCCCCCCCCCACCCCCCCCCCCCCCCACCCCCCCCCCCCCCCACCCCCCCCCCCCCCCACCCCCCCCCCCCCCCACCCCCCCCCCCCCCCACCCCCCCCCCCCCCCACCCCCCCCCCCCCCCACCCCCCCCCCCCCCCACCCCCCCCCCCCCCCACCCCCCCCCCCCCCCACCCCCCCCCCCCCCCACCCCCCCCCCCCCCCACCCCCCCCCCCCCCCACCCCCCCCCCCCCCCACCCCCCCCCCCCCCCACCCCCCCCCCCCCCCACCCCCCCCCCCCCCCACCCCCCCCCCCCCCCACCCCCCCCCCCCCCCACCCCCCCCCCCCCCCACCCCCCCCCCCCCCCACCCCCCCCCCCCCCCACCCCCCCCCCCCCCCACCCCCCCCCCCCCCCACCCCCCCCCCCCCCCACCCCCCCCCCCCCCCACCCCCCCCCCCCCCCACCCCCCCCCCCCCCCACCCCCCCCCCCCCCCACCCCCCCCCCCCCCCACCCCCCCCCCCCCCCACCCCCCCCCCCCCCCACCCCCCCCCCCCCCCACCCCCCCCCCCCCCCACCCCCCCCCCCCCCCACCCCCCCCCCCCCCCACCCCCCCCCCCCCCCACCCCCCCCCCCCCCCACCCCCCCCCCCCCCCACCCCCCCCCCCCCCCACCCCCCCCCCCCCCCACCCCCCCCCCCCCCCACCCCCCCCCCCCCCCACCCCCCCCCCCCCCCACCCCCCCCCCCCCCCACCCCCCCCCCCCCCCACCCCCCCCCCCCCCCACCCCCCCCCCCCCCCACCCCCCCCCCCCCCCACCCCCCCCCCCCCCCACCCCCCCCCCCCCCCACCCCCCCCCCCCCCCACCCCCCCCCCCCCCCACCCCCCCCCCCCCCCACCCCCCCCCCCCCCCACCCCCCCCCCCCCCCACCCCCCCCCCCCCCCACCCCCCCCCCCCCCCACCCCCCCCCCCCCCCACCCCCCCCCCCCCCCACCCCCCCCCCCCCCCACCCCCCCCCCCCCCCACCCCCCCCCCCCCCCACCCCCCCCCCCCCCCACCCCCCCCCCCCCCCACCCCCCCCCCCCCCCACCCCCCCCCCCCCCCACCCCCCCCCCCCCCCACCCCCCCCCCCCCCCACCCCCCCCCCCCCCCACCCCCCCCCCCCCCCACCCCCCCCCCCCCCCACCCCCCCCCCCCCCCACCCCCCCCCCCCCCCACCCCCCCCCCCCCCCACCCCCCCCCCCCCCCACCCCCCCCCCCCCCCACCCCCCCCCCCCCCCACCCCCCCCCCCCCCCACCCCCCCCCCCCCCCACCCCCCCCCCCCCCCACCCCCCCCCCCCCCCACCCCCCCCCCCCCCCACCCCCCCCCCCCCCCACCCCCCCCCCCCCCCACCCCCCCCCCCCCCCACCCCCCCCCCCCCCCACCCCCCCCCCCCCCCACCCCCCCCCCCCCCCACCCCCCCCCCCCCCCACCCCCCCCCCCCCCCACCCCCCCCCCCCCCCACCCCCCCCCCCCCCCACCCCCCCCCCCCCCCACCCCCCCCCCCCCCCACCCCCCCCCCCCCCCACCCCCCCCCCCCCCCACCCCCCCCCCCCCCCACCCCCCCCCCCCCCCACCCCCCCCCCCCCCCACCCCCCCCCCCCCCCACCCCCCCCCCCCCCCACCCCCCCCCCCCCCCACCCCCCCCCCCCCCCACCCCCCCCCCCCCCCACCCCCCCCCCCCCCCACCCCCCCCCCCCCCCACCCCCCCCCCCCCCCACCCCCCCCCCCCCCCACCCCCCCCCCCCCCCACCCCCCCCCCCCCCCACCCCCCCCCCCCCCCACCCCCCCCCCCCCCCACCCCCCCCCCCCCCCACCCCCCCCCCCCCCCACCCCCCCCCCCCCCCACCCCCCCCCCCCCCCACCCCCCCCCCCCCCCACCCCCCCCCCCCCCCACCCCCCCCCCCCCCCACCCCCCCCCCCCCCCACCCCCCCCCCCCCCCACCCCCCCCCCCCCCCACCCCCCCCCCCCCCCACCCCCCCCCCCCCCCACCCCCCCCCCCCCCCACCCCCCCCCCCCCCCACCCCCCCCCCCCCCCACCCCCCCCCCCCCCCACCCCCCCCCCCCCCCACCCCCCCCCCCCCCCACCCCCCCCCCCCCCCACCCCCCCCCCCCCCCACCCCCCCCCCCCCCCACCCCCCCCCCCCCCCACCCCCCCCCCCCCCCACCCCCCCCCCCCCCCACCCCCCCCCCCCCCCACCCCCCCCCCCCCCCACCCCCCCCCCCCCCCACCCCCCCCCCCCCCCACCCCCCCCCCCCCCCACCCCCCCCCCCCCCCACCCCCCCCCCCCCCCACCCCCCCCCCCCCCCACCCCCCCCCCCCCCCACCCCCCCCCCCCCCCACCCCCCCCCCCCCCCACCCCCCCCCCCCCCCACCCCCCCCCCCCCCCACCCCCCCCCCCCCCCACCCCCCCCCCCCCCCACCCCCCCCCCCCCCCACCCCCCCCCCCCCCCACCCCCCCCCCCCCCCACCCCCCCCCCCCCCCACCCCCCCCCCCCCCCACCCCCCCCCCCCCCCACCCCCCCCCCCCCCCACCCCCCCCCCCCCCCACCCCCCCCCCCCCCCACCCCCCCCCCCCCCCACCCCCCCCCCCCCCCACCCCCCCCCCCCCCCACCCCCCCCCCCCCCCACCCCCCCCCCCCCCCACCCCCCCCCCCCCCCACCCCCCCCCCCCCCCACCCCCCCCCCCCCCCACCCCCCCCCCCCCCCACCCCCCCCCCCCCCCACCCCCCCCCCCCCCCACCCCCCCCCCCCCCCACCCCCCCCCCCCCCCACCCCCCCCCCCCCCCACCCCCCCCCCCCCCCACCCCCCCCCCCCCCCACCCCCCCCCCCCCCCACCCCCCCCCCCCCCCACCCCCCCCCCCCCCCACCCCCCCCCCCCCCCACCCCCCCCCCCCCCCACCCCCCCCCCCCCCCACCCCCCCCCCCCCCCACCCCCCCCCCCCCCCACCCCCCCCCCCCCCCACCCCCCCCCCCCCCCACCCCCCCCCCCCCCCACCCCCCCCCCCCCCCACCCCCCCCCCCCCCCACCCCCCCCCCCCCCCACCCCCCCCCCCCCCCACCCCCCCCCCCCCCCACCCCCCCCCCCCCCCACCCCCCCCCCCCCCCACCCCCCCCCCCCCCCACCCCCCCCCCCCCCCACCCCCCCCCCCCCCCACCCCCCCCCCCCCCCACCCCCCCCCCCCCCCACCCCCCCCCCCCCCCACCCCCCCCCCCCCCCACCCCCCCCCCCCCCCACCCCCCCCCCCCCCCACCCCCCCCCCCCCCCACCCCCCCCCCCCCCCACCCCCCCCCCCCCCCACCCCCCCCCCCCCCCACCCCCCCCCCCCCCCACCCCCCCCCCCCCCCACCCCCCCCCCCCCCCACCCCCCCCCCCCCCCACCCCCCCCCCCCCCCACCCCCCCCCCCCCCCACCCCCCCCCCCCCCCACCCCCCCCCCCCCCCACCCCCCCCCCCCCCCACCCCCCCCCCCCCCCACCCCCCCCCCCCCCCACCCCCCCCCCCCCCCACCCCCCCCCCCCCCCACCCCCCCCCCCCCCCACCCCCCCCCCCCCCCACCCCCCCCCCCCCCCACCCCCCCCCCCCCCCACCCCCCCCCCCCCCCACCCCCCCCCCCCCCCACCCCCCCCCCCCCCCACCCCCCCCCCCCCCCACCCCCCCCCCCCCCCACCCCCCCCCCCCCCCACCCCCCCCCCCCCCCACCCCCCCCCCCCCCCACCCCCCCCCCCCCCCACCCCCCCCCCCCCCCACCCCCCCCCCCCCCCACCCCCCCCCCCCCCCACCCCCCCCCCCCCCCACCCCCCCCCCCCCCCACCCCCCCCCCCCCCCACCCCCCCCCCCCCCCACCCCCCCCCCCCCCCACCCCCCCCCCCCCCCACCCCCCCCCCCCCCCACCCCCCCCCCCCCCCACCCCCCCCCCCCCCCACCCCCCCCCCCCCCCACCCCCCCCCCCCCCCACCCCCCCCCCCCCCCACCCCCCCCCCCCCCCACCCCCCCCCCCCCCCACCCCCCCCCCCCCCCACCCCCCCCCCCCCCCACCCCCCCCCCCCCCCACCCCCCCCCCCCCCCACCCCCCCCCCCCCCCACCCCCCCCCCCCCCCACCCCCCCCCCCCCCCACCCCCCCCCCCCCCCACCCCCCCCCCCCCCCACCCCCCCCCCCCCCCACCCCCCCCCCCCCCCACCCCCCCCCCCCCCCACCCCCCCCCCCCCCCACCCCCCCCCCCCCCCACCCCCCCCCCCCCCCACCCCCCCCCCCCCCCACCCCCCCCCCCCCCCACCCCCCCCCCCCCCCACCCCCCCCCCCCCCCACCCCCCCCCCCCCCCACCCCCCCCCCCCCCCACCCCCCCCCCCCCCCACCCCCCCCCCCCCCCACCCCCCCCCCCCCCCACCCCCCCCCCCCCCCACCCCCCCCCCCCCCCACCCCCCCCCCCCCCCACCCCCCCCCCCCCCCACCCCCCCCCCCCCCCACCCCCCCCCCCCCCCACCCCCCCCCCCCCCCACCCCCCCCCCCCCCCACCCCCCCCCCCCCCCACCCCCCCCCCCCCCCACCCCCCCCCCCCCCCACCCCCCCCCCCCCCCACCCCCCCCCCCCCCCACCCCCCCCCCCCCCCACCCCCCCCCCCCCCCACCCCCCCCCCCCCCCACCCCCCCCCCCCCCCACCCCCCCCCCCCCCCACCCCCCCCCCCCCCCACCCCCCCCCCCCCCCACCCCCCCCCCCCCCCACCCCCCCCCCCCCCCACCCCCCCCCCCCCCCACCCCCCCCCCCCCCCACCCCCCCCCCCCCCCACCCCCCCCCCCCCCCACCCCCCCCCCCCCCCACCCCCCCCCCCCCCCACCCCCCCCCCCCCCCACCCCCCCCCCCCCCCACCCCCCCCCCCCCCCACCCCCCCCCCCCCCCACCCCCCCCCCCCCCCACCCCCCCCCCCCCCCACCCCCCCCCCCCCCCACCCCCCCCCCCCCCCACCCCCCCCCCCCCCCACCCCCCCCCCCCCCCACCCCCCCCCCCCCCCACCCCCCCCCCCCCCCACCCCCCCCCCCCCCCACCCCCCCCCCCCCCCACCCCCCCCCCCCCCCACCCCCCCCCCCCCCCACCCCCCCCCCCCCCCACCCCCCCCCCCCCCCACCCCCCCCCCCCCCCACCCCCCCCCCCCCCCACCCCCCCCCCCCCCCACCCCCCCCCCCCCCCACCCCCCCCCCCCCCCACCCCCCCCCCCCCCCACCCCCCCCCCCCCCCACCCCCCCCCCCCCCCACCCCCCCCCCCCCCCACCCCCCCCCCCCCCCACCCCCCCCCCCCCCCACCCCCCCCCCCCCCCACCCCCCCCCCCCCCCACCCCCCCCCCCCCCCACCCCCCCCCCCCCCCACCCCCCCCCCCCCCCACCCCCCCCCCCCCCCACCCCCCCCCCCCCCCACCCCCCCCCCCCCCCACCCCCCCCCCCCCCCACCCCCCCCCCCCCCCACCCCCCCCCCCCCCCACCCCCCCCCCCCCCCACCCCCCCCCCCCCCCACCCCCCCCCCCCCCCACCCCCCCCCCCCCCCACCCCCCCCCCCCCCCACCCCCCCCCCCCCCCACCCCCCCCCCCCCCCACCCCCCCCCCCCCCCACCCCCCCCCCCCCCCACCCCCCCCCCCCCCCACCCCCCCCCCCCCCCACCCCCCCCCCCCCCCACCCCCCCCCCCCCCCACCCCCCCCCCCCCCCACCCCCCCCCCCCCCCACCCCCCCCCCCCCCCACCCCCCCCCCCCCCCACCCCCCCCCCCCCCCACCCCCCCCCCCCCCCACCCCCCCCCCCCCCCACCCCCCCCCCCCCCCACCCCCCCCCCCCCCCACCCCCCCCCCCCCCCACCCCCCCCCCCCCCCACCCCCCCCCCCCCCCACCCCCCCCCCCCCCCACCCCCCCCCCCCCCCACCCCCCCCCCCCCCCACCCCCCCCCCCCCCCACCCCCCCCCCCCCCCACCCCCCCCCCCCCCCACCCCCCCCCCCCCCCACCCCCCCCCCCCCCCACCCCCCCCCCCCCCCACCCCCCCCCCCCCCCACCCCCCCCCCCCCCCACCCCCCCCCCCCCCCACCCCCCCCCCCCCCCACCCCCCCCCCCCCCCACCCCCCCCCCCCCCCACCCCCCCCCCCCCCCACCCCCCCCCCCCCCCACCCCCCCCCCCCCCCACCCCCCCCCCCCCCCACCCCCCCCCCCCCCCACCCCCCCCCCCCCCCACCCCCCCCCCCCCCCACCCCCCCCCCCCCCCACCCCCCCCCCCCCCCACCCCCCCCCCCCCCCACCCCCCCCCCCCCCCACCCCCCCCCCCCCCCACCCCCCCCCCCCCCCACCCCCCCCCCCCCCCACCCCCCCCCCCCCCCACCCCCCCCCCCCCCCACCCCCCCCCCCCCCCACCCCCCCCCCCCCCCACCCCCCCCCCCCCCCACCCCCCCCCCCCCCCACCCCCCCCCCCCCCCACCCCCCCCCCCCCCCACCCCCCCCCCCCCCCACCCCCCCCCCCCCCCACCCCCCCCCCCCCCCACCCCCCCCCCCCCCCACCCCCCCCCCCCCCCACCCCCCCCCCCCCCCACCCCCCCCCCCCCCCACCCCCCCCCCCCCCCACCCCCCCCCCCCCCCACCCCCCCCCCCCCCCACCCCCCCCCCCCCCCACCCCCCCCCCCCCCCACCCCCCCCCCCCCCCACCCCCCCCCCCCCCCACCCCCCCCCCCCCCCACCCCCCCCCCCCCCCACCCCCCCCCCCCCCCACCCCCCCCCCCCCCCACCCCCCCCCCCCCCCACCCCCCCCCCCCCCCACCCCCCCCCCCCCCCACCCCCCCCCCCCCCCACCCCCCCCCCCCCCCACCCCCCCCCCCCCCCACCCCCCCCCCCCCCCACCCCCCCCCCCCCCCACCCCCCCCCCCCCCCACCCCCCCCCCCCCCCACCCCCCCCCCCCCCCACCCCCCCCCCCCCCCACCCCCCCCCCCCCCCACCCCCCCCCCCCCCCACCCCCCCCCCCCCCCACCCCCCCCCCCCCCCACCCCCCCCCCCCCCCACCCCCCCCCCCCCCCACCCCCCCCCCCCCCCACCCCCCCCCCCCCCCACCCCCCCCCCCCCCCACCCCCCCCCCCCCCCACCCCCCCCCCCCCCCACCCCCCCCCCCCCCCACCCCCCCCCCCCCCCACCCCCCCCCCCCCCCACCCCCCCCCCCCCCCACCCCCCCCCCCCCCCACCCCCCCCCCCCCCCACCCCCCCCCCCCCCCACCCCCCCCCCCCCCCACCCCCCCCCCCCCCCACCCCCCCCCCCCCCCACCCCCCCCCCCCCCCACCCCCCCCCCCCCCCACCCCCCCCCCCCCCCACCCCCCCCCCCCCCCACCCCCCCCCCCCCCCACCCCCCCCCCCCCCCACCCCCCCCCCCCCCCACCCCCCCCCCCCCCCACCCCCCCCCCCCCCCACCCCCCCCCCCCCCCACCCCCCCCCCCCCCCACCCCCCCCCCCCCCCACCCCCCCCCCCCCCCACCCCCCCCCCCCCCCACCCCCCCCCCCCCCCACCCCCCCCCCCCCCCACCCCCCCCCCCCCCCACCCCCCCCCCCCCCCACCCCCCCCCCCCCCCACCCCCCCCCCCCCCCACCCCCCCCCCCCCCCACCCCCCCCCCCCCCCACCCCCCCCCCCCCCCACCCCCCCCCCCCCCCACCCCCCCCCCCCCCCACCCCCCCCCCCCCCCACCCCCCCCCCCCCCCACCCCCCCCCCCCCCCACCCCCCCCCCCCCCCACCCCCCCCCCCCCCCACCCCCCCCCCCCCCCACCCCCCCCCCCCCCCACCCCCCCCCCCCCCCACCCCCCCCCCCCCCCACCCCCCCCCCCCCCCACCCCCCCCCCCCCCCACCCCCCCCCCCCCCCACCCCCCCCCCCCCCCACCCCCCCCCCCCCCCACCCCCCCCCCCCCCCACCCCCCCCCCCCCCCACCCCCCCCCCCCCCCACCCCCCCCCCCCCCCACCCCCCCCCCCCCCCACCCCCCCCCCCCCCCACCCCCCCCCCCCCCCACCCCCCCCCCCCCCCACCCCCCCCCCCCCCCACCCCCCCCCCCCCCCACCCCCCCCCCCCCCCACCCCCCCCCCCCCCCACCCCCCCCCCCCCCCACCCCCCCCCCCCCCCACCCCCCCCCCCCCCCACCCCCCCCCCCCCCCACCCCCCCCCCCCCCCACCCCCCCCCCCCCCCACCCCCCCCCCCCCCCACCCCCCCCCCCCCCCACCCCCCCCCCCCCCCACCCCCCCCCCCCCCCACCCCCCCCCCCCCCCACCCCCCCCCCCCCCCACCCCCCCCCCCCCCCACCCCCCCCCCCCCCCACCCCCCCCCCCCCCCACCCCCCCCCCCCCCCACCCCCCCCCCCCCCCACCCCCCCCCCCCCCCACCCCCCCCCCCCCCCACCCCCCCCCCCCCCCACCCCCCCCCCCCCCCACCCCCCCCCCCCCCCACCCCCCCCCCCCCCCACCCCCCCCCCCCCCCACCCCCCCCCCCCCCCACCCCCCCCCCCCCCCACCCCCCCCCCCCCCCACCCCCCCCCCCCCCCACCCCCCCCCCCCCCCACCCCCCCCCCCCCCCACCCCCCCCCCCCCCCACCCCCCCCCCCCCCCACCCCCCCCCCCCCCCACCCCCCCCCCCCCCCACCCCCCCCCCCCCCCACCCCCCCCCCCCCCCACCCCCCCCCCCCCCCACCCCCCCCCCCCCCCACCCCCCCCCCCCCCCACCCCCCCCCCCCCCCACCCCCCCCCCCCCCCACCCCCCCCCCCCCCCACCCCCCCCCCCCCCCACCCCCCCCCCCCCCCACCCCCCCCCCCCCCCACCCCCCCCCCCCCCCACCCCCCCCCCCCCCCACCCCCCCCCCCCCCCACCCCCCCCCCCCCCCACCCCCCCCCCCCCCCACCCCCCCCCCCCCCCACCCCCCCCCCCCCCCACCCCCCCCCCCCCCCACCCCCCCCCCCCCCCACCCCCCCCCCCCCCCACCCCCCCCCCCCCCCACCCCCCCCCCCCCCCACCCCCCCCCCCCCCCACCCCCCCCCCCCCCCACCCCCCCCCCCCCCCACCCCCCCCCCCCCCCACCCCCCCCCCCCCCCACCCCCCCCCCCCCCCACCCCCCCCCCCCCCCACCCCCCCCCCCCCCCACCCCCCCCCCCCCTCACCCCCCCCCCCCCCCACCCCCCCCCCCCCCCCCCCCCCCCCCCCCCCACCCCCCCCCCCCCCCACCCCCCCCCCCCCCCACCCCCACGGCTGTCAGCTGTCATGATGATGGGAGGGGGTGGTATTGTCTTCTAATGCTTCCTGCTTGCTGTAGTTGTCACATGCAAACAGGAAGTGTATGACAACCAGGTTAAAGGGAAAAAGTTGCAAATTTAGCAACTTTCATTTAACAGGTTCAGCAAAATAAAATGGGTTAGAACCATTTTGGGGGGGTGAGTTCTGTGGGAACTTCTCCCACATAACGCTTTTTTTACACCCCTTAACCTGTTATATTTTGCCAATGAGGAATCACCTAATGACAGAACACAAAGGAATCCAGTATCACACTTTTTGACCTAACATCAGACGCTGTGGTCCAAATTGAAAATACAATGTACTCGCTATCTAACTATAAATACAAATGAAATATTTGGATGACTAAGATCGAATATTAGATAGTTATATAAAACTAGCAGCAAAGCTCATTGTAGGGGGGATGCAATGGGCTCTAGCAAAGGATGGAAGAGGAAGCATCTTTCCCACAATGGGCTTCAGTGGGGCTGTAGTGGTCCTACCCTTGCTTGTGGCATGACACTTACCTGGTTCTGGGTCGGTGGCGTGGGGTTAGGAGAAGCTGCAGCGTGTGACTTGGGGTAGGTTTGACGGTGAGGATAGGTGGAGGGTGAAAAGGAGTGGCTTGTGGTGGGAGGAGGGTTGAAAGGAGAGGCTTGGGATGGCAGATTGGGAGAGGGTGGAACGGGAGGCTTCAGGTGGGAGAGGTTGGAAAGGTGAAGGTTCTGGTGGCAAGGGAGCCCTTCGGGGATCGGGCGGTATACAAATTAAATAAATAATAATAATAATAAAAGGGTGGCAAGCTGAGGGTTGGGGGGGAGGGTTGAAAGGTAAGGCTTTGAGTGGGGAGGGTTGGAAAGTGTGGCTGGGGTGGGGGAGGGTTTGTAATTGAGTATGAGGTGGGAAGGGTTGGCAGATTAGTGTTGGGGTGGGGCAGGGTGGCAACGTGAGGCTTGGGGTGGTGGAAGGATTGGGAGGTATTGCTAGGGGTGGGGGAGGATTGGTAGGTGAGTATGAGGATGGGGAGGTTAGTATTGGGGGTGGGGGAGGGTGGCAGAATGAGGCGTGGTGAGGGTTAGAAGGTGAGGCTTGGGGAGGGTGGAAAGCTGTAGCTTCGGGTGGGGGAGTGGAATTGGGATGATAGTGAATGAGCGGGGAGGCAAAATGGGCTTATTGGGCCCACGGAGCAGCAATTCCAGAGGCCAGGCTTCTTCTTGGGGGGGAGGTGCAGAATTCTGGCTGGGCCTGCAGAGCAGCTCCGCAGGCCTGGCCTTGGTTTGGGGGATGGGGGTGAGGCTTGGTTGGGCCCACAGAGCTACTCCATGGACTGGCATTGATTGTGGGACTGTGGGGAGGGCAAGGGTTGGGGGCTGTGCCTGGCTCTATATGGGTTCAGCGCTGGTGTTGGGAAAGAGGGGGAGGGCTGGGGGCTTTACCAGGCCCTTTGTGGGCCCAGCGCTACTGTTGGGGGGGGGGGGAGGCGAGCTGAGGGAACTTTGATGGGCCTCTGTGGGCCCAGGTGCTGGGCGGTGGATCAGCTGTTCTGATGCCCAGCCTAGCTGTTGGGGGTGGGGCCCACAGAGCTGAAATCGAATGTCCCCACCACAAACCTTCCACCAATGGAGAAGCTGGACTCTGCAAACTCACAACACCCATTGGTGAAGAGTTCGGCATCATGTTTGGTACCCAGGTTTTCAACGTAAGCCAGTGTAAGCCTAAAATATCTCAGTCAAAATCGTTTCTTTAAGTCAGGAACAATACGTTTAGCAACGGCACCTGCTCCCTGAGGGAAGACAGAGGCCCCAAAAGGGAGGGAAGCCTGTTGCTGAGGATGGATATTTGGATAGCTGTTTGTCGGCCTAAGGCACTTTCTTCAACTTACTCACACGCAGGCCTTTAAACAGAAATCCTGTCAGGGAAAACCAATCTGTAGATATAAATTCTGCCACCAGAAACTGATGTAAAACAAATGGAACTTTTGGAAGATTAAACACAAAACTGTATTTTATTTTACAGCAACTTCTCTTTTAGGATGTTGGTTCACAGAAGCACATAAGCGTTACTTTAGGCAGATATTTCTTAGCGGTTACTGAGCAAATTCAGGTTATCTTCTTAGATGTTACAGAAATACAAGCAGTTTCAGAAAAATGGCTTTTCAGTTCATACTTCAGCATTAAACACGCACAGGTGACACTATGAGGGTAAACCTTCGACACATGGTCCAGAACACACCCCTTAAACACCCACCCTTAACTCCAGTGGGATTTCACACTGGCTTAGGAGGGTCTCTGTGTAATGTTTTCCTCTAGTCTCCCACCAATTAGGCCTCTAGCCTCTGGTGTACACTGATTCTTCCTCACTGTCTCTCTGAGATCACTTAGAGGAATCTGGCCACTTAGCCTTCCTCTCTCCATCTCTCTCTGGCCTCTCTGCTACTAGACAAAATCTCTAGTCTGAAGGATCTGTGAGTTGACACAATCTGTGTTTGACTACTGCTCAAAACTGCGTCTCTCTCCACACAGTCTCAGTTCCGCAATCTTTCTGGCAGGCTTCTCCTGCTTTTATAACAGCTACAGGAGCACACCTTATCTGTGGCTATCAGGTATTACATTTCAGCCCAGCCAATCAGGTTGCGCTCTGGTTATCTATGGGGTACTCTTGTTCTGGCTAACTGCATCTTTGCAAATTAACCTTTTAACAGCCTAATCTTTCACGCCATCCCTATAGACCGTACTTTAAGCAACCTATCACTCATGATTTGATGTGTTCTCGTGGCCATTCTGAAAGAACTAGTACATTTTAACAACCAATCACTATAATATTTGTTAGACAGTGTTTTCTATATGTAGTTGCATTCTCCTCCCCTAATAACCACTGCCTGTAATGGTATTTAGTGTATGGCACAACATGGCCAGTTATTGCTGGGCCGTACAATCTTTATACTTGCTTCCTTTTTTCACAGTTAGTGATTAATAGTTTCAAGTGCTGGCAGTGTCCAAAAAGAAATTAAGCATATTTCAATGTGTATTGTAGTAGCATTTAAAAAGGGAGATTTACTAAAGCTGCCGGAGATTTTATTTTTATTCAGATATATTGGAAGTGTTTTATTAATTATTTTTGTTATTGCAGCTTCACTGTAATGGTTGTAATAGAAGAGAAAGAATATCCCCCAGCAACTGGTAAATCCAAGAGGGAGGCAAGAAAACGTGCAGCAAAATTAACTTGGGAGACTATACTCCATGAAGAGGTGAGTGCATTGTGTAGAGTTCAGCTACTGGGTTACTTCTGATGTTTGAGAAAACATTTTTTGCCAGAAAATGGTAATGTCCATTTGAACCTTGACCATTTATTTATTTGCTTCATTTATACCCTGCTTTTCTCAGCAATGGGGACCTTATATCATTCTTCTTTCCTCCATTTTATCCTCACATCAAGTCTGCATTGTAAGTTAAGCTAGGAGTATGTGACTTGCCCAAAGTAACTCTGTAGGTTTCCATGGCTGAATGGGCATTTGAACTTGGGTTTCCCAGATCCTTTTCCAACACTCCAGCCACTGTTTTTTAAATGCATCTTCCTCTACCTTTCTCCTGCAAAGATGGACTGAGGAGACTTACAGTAAAAAGATCACCTGATAACATCTGTAACATACAATAAGCAGCCTCAGAAATCTCACATGACATGGAGCAAATGAGTCACAATTGGATAAAAGTTCTTTCAGGACTCCAGGCACAGAGAAAGTGTATAATAGTGGTGGGAAAATGGCCCAATCTTATCACATCTTAGAAGCTAAGCAGGGTCAGTACCTAGAAGGGAGATCACCAAAGAAGACTGAATAGAAAGACAATGGCAAACCACACCTGCTTCTCACTTGCCTTGGAAACTCTTTGCTGGGGTTGCCATTAAGTCAGCTGTGAAGGCACTTTATACACATGCCTGTGTACACACGTATATGTTATTCTTTTCCAGTTGTTTACTATATAGCATGACCCACACAAATATATTAGTCTGTAGTGTTACATGTAGTAAAATGGCTTTATGATGAAGCCACAGAACAGTCAGAGAAGTTTTGACAGTGAGTTAAACGGTTGGGGAAAACAGAATGAAAGAAACCTCATAAACTTTAGTGAGTTTGCAGAATCCTGCATGTGGAGAACAAATACAAATATAGAAATGAAATATGCAAATCTACTGTTTGGCCAGTGACTGATCTTACAGGTAGTGAAAACTTAACTTGGCACATTTGTTAGAATCTACTGTGAATACAAACCTGTATTATTCAGCCACATTTCTCTTTCTGCTTTTGGTTTGCCACCATGGATATAAGAATAATGTAACTTATTGTTCAACAGAGTGATACTTTAAGATGTATCAGTTCTTCATGCCCAAGAAAACGTGAAATTTAATGTTAGAGCAGACATGGCTCATTCCTCTGGTTAGCAGGGGAAGAACTCAGTTTGACTCTTGGAGTCTGCAGCCAGCCTCTTATTATGAAGTTGGTTAATTTGTGCATTTCCTTTTTATAGGCACGTTCTGCTTCGGCCCCACTGCAGCAGCCGCAACCATCTCTACCCCCATCCTCGCCGCCATCGCAATTGCCACAACCTTCTTCAGATGTGGTATCTTCATCTATGAACTATATTGGCTTTCTCAATGAATATGCGCTAAAGAATAAAGTATATGTTCAGTATCCTTTGATGGATAAATCTGGAGAAGAACATAAACCAAAGTGAGCTATCCATAATCCTGGGATGAATATATGTGTGTGTGTGGGGGGGGGGGGGGGTTGGGGTTGGATCTTTTTTGTATTAATATTCTTGATGACAAGTAGATGTTCAGTTTGGCACCAAAAGTTTCTTTTCAGTTCTAAAAGTCATATGTTTAACAGTTTTATAAAATTCTGAACAAATGAGCAGATTGCTAAATTAGCGCAATATACCAACTACTTCCTTTAAAAAAATGTGTTATTGACTGACAGTTTGTCAAGCTTGGGAATGCTTTGGCTGGTTATCACTTTTTCCTCTCATTTTTTTTTCAAGAAGTCTGGAATGCTTTGGGTGGTCAATCTGATGCCAGTTGTTTGTAATGCTTCCTCCTGCTCTCTGTCCTTCTGTTTACTGGAACAAAGAACATGTGACTGCTGTGGAGAACAGCAAGTGTGTCAAATTCAACTTTCCCCTAAATGTTGATTTGTTTAGGTGCTCATTTCTCTGCTTCTGCACCATATTATGGAGACTGGGAAATACATGTGGCTATGTCAGATTCAGGGACGTATGGGGGTGGGGTGCCACACGCCCACACGCCCCTAGGGCATGGCCACGCCTCCCCAAGCCCCGCCCCTGGCCTAGCTCTTATAAAAGCAGCTCTCTGAGGTCGGGGATGGCAGACTCCCCTGCCCTACCCCTCCCCTCTGGGCAGAGGCATAGAGGGAAAATGGAGCCTGTTGCAAAATCTGAGCCCCCCCCCCCCCCGGCAGCCGCTGTGATGCTGGAATCCACCCCCAAACACTTTCAATGGTGTTTAAACTAGAGAACCCAAATTCTCCTTTTAAATCCACCTTAAAGGGAGAATCTGGGGTCCCTAGTTAAACAACATTGAAAGTGATGCTGTTTTGGGGTGGATTATCCCCCACCCTGAAACAGCATCACTTTCAATGTGGCATAGTGGTTAAGAGCAGGTGCATTCTCTAATCTGGAGGAACCGGGTTTGATTCCCTGCTCTGCCACTTGAGCTGTGGAGGCTTATCTGGGGAATTCAGATTAGCCTGCTGTGCACTCCCACACACGCCCAGCTGGGTGTGATCTTGGGCTAGTCACACAGCTTTTTGGAGCTCTCCCATCTAGCCCCACCCACCTCACAGGGTGTTTGTTGTGGCCGAGGGAGCAAGGGCAAAAAGATTGTAAGCCCCTTTGAGTCTCCTACAGGAGAGAAAGGGGGGATATAAATCCAAACTCTTCTTCTTCAAAACTGAGGACCTCAGATTCTCCCTTTAAATCCATGCCGAAGAGGGTGGATTTAAAAGGAGAATCTGGGGAAATTTGGGGGGTGCCTGCTGTGAGGGGTGCAATTGTTAAGCTAGAAGCACCAAACTTTCAGGGTATCTTTAGGAGTCTCTCCTAATGATTCCACCCAGGTTTGGTGAAGTTTGGTTCAGGGGGTCCAAAGTTATGAACCCTCAAATGTGTAGCGCCCATCTCCTATTAGCTCCCATTGGAAACAATGGGGGATGGGGCACCCCCTTTGGGAGACCATAGCTTTGGACTCCCTGAACAAAACTTCACAAAACCTGGGTGGTATCAATTAGAGACTCTCCTGATAGTACATCCCAGGTTTGGTGAAGTTTGGTTCAGGATGTCCAAAGTTATGGACCCTCAAAGCTGTAGCCTTCATCTTCTATTATGTTCCTGTGAGCAGTGTGACATATAGCATGATTTACCGGGTAGAAACTATATATTTTTGTGAGTTTCCCTACCAGTGGTGCTGGCCCTCCATTCTTTAGCCCCTGGGATGGAGAGTCCTCACATGGAAGCAAAGAGCACGTTGATTTGGTGATATATGGTGAACTAGGTCTGAATTTTGAACCAGTCTTGTCAGTCATGTGTCTATGCTAGCAATTTGCTTTAATAGTTTCTCTGCCAGGTATTAAATTTTTATATTGGCAGTGACTCTAGATATGAAGGATATGCTGAGTCCTGATTCAGAGGCATGTGGGCAGGAAAGAGGTTTTGTATACAGGGAGCCTGAAAACATTTGCTCTGTGGAATATTTGTAGGCCAAGCTGCTTCTGTCATGTAGAATTGAAATAACTAGACATTATTCATGCTGGGGTCACAGGAGCATTCTGTTCAAGAAGGTGGTACAGGAATGGATAACTTCTTTTAATTTGGCTAGATGTAGCAGGAAATATCCTGCTTGGTTGAGTTTAACTTTGCCAGTGCTAAGAATTCAAGAGGATAGCAGTGGCTCTGTCCTTCTTTCCACTGGCCCCTCCTTATGTCATACTCTAGAAACAAGCACGCCTGGCTCCCAGTAATGGTACCACATCTAGGGGTACCTATGCGATGCATTGGGGCCTTGATATCACACTTTGCTAAAATGTATTCAGTGATCATTGGTTCCCCTCTCTTTGTTATCTAGCTTTTCCTGTGCCTGTACAGTTGATGGTGAAATTTATGGTGAAGGTACAGGCAAAAACAAGCAAACAGCAAAGAATAATGCAGCCAAGCAAGCTTATGAAAAGTTGATAGCCCAGTCAGCTTCTAAGGTATGTATTACTCTTAGCAGAGGCATATGGGGGCGGGGGGGGGGGGGAGAAGTGGAGCCCAGGAACAAAACATCCTCCAGGCACCCCTGCCCCCCCGTGGGTCATGTAGCCCCGCCTCCACGCTGCCTGTCAATCTCATGGAAGAGCGTCCAGGTCTACTGCTGGGCAGGCTTGAAGGGGTTGAGTCAACATGCTGGCATGGGCTCTGGCTCCAGAGGATCACCGCCCTCCCTTAACCTGTGGCACTCACCTTAAAGGGAAAATCTGGGGTCCCTAGTTTAAACACCATTGAAAGTGATGGTGTTTGGGGGTGGATTCTCCCCCCCCCCAAAAAAGCATAACTTTCAATGTTGTTTAAACGGGGGACCCCAGATTCTCCCTTTAAGGTGGATTTAAAAGGAGAATCTGGGGTCCCTAGTTTAAACAACATTGAAAGTGATGCTGGAATCCACCCCCAAACAGCATCATTTTCAATGGTGTTTACACGAGGGAGGCCAGATTCTCCTTTTACATCCATGCTGAAGCGGGTGGATTTAAAAGGAGAATTGGGAAATTTGGGGGGTGTCTGCTGTCAGGGGTGCAACTGTTAAGCTAGCAGCACCAAACTTTCAGGGTATCTTTAGGAGACTGTCCTTATGATACCACCCAGGTTTGGTGAAGTTTGGTTCAGGAGGTCCAAAGTTATGGACGCTCAAAAGTTTAGCCCCCATCTCCTATTAGTTCCCATTGGAAACAATGGGGGCACCCCTCTTTGGGAGCTGCTAACCTAAAAACTGCGCCCCCCTGCAGGACAAAAACTAAAAAAACACTAAAAAAATACAAAAAACCCACAAACGAACCTGAATTTTTTGTGCCTCCCTATGTGACCAAATTGGGGGGGGGGGTGGCGCCCAGGGACATTTGACTCGCTATGTCCCCATAGCAGACTTTAGAGTAAAGATAAATTCATCTCTGCTTTAATTAATTATTATTTCAACATGGCGATTTAAAACAGACTAATTGCACATCAAGTTCCTGGTTGAAAAAAATACCTGCTGACTTTCTGGGAACAAAATCTGTGAAGTAGGTCATGTTTGTCTTATACTCTTTTGGTTTTCCCAAAATAGGCTTATTTTTTGAACAGAAATAGTATACTCAAAGCCTCAGTTTGACTAATGGAATATTAAGCTAAAAGGTAAATAGTTAAAAAGTCATTCAGAAACAAGGTTTGAAAAGCAAGCTACATTTCTGCTCATGGGTGTTGGTCCAGCAGGTTTTCAGCAGAAGGTGGGAATGTCCCCTGCAATCCCTGGATTAGGGATGTGAATTTGGATATTGCTGACCAAATAAATATATTACGGATTGGATCAGCAATATCAGATACTGCAAAAATCTCCCTTGCTGAAAGTTCTCAATTTCTGTATTTCCAGTTCCGAAAATGTTGGAATCAGGAATCATGTTGGGAGGCAGAAAGATGTGGAGCAGCTGTGGAGAAGGGACTGTACCCAGGCTGGTTCATGGCACATTAGCCCTTTAAAGTTTATGGAGCATTATTATCTGGTAGATCCATAGGAAATAATGCTCATTTAAAGTTTAAAGTTCCGAATGTCACTGATCACCTGTGGGCCAGGTCAGCCGCCTTCTCTCTCCTTCTCCCTGTTGCTGCTGCCTAATGGGTATAGCTCTTGATAATTTCCCTTTTAGTTGAAAAAGGACACAATTATCATTTTCACTAAATTGGGAGTAGTGATTCTGACATGACTTTCCACATTGTAACAATACTTCCAATATGTAATGAAAATAATAATGATGCCTTCCTGAAATTTAAACAATAGTTTTTCATGCACACCCTTAATGTGGATCTTACCGAAATGTCCTCTGACAGAAGGGATTTACATGAGCAGACCACACCTTTCTCACCAAAGCTGAAAGGCCCCAGAAATCTACTCCTACGGGACCCCTTCAGAAACAGCGGGGTAGGGGAACTGGGTCTGACTGAATGATCTGCAGTGGACAGAACGAAGTTGCAAATCGTCCCCCATTCATATAAATACTCCACAAGATCTTACCTATGTGGATGCCCTCACCATCTGGTAATTTTTTCCATTGTGCACCATTTTTTTCATTTCCTAAAAGCATATCATAAGTGATGATGTCACAAAAACTCCATCAAACTAGGTTTCCAGGTGAAAATTGCATTCATAATTTTACCTTTTTTTGCTGTCAGAGTAACATGCGCTTAGTGAATGTGTTTCCTTTCATTTGGTTGGTTGTTACTGGATGAATCTGTATTGTTTTCCAGACAGAACAAAGTGCTGCTTCTATAAATAGGTTTCTTCATAATTCTCAGGAAGCTTCAGAAGAGGCATCTATGAAGTAAGTGATATGTAAAAACATAAGAACAAGCCAGCTGGATCAGACCAGAGTCAACCTAGTCCAACTCTCTGCTACTTGCAGTGGCCCACCAGGTGCCTTTGGGAGCTCACATGCAGGATGTGAAAGCAATGGCCTTCTGCGGGTGTTGCTCCCGAGCACCTGGTCTGTTAAGACATTTGTAATCTCAGATCAAAGAGGATCAAGCCATAAATCAACTTCTCCTCCATAAATCTGTCCAAGCCCCTTTTAAAGCTATCCAGGTTAGTGGCCATCACCACCTCCTGTGGCAGCATATTCCAAACACCAATCACACGTTGCGTGAAGAAGTGTTTCCTTTTATTAGTCCTAATTCTTCCCCCCAGCATTTTCAATGTATGCCCCCTGGTTCTAGTATTGTGAGAAAGAGAAAAATTTTTCTCTCTGTCAACATTTTCTACCCATGCATAATTTTATAGACTTCAATCATATGCCCCGTCAGACGTCTCCTCTCCAAACTAAAGAGTCCCAAACACTGCAGCCTCTCCTCATAAGAAAGGTGGTCCAGTCCCTCAATCATCCTCGTTGCCCTTCTCTGTACTTTTTCTATCTCTTCAGTATCCTTTTTGAGATGTGGCGACCAGTACTGAACACAGTACTCCAAGTGCGGTCGCACTACTGTATGACAATCTTTGCAGTTTTATTATCAATTCCTTTCCTAATTATCCCCAGCCTAGAGTTTGCCTTTTTCGCAGCTGCCATGCATTGAGTTGACATTCCCATGGAACTATCAACTAAGACGCCCAAATCCTTTTCCTGGTCTGTGACTGATAGCACTGACCCCTGTAGCGTGTATGTGAAGTTTGGATTTTTTGCCCCTATGTGCATCACTTTGCATTTTGCTACATTGAACTGCATTTTCCACTTCTTCGCCCACTCACCTAATTTATCAAGGTCCACTTGGAGCTCTTCGCAATCCTTTGTGGTTCTCACCACCCTACCTAATTTGGTATAATCTGCAAACTTAGCCACCACGCCACCCACCCCTACTTCCAGGTCATTTATGAATAGGTTAAAGAGCATTGGTCCCAAAACGGATCCTTGGGGGACACCACTCCCTATGTATAACTCCTTCGGGTACACCCCTCCCTATGTATAACAGAATTTACTAGATTAGATTTGTACATAGACATTTGCCTGGCTGGTGCAACTGCCTCCATGTGAACAAGACTGACTGTATCATTGTTATGTCAAGTGCCCTTCCAGGATGGAGAATAGAGGCCTTATGAGTTGGTATGTCTGTGTTATGATTTCTTGTTTAGGAAAATGCATCATGGTGCTTCTGCTGTTTGTGCATCCACTCTTCTTTCTCTCTTGTTCCAGAGAAACAGTATCAAATCAGGAAGAACCATAATATATTGTAATGGGGGGAAAGAGTGTATGCTTATATGTCCTTTGGCTCCGAGTTTTCTAAAAGAGGAAAAGTGAGTCAATGCCGAGGACAAAAGGCCCCCCTTTTTTTGGGGGGGGGGGGTTGTATTTCATATATTCCTGAGCAGATTATGCTTGAAGTTAATTGAAAATCAGTACAATAAAAACCAAATGGAGAAAAAATCAGCAAGCTCCACAGAAAGTATAATTGACAGGAGAATTTACACAAATGAAAAAGCAATTTCAAGATCCCAAAGTTCTCCTAAACAGCATTCTAACTTTGGTTGGTTTATGCTGCACTGTTTCTTCAGTTTTATGACAAGCAAAGAAAGGCTGTTTCCACATGGGCGGAATACAGTGTCCCAGGGACGCTAAAAACAGCGTCCCTGGGGAGGGGTTCACACGACTGCCACTGCTGCCTCGCAACCCCTGAGCGGCGCAAACCTTGAGCGAGATTTTTCGGAAACAACGGCTTCCAACCACTGCCGTGCGAACGGCAGCAACTGGAAGGCGCCACCCCTCTTTCCCGAACGCCTTACCATCCCTCCGACCTTCCGACGCATTGCCCAGGCCAGGGGACATGCCCCCCCTGCCCTGCGACTCCAGAGCAGTCGCGCAGGGCAGGGGGGCGTGTCTCCTGGCCTGGGCGACATGCCGGAAGGTCGGAGGGATGGTACCGCGTTTGGGGGATGGTGCAGCCTCTGCGTAGGCTGCGCCATCTTCCCCGCCCCTACTGGAACCGTCCGTGTGAACGGTCCCAGGGGGGTGCATCGGCGTCGTTTACGCTGATGCACCCCCGCAACGTGGCTGTGCAGAAACGGCCAAACAATCTTCATAGTCTTTGTTCTAGGATTAAAAAATAATTGTAAAGAAGTATACAACTTGACTGTGCCACTGTCATTTTAAACTCTAATCCAGACAGGTCTGTTTAAGAGACAACGGAATTTGATTAGTAACATCACAATTTTTCTGTTGTGCAGTCTGTCTGTGATAGTGTGCTTTTATTCTCCTTACCAAGATTATGTCAGTGAATTAAATCATGAAGAAGCTACAGAGAGAAAAGGAAATTTGAAGAATTCTCCTCTCCATAGTAATTAATTAACAGTTGATAATGGTGTATGTTTGTTGAATTTGTTTGCAAAAGGTTGCCATAATATAACTCACAAGTTATGATTCAGTTAAGGAAATAGAAAATTTACCCAGGGAAGGGATGAATACAAATAAAACACCAATGTGAAAGTTTAGGGTTTCATGGTATTTTATCTTGGAGGAATTGATTTGTGCTTAAGTGTGTCATGTAGTTAGGAGAGTTATCTGCATGAAGTACAGGACGGGTATACTCAGTTAATCAGGTGCACTAACTAATAATGAACTAACACTGAAGAAAATATAACCAAGATACTGTTAGCATCCAAATGTGACTTTGCTGGGGGAGAGGTGACTGTACCAGCTGTTGAACAGGCAGCGAGCTCACCAGCCCAGGTTGGTAGTGGTGTGAGTGTGTGACTACCTTGACTGTTGAGCCCACAGCAGACTCACCAGCCTAGAACAGTACTGAGAGCGGTGATTGGCACTGGGGTGATGGTGGCTGCTTCGGCTGGCAGGCCCACAGCAGACTCACCAGCCCAGACTTGCGTGGTGGTAGGGGTTGGCTCACCAGGACAGATCAGGAATGGGGTGGCTGCCTGAACAGGCCAGCCTGCAAAGGGGGGCTGGGGGTTGACTGCCTAGACTGGTGAGACTGCAGTGGTGTGGATTGGGTGCCTGGACTGCTGAGCCTATGGAGGCTCACCAGGCCAGATCAGGAGCGAGAGGGCAGTTACCTCAGCTGGCTCGTAGGCCTGATAAGCCCTCCGGGGGGGGGGGGGGGGGCTGGATCCAGCCTCTGGACTGCGTGTTTGACACCTCTGCTCTTCAATAACTGTTTGGTGGCTGTTTGAGACAGGATACTTGAGTAGATTGACCACTGGTATGATCCAGTAGGGCGCTTTCATTCTTAATTTCTGTCTTTTTTAAAAAGCATACCTTGAGCTCAGTGGATTAAATTCAAATACTACTGAAATTTATTTATTTGCTTTACAGTGGTATGGATTCTGACTTGGAATGTAAAGGCATAAATGGCAAACCGGCTACTGAAATTGGTGCTTCATCTACTGAAACTGGTGCTTCATCTGCTCTGGTATGATATGAAAATAATTTACATTGTAGATCATCAAAATTTATTTTTGCTTCTGCATGCTGAAGTTACTTTAATTCTTTTCCAAAAAAAAGACTTGGTTAGTGTATTAAAACCATATTGGTGGTTTATATACTTACAAAAATGATAGATCTCAACTGTGGAATTAAACATTTGTTGAGCCCTTCAGGAACAAGTTAAGGGAAGCAACAGGTAGCAGCAGGTCAGGCAGTTTAGAGGTGTTGACGGGACAGAGTTAAGCCCTTTGAAGCTCATTAACTTCAACTCTGCTTAGAATTACACTGTTGGTGTCTTCATCAGTGGCTTCTTGCTGAGACTTGGGCAGTGCAGGAGGCCTGGGAACCATGTAGCAGACACTGAATTATCTGACTCTCAGGATTTGGAGGAGGATTCAGGTCCTGTGGTTTGTGCTGAGCAATGTGGGACTGGAAGAAGATTTTTCCAACTGGTGATCTGCTGGTGGAGGGATCACGGATGTAATCATTGGCCCAAGACACATGATATCTAATGTTAGGTGATTTAGGATTTTGTAAGGAACCATTGAATCTGTACATTTGGCACCAAAGTCATATTATGTTGAAACTAATATTTCTCTTTGTGTTAATATAGGGAAGTCCTGCAGTTTCCGCTGTGAAATCTAAAAGGTATATTTCTGTCTAATCTACCTCACAGTGTGACTGTGATGATAAACCTGGGTAGGGAGAACCATGTATGTCTCCTTAAGCTCTTTGGTGGAAGGGCAGGATAAAAATGGAACAGATAAATAATGTGCATCTTTTCGGATCTGTATCTCAATCTTTCTACCTTAATCGGTTATCAGCTGGTGAAAATGATCAGCTTCAAAGTGTAATGTTCACATGCATCTATGTTTGCTGCATAAGAGTACAAGTTTTCATTTTAACTTTTCATTTTTCTCAGGAGAGAGACGCTGTTGGCACCCACGTTTTCAAAACTGCATCAAAGGGAAAACAAGTATACTACCAATGAAAAGTACGAAGAAATTGCTGTTTAATATTCAATAAGATTTATTTTTACTCCGATGTCAGTTGGATTTGATAAAAGTAGTGAAGTGAGATCCAGCTTAGATCTACTTAGAAAGATGTATGTTGGTCAGATTATGGCAAAAACTAATTTCTAGGGTGTGGACAGGCTTCTCCATTCACTGCAATGTCCAAGACAACTCTGAATGTGTAGTTCATATGTGTGTAGCTCCAGGGTGTCAGTGCGACCTCCCTATGTGTTTCAGCATTCCCATAGAAGCAATGATCCCTAGATTATAGATGGATTTTGTACAAATCATAGCATTAATGTTGCTTCTGGACCAGTCCTTGGAAAATGGTTTATAAAACAGAGCTACATTTTGTAGTGTAGGTAATTGTACCCTAAAATACTAATGGCATGAAACAGTCTGTCTTTGTTACTCCAAGATCAGCCTGCATAGGATTGTGGCCTATAGACCTAACAAATTTTACATTGATTTCTTTGTTCCAGTGTTTTCTCTGGGTAGTTCTTTATTCTATGTATTGACCAAATGATTCCATCCTCTGAACGTACTTCAGTTGTTACCAGTTGCTAAGATCTGCAATATCTTGTTACTTCCCATGTTTTTTACAAGCTTTATCTATGCAGGCCAGTAGCCACCACATATAACGCTTTGCCTAGCTTTTTCACAGAAACGCATTGAACTGGGCCATAGCTGTTGTAACATTTCCATAGTTGGACCGCCCTTTCTACCCTTCTTATACACAGCGCCCCATAACCAGTTGTTCCTTCAGCTAATTCATAGTCATATATAAATCCGTGCCTAAGAATGTTTATGATCAAACCTAGCTTTAGAATGTGAACGACAAACCCAGCTCTATACGCTTATAATTCCTGGGAGGCTTCATTAAACCTGATGATTCTATGTGAATTTATGAGGAGCTGTACCATGGTTACTATTTTTGCGTTAGCTGCAGAAAACATGGATTGTATAAAGTGTAGATTTTTTCTTGATTGCTGCTGGAACTTAGGTGAATGTCTTGGTGTCTTGTTCTTTGTGTTGGCAAGTAGCAACAGTTTTTGGTCATTTGGGCATAGTTTGCTTAAACTAATACAATGGAAGTTATTGCCATTAAAAAAAGAAACAAACATAACTTGTTTCTCGCCATGATCTTTGTATACGGTTCATATGTTTCTTGGAACTGAATTTTAAAGGAACATTAAAAAAATCAATATTACTAGAACATTCTTAACAGTGTAATTCTAAGCAGTTATGGCTTCCTAAGCCCATTGGCTTCAGTGGATTTGGGTGTAACTCTGCTTAGGACACACTGTAAATACCACAATTGAAATATGGATTGGAGTGTGGAAGCAGGGCATTGGAGACATCATTGACCCTTCAGCATATAAAAGACAGGGCAAATGATGAGTCTTCTAATATACTTTTGTTGGCCTGCTTGGATCTAGAATTGTCATAATCATGGAACTGTATTATCACCTTAATGAGTTAAAATTTTTTGCCATGTATAACACTCATTTTTATTTCTTAAAACAGGTTTCTTGACAATTTTGTAGATATAGAAAAAATTGGTAGTGGTGGATTTGGCCGCGTTTTCAAGGCAAAGCATAAAATTGATGAGAAACTGCGCGCTGTCAAGCGAGTGGAACTCAATTTGTAAGTAACTCGATGTTTATCATTATTAAATTATTATTGGCTCTTAAAAAGATATGTTATTGTTCCTATTAAAATCTGTTTAGCCTATGATAATTTTAGTTCTAATTGAGGTGTAATTGCATTGATATGTGCCACTAACTTTCAGTTTCTTGGTTGTACATTGCTGATTGTTTTGTACATAAAACTGAAGTTCCCACACATTGATTTATCCTTGTCAAGCATTATAGCAGAGAAACATTTTAAAATGTTAGAGAAAATATACCCACTACTGTTTTGCTTCTAAGACCCTTTTTAGAAGTAGCTGCAAAGACACGTTTGTTGTTGACTCTACAGTAGCTCTTACACCAAGCTAAGTAATTGCATAATTTTTACTCTACTTGCTTTGCCCTGAAAGTGGGTAGGATGCAGAGGTCTTTTTCCATCAGTGTAAACAGCTGGGGAGGGAGATACCATTTTTACTTGTTTTTCTTCCTACCAAGAATGTTGTTTGTGGGAACTCAGACTGCAACAGGTGAGGGAAATTACAGCAGTCACCCCCCACCTTCCACTGGCAGAACTGACTTTCACTGGCAGAAAATAGTGTTTGGATTCTCACCAGAGTGCTTAAATAATAGCCAAGTAGCATCTGTATTTGAGACTTTCATGTTACATAGGTCCACAGTCATGTTACATAGGTCCACAGTCCAGTGTAAAGGTTTCAATGGTGTTGATGGTAAGGGCAGCCGCCTAACCTTGAGTACATTCCACAGCCCGGGCGATGGGCCAGCTTCATCGGCGGAGACTTTATCTCTGCGCGGGAGATGAGGTCTCCGTTCCCATGGGAAGCAGGGAGGGGGATGGGATGAACAGAGTTATAACCTGTGCTTCTGGCGGGAAGTGTCATTCCTGCCACTGCGTGTACTTGAGCTTTCTAAGATGTCTGAATAAACGGTCTTTTTTCACCAAAGAGCCTTTTATTTCTGCTTCTATGGAATTCCTTACATTGTGGCAGGAATCTTAATTCATCTATATCCCTAGTGCAGTGGACCTCTGGTGTCTCGGCATGGAGAGGTTGAATACTACTGCGGAAGGTGCGGTAGCCCCCAAAGAGGGCTCCGACCTTTCCCTTCTGGATCTGGAGGAACCGGCGGGAGAACGGGCCTTGCTGGTGACTCTTTCCCGTCCTCGTATCAGCACGAGTCTTCCTTTACTCCGTTGGAACGAGGGCCGTGCCGACGACCATGGGGACTTACATGAGTCGTTTGGGCGCTGTCTATGGATCGAGCGCCTGTGGATCGGATCTCTACCCGTTTTCGTATGGATTACAAACCTCAGATGCAACCTGTCATGGAGGAGACGGGCCTGACCACCTTTCATGCGGCAACCCAGGAGTCCATTGAACAATTCCTGGACTCGTATTTTGGTGATGCTCCCAAAGAACCACCGTGGCACAGCACTGGGGCCCGTCCGAAGGACACTGGGACTAAACCTGGGATTGGGAGGGGTGTCCGTACCGTCTTCCGATCGGACCCCCCTGATCCCGGGTCAGCGGCTGCACCCCAGGGAGCCACCGGTGGCTACGGTGTCTCCGATGTCTCGCTTCCAGAAGACGAAGAGTCCGAGGAAAGCCTGCACTCCCAGCCGGATCTGTTCCCTCTCCCATCGAAAGAAAGCTGGGATGAGGAAGTGGGCCGACTGCGAGATGCCAAACGCATAGCATGGACCCGTGAACGCCAGCTATGGGAGGAGGAACGGGCACAGCTGCAGCAAGAGCGCGAAACCTGCAGAGGGACCGGGAACAGCAACGCAAAGAAGTCCAACTTCGAAGTTGGACCGTGCCAAAGATGCGCTCCAACGACAATATCGCCAGAACCTGTCAGTCCATGATAAGGTCCTGGAACACTCCAGACTGGATTTACAGCGCAACGCCGAAGCTGCTTCAGGCCTTGCGCCGCAAAGTGAGCTCACTGCAGCTATTAAACGGGACGAACTGGCTAAATTGGAACGAGAAAAAGCAGCCCTGCATGCGCACCAGGATGCATTGACCCGCAAGGAGAGAGAGCTGGCTCGTTGGAGAGGGAACTGAGGAGGCAGCAGACCAGGAAGCCCCAAGTTGGAGTCTATGCTGTTACTGATACTGCCGGTGCCAGAGGGGCAACGTGGCTGGGTCCTGCCACCCAAACGCCAGCGGCACCGGCATTGATACCGCCTCACGATTCCGGCTCCCCTGTACAACCGCTGCTCGCCTAACCTGCTTCAACCCGCGCGCCGCTTGCGCCCCTGCAGCCAAGAGCCGTGGAAAGGGGTTACTATAGGCCCCCGATACCTGCCCGTTTTGATGGGACCGCTTCCAAGCTTCCCTACTTCATTTTGCAACTCGATGCCCACATGGAGGACTATGATGATTTATACCGGTCTGAGCGCGAAAAAATACGGGACATCGGCTCAGTCCTGGATGGGGCAGCAGCCGACTGGTTTGTGACCCTTTTGGATTTGCAAGATGAAGACTCTCGCGACGGTGCCCGCATTCCTCCAAGCCTTAAGAGCGCGCTTCCAAGATCCGGCCGAAAATGAGGCTATCCGCACCATCAAAACTATCCAGCAGGGCAACCGTCCGTTTGCAGAATTTGCCCGTGAATTTCGTGCGGCGGCTGCTCGACTCCCTCCTGAGTGGCCTGAACGCATGAAATGCGAATACTTCTCAGATGCTGTTGACGGCAAGCTGCGCGAAACGGTGTTTTTAATTCGAGTTCCTCGCACTGTTGCTGATTGGATCCAGTTGGGATCCCAGGTGGCGTCTCGCGGAATAACACACTGCGTGCCGGAGGTCATTGCCCCACGCCCGAGCCTGCCACTGCGTCCACCAAGGCAAGCCCACGCCCCCACCGAGACCACCTCTGGCGCCGTGCCGACTGGGATTGTGCCTTTACTGCGGAGGACCAGGTCATCTAGCCGCCAACTGTCCGAAGAAACAAAAACCAACCGCCCCAGCCACGCGCACCCCATCTGCCAAGCCACCACGCCAGTCGGGGCCGCCTCCGACGGGCTCTTCTAAGGCGGTCATCGAAGGCGACCCAGAGGAGGGGAAGCAGCTGTTTGCCTTTCTTCAGCCCCATGGATGTGGGTCCGACTCCTGACGCGGTGAGTGAAGGCAGCGCTCCCATTACTGTCCAAGCGTTTCTGGCCAACCCCGCTAAACATACCCGCATTATAGCCTCGGCCCTTGTGGATTCTGGCTGCTCCCATTGCTTAATGCGGCCCCAGGTGGCAGAGGAGCTAGGTCTGGACCAAATTCTGGCTAAGCCCATACCCTTCACCCAAATGGACGGCAGCCCTCACAGGAACGAAGGACCGGCCCAGTTCAAAACACAACCGGTTCTCCTCCGTTGCGCCACCATTGGGAGAAAATTAGTTTTATTTTACCAGTGGCCAAACACTCCATAGTTTTGGGCATGCCATGGTTATTGTTACATGAACCAAAGTTCATTTGGAAAGAACGGATCTTAGAATTCACTGACCCTCCCTGCGGTGAACACATGAATTGGGGGGAAAACTCAACTTCTCCTGACACACCCCCCTCCCTGGCTTCATCAGTGATTGCTCCCGATTCTATTGGCATCCCACCGGGCGCATTCAAGATCTAGCCAGAGTTTTTCAGGAGCAAGAATGCGATCAGTTGCCACCCCATAGAGACACTGACTGCAAAATCGTTATACAACCAGAGCAACTGCCCAAGGTAGAATCTACCGTATGAGTCCCAATGAGGAGAAGGAACTTCGTGCCTTCTTGGACAAGAACCTCGCTTTCGCGCGGGTTCATACGGCGGGCTACCAAACACACACACGCTGCTCCCGTTTTGTTTGTAAAAAAGAAAGATGGGTCTTTACGGCTTTGCACAGATTATCGAGGTCTCAATGCAGTCTCTCTGTCCAATAAATATCCTTTGCCTTTGATCAAGGACCTTTTAGATGCACTGGGCAAAGGGCGCATCTTTACTAAATTAGACTTGAGAGAAGCTTACTACAGGGTCAGAATTGCTGAAGGCTATGAACACTTGACTGCGTTTAACACAAAGTTTGGACAGTTTGAATACTTAATAATGCCATTCGGGTTAAGTGGGGCCCCCGGGGCTTTTATGGCCCTCATCAACGAAGTTCTCCATGATTTATTGTACAAAGGGAGTTGTGGTATACTTAGATGGCGTTTTAATTTATTCACAAACCATAGAAGAGCATGAAGCATTGGTTAGGAAGTATTGAAACGCGTGCTCAACAACTCTCTCTTTGCCAAACTCTCTAAATGCTGTTTCCACCAGACCTCCATTGACTATTTGGGTTACCGGATCTCGCCCGAGGGCTTAAAAATGGATCCTGCTAAAATTGGCGCGGTCCTCCAATGGCCTGCCCCCACCAACCGCAGAAGAACTCCAATCTTTTCTGGGTTTTGCTAATTTCTATCGTGACTTTATACCCCAATTAAGCTGAGCTGACTCTCCCTCTCACAGACCTCTTACGCACTAAGGGTAAAGATCCACTGTCCGCCAAGCCCGGGGCCCCCCTTTCCTGGTCTGAAGAATGTCAAACAGCCTTTCAGCTCTTAAAGTCTGCGTTTACCACGTAACCTATCCTAAAGCACCCTGACCCAGATCTACCGTTTGTGGTTCACGTGGATGCCTCCGGACAAAGCGCTTGGGGCAGCCCCTGTTGCAGAAAAATAAAGATGGTAGGCTGGTTCCGTGTGCTTATTTATCAAAAGAAATTCTCCGGTGCTGAACTCAACTGGACTGTGGGGATAAAGAGACTGCAGCCATCAAAGTAGCACTCTCCACTTGGCGCCACTGGCTGGAGGGGCTAAATACCCTTTCAGGTTTGGTCGGATCACAAAAACCTGGCCGCATCTTTCCACCCCTCAAGATGTCCGCAGAAACAACTCCGTTGGAGCAATGATTTCTTTTCTCGTTTCTCTTTCACAGTCCATTTTTCCCGGGAAAACCAATAAACTGGCTGACGCTCTCTCGCCTACCCGAGGAGGGGTGGAGCTGCCTTACGAGACATTCCACGCACTGTTCTCTCCCCTCCCAGTTAGGACTGGCTGTCACCCGATCTCAAGCGTCCACTCCTCCTTCACCGCCCATTCCTAGTCTCGTCTCTCCTTTCCTGCGGGGAACTTCGAGGAGGCGGGGCTGCACGAGCCTCCAGCGGGGGAAAGTGACTCCCAATTCGCGCTTTGGAGAATGGAGTTTGGCGGAGGGGGGAGTGTTGGCACGTGCCTCCCCTCCGGAAGCAGGTTCTGGAAGCAGGCCACGGCGCCCGCGCGGCTGGACATGTTGGCTGTCCGAAAACGCTGCATTTGCCCCGCCGGCAGTGCGGGTGGCGCGCAATGCGCAAGGACATTGAGGCGTATATTAAAGGCTGCTCTGTTTGTGCAGAAGCCAAAACCATTCCGGGAAAGCCCCATGGGCTGTTGAAACCTCTCCCGGTGGCCTCCCGCCCTTGGGAAGTCATCTCCATGGATTTTATTACAGATTTGCCCGAAAGTCATGGCAACACGGTCTTGTGGGTGGTGGTGGACTTATTTTCTAAACAAGCCCATTTTGTTCCATGTGCTTCCATCCCCTCCGCTCCTAAATTAGCACGGCTGATCATTCAACAGGTTTACCGTCTACACTACGCCCCCGTTAAGGTGGTCTCCGACCGCGGCCCCCAATTCATTTCAAAGTTCTGGAAGGCGTTTTTGGGGTTGTTGGGGGCCGCCCCGGCGGTCGCCGCCCCCTAACACGTTCAAAGTGACGGTGAGTCGGAGAGAACGAACAGAACCCTAGAGCAGTATTTACGTTGTTACACCAACTACCACCAAGACAATTGGTGCGAGCTCATTCCGCTTCGCGGAGTACGCCCTATAACAATGCGGTTCATAGCAGTACAAAGAAAACCCCTTTGAAATTGTGTCTGGTCGCTCGTTCCTCGCCGTTGCCGCAACTACCCGCGACAACTTTGGATCCTCCAGAGTTTCAACAATGGATTTCATCCCTAGCGAGGGATGGAAATCGGTCCAGACCGCCTTACAACAGGCTAAGGACTCCCAAAAGCTGCAAGCGGATAAGCACCTTCGGATTTTCCTCTGCGTGTGGGGCTTGGGTGTATTTGTCTACCAAAAATCTCCAGAGACGTGCATAAATTTTCCAAACTAGGCAAAAGATTCGTGGGACCTTTTCAGATTACTAAAGTGATTAATGATGTCACTGCCGATTGATTTGCCTAACTCTCTTAGTAACATTCATCCTGTCTTCCATTCCAGTTTACTCAAGGAGGCTCCTCAGCTTCCGATGCCTGGCCGCGACCAGCCGGAGAGACCCCCACCAACTATTATTGATGGCCACAAGCACTACGAAATTGACGCCATCCTGGACTCTCGCTTTAATCGCAAACGCTTGCAATATTTAGTTTCTTGGCTGGGATATTCCTCTGGGTATAATCAATGGGTTTATTCCGAAAATATTGACGCCCCCACCCTTATTTCTGCTTTCCACCGCGCCTTTCCGCATAAACCTGGGGGGGGGGGGTCTTCTTTAAGGGAGGCAGAGTGTAAAGGTTTCAATGGTGTTGATGGTAAGGGCAGCCGCCTAACCTTGAGTACATTCCACAGCCCGGGCGATGGGCCAGCTTCATCGGCGGAGACTTTATCTCTGCGCGGGAGATGAGGTCTCCGTTCCCATGGGAAGCAGGGAGGGGGATGGGATGAACAGAGTTATAACCTGTGCTTCTGGCGGGAAGTGTCATTCCTGCCACTGCGTGTACTTGAGCTTTCTAAGATGTCTGAATAAACGGTCTTTTTTCACCAAAGAGCCTTTTATTTCTGCTTCTATGGAATTCCTTACAGTCAGAATGAACCACATGAGCAAATGTTCTTATATACTCCCACACTGATCTGATAACCGTGGCAGTCTCACTGTTAACGCAACAGTGCCTAAATGATTTGTCTCTTAGCCATGAGAGTATTTCATTTGGAAAACAAGTAAATAGAGATATTTCTTTTGTTAATGTCAAGTCTATGCTGTGCAGATAAAAATGTTTTTAAATTAAATATTAATCTTTTTTAAATGATTTTTGTCATTGGAATTTAGAAATACCTCAATTATAGTAATGACAAAACATCATTCAGTTGTAGTATTTTCTTTATGTTTCTGACATACTTTCTGTACCAATAAGTTCCAAAGCAGAAACCTCATTTTTGAAAATAATTTATATCTTATATCTTTTTTATTTACCTTTGTTTTTTCCCCTATAATCCTATAAACAGATCACAATTTTAGAGTTGCCATTTTCAATTCTAAAATTCAACTGTTTGTAATTAGTCTTTTTTCCCCAAACCAGAGAAGAAGAAATGGCAGAAGCAAAACGTGAAGTGAAAGCTTTAGCAGACCTTAAACATGATCACATTGTTCGATATTATGGTTGCTGGATTGGGAAAGACAGCTTTAACTTAGAAGACAGCATAGGTGGTAAAAGGTAACTCCATGACGTAATGTTCTTTGAGTTAATCTTCTATGCCAGGATTGAATAGTACTGTGAGGCAACAAAAACCCCTGCCCCCAACAGATGGTAAGACATTAGTGAGACGTTGCTCATAAAATTTTGGCTGTGAGAAGGGGGGAACTGGGATTTTCTTTCCCCATGATTGTAATGGAGCTTTACTTGTTTCTTTACTTGTATCTGCGTTTCTTCGCAGAGACCTCATCAAAAAGAAAAAAATAGGAAAACTATATGTTGCCAGAATCGGCAGGACAATCTGAGTACAACTGTGTACTTTTTGGCCTGAAAAGGCACTTAGGAATGGAACCTGCAGAGCAGAAATCCTGGGACAACCTTCAGCAAATGGAGGCAGGGAGAATCCCTTCAGTAGCGCACAAAATGTTCGACACAAGCTGAGGAGGAAACTGAGAGCCAGGCCGGAAAAATAAGATACCTGCTGAGTTCTGCACAGCCAAGCAGGAGCCATTTTGCAGATGACTTGAGGGGGAAAAGTCCATCTTTTAGCATCTACTAAATAATATGGCTTGGGCTGAAATAAAATGCCCTGAGGATGATTTGGAGAAAAAACTGTGTTGAGGTCCTTCCTAAGATAACTTTTTTTTGTATCCT
Source organism: Sphaerodactylus townsendi (assembly GCF_021028975.2). Taxonomy (NCBI): domain Eukaryota; kingdom Metazoa; phylum Chordata; class Lepidosauria; order Squamata; family Sphaerodactylidae; genus Sphaerodactylus; species Sphaerodactylus townsendi. Next base: position 76,386,711 of record NC_059425.1, read on the forward strand.
CTAGACATCTTATTTGTGCTGTGCAGAATGGGCCAATGTTCTCTGATTCTCCTCACATCTTCTTTTCTTCTGATCTTTGCTGCTGGTCAACTTTTCTGTGTGTTTGTGTATACATAAAAAAAATTAAAAATATAAAACCTTCTAGGGTTTTTCTTCAGTTGTCCCACCCTGTACCTCTTTAAAACAAATACATATCTGAACCAGATTAGGAAACTGAAGTGATTTTCCCCTTCCTGTTCTCTCTCTGTTTTACCTCAGATAACCACTCAACACTTCAGGGAAATAGGATAGGAGAGAATATTGGTAATAAGAAAATAAGTGGTTCTATGTACAAGTATGAAGTTGTTTTCACCCAATTATGGCTGATTGTTCAGATTTCAGTTGGTTATAGCGTTCTTAATGCTCTACAATATGGTAGACTTTCAAGCAGTTTCTCAGGTTTAAGTCAAGCTAGCAATCAGAGGTTCATGTGTTAACTCTGGTGTCTGTAAACTATACAGAAAGGAGTATTCTCCCAAATCTTTCTCTTCAGACTTCCAAAACTTTAGGATTGCTTCACAGCATTTGAAGTAAATGTTTCTAAAAAAAACTAGGGATGGGAATTCTCCCATGTGCTGTGTAAATTCCTCTTCTGACTAGAGACTCGTCACTCTGTGACACAAACTCTAAGTCAGTTCCCGCAGTTCTACCTACTCTTTCCAGAAGATGAACTAGCTCTGTTTTTAGACCCTAGGAATTCTTCCCTCCCTGGAAGATAATTCTCCTCCATGACTAGAGTAGGGTCCCTTTTCACCCCAATATTCTCTTCTTGTCAAGACCACACATCTATAATAGATGCTAAACAAGTCTGTTCTCACTGGATCTCAGAGCTGATTTTTTTTTCTAATCCTGTCAGAAGCTCTGATTCCTAAAATTCCATCCACTCCCAGCCTGTCACTCACACACTCAGACTGTGTGAAGGATTAACACTTTAGAGTCAGCCTTTTCTGCTACTGTCTGCTCCTTAGGTCTGTCACACATGCACTGCCGGGATGTTGTTTTCCTTGCTGGCTGTCTCAAAGGTGGATTCTACACAGGGAAATATAACAGGTGTAGAGCGCAATACAAACCATTTTGGGTAGGGTAGGACACTTTGCATAGGTCCTGTCCCAAAAATGAGTTTGTTCCAATTGCTGGCTGCACGGCATGCATGTGAATTGGAAAAAGCAAAACGAGTTCCTTTATAATTACTGCAACCCATTATATATTTGTGTTGTGGAATCCACCAAAGACTTGCCTAATTAGCATAATGAAACAAGTGGGAGGAGTAATCCTGCAGGGATTTTCTCCATCCACTTTCAAGGAGTACCAGTATTCTGTTTGGCTGTCTTCAGATGGTAAACATCACTGTGATTAAGCTAAAACGGGTACAACCCGGCTTGTTGCCAGGTCTGCATACAAGACCTCACCCCCGCACCCCAATGGGAAGAGCAGTTGGGGGATGCTTGTTCATAAGCAAGCTCTGACTGCCCTAACATGAATGCAGACATGTGGATTCATATGTAGTCATTTTTTCCTAAGTATTACTGAGGAAATTCTGTATTAGTTAGTGAGGAAACCTGCATTCTGACAGAGTTGCCAAAAATACTAAACAGGTTTGATAAAAATTTATTTACAACCCCCCCCCCCCCCCCACGCACACACACATGAAAGTACTTCTGGAACATACTTCTAGACCAACATAGGATTTCTCTTTAAGTGAGGTAGGTGAGGCTGAGAGTATGCGAGTTGCCCAAAGTCCATGGCAGTGTAGGTTTTGTAACCTGAGTCTTTCAGATCCTAGTCTGACTCTTTAACCACTATATCACATTGGCTCTCAGTTTAACTGCTCTTGGCAATTGTTTTCAACAAATAGGACCTTGGATAACTGCTGTTGCCAGAGTTCCTCAGAAATGCCAAGATTGCTAAATTGGTATGAATTTTGTTGTTGATTTGCCCTTAAGCTTCTATTTTGTTAAGCTTCAGAAATTTACCAGTTACCTCTGAATTGTCCTTTTAACCCTCCTGGAAGAAAAAGTCCTGCAAAAGCAACTCTCCAGAAGCCATTTTGGCTTGTTAGAATTACCTCTAAGTGACTTTCATAACAGTGGGAGTAGATAGGAGAACAAGGTTTCATTTTAGCCTTGAATTGCTAGTGCCACTGGACATGTGCTGATTAAGTTTCTCTCACCACTAAATAATGCCAGCTCATAGTTTTAGGCCTAACTTAAAATGTGATTAAGACCTCCCATGGTCCTTTAAAGCTGTGAATGTGGAGGGAATTTGGATTAGAGCCATGATATTCCCTGTCCTGATTTACTATGCTTCTCTCGTCTTCCTTAGGAGACCCATGAGAGCAAACAGAGACTCATAGTTGTTTCATTGGTGATGGATTAAGATTGGAAAAATGGGTATCAAAGAAGGGACTTAAAAACAAAAACCCCTCTCAGTGCAGTAGCTCTGATTCAAATCATCCCCATGCAGCGTTTAGCCTTTAAAAAACATGTAAGGGATTGCCATCACAGAGGCCGTTTCCGCACGGCCACTCAGTGGCCACGTGACCTGGGGAGGCGGTAAACGCCGCCCCCAGGCACGCCGATTACGACGACCTGGATGCGCTCTCCCTCCCCAGAAGGCTGACCTCAGGCTGCCCTAAACAACAACCCTTTAAAGGGTTGTTTGTTGGGGAGGAAGCTCCACCCCCCCCCCCCCCCACCCCCCCCCCCCCCCACCCCCCCCCCCCCCCACCCCCCCCCCCCCCCACCCCCCCCCCCCCCCACCCCCCCCCCCCCCCACCCCCCCCCCCCCCCACCCCCCCCCCCCCCCACCCCCCCCCCCCCCCACCCCCCCCCCCCCCCACCCCCCCCCCCCCCCACCCCCCCCCCCCCCCACCCCCCCCCCCCCCCACCCCCCCCCCCCCCCACCCCCCCCCCCCCCCACCCCCCCCCCCCCCCACCCCCCCCCCCCCCCACCCCCCCCCCCCCCCACCCCCCCCCCCCCCCACCCCCCCCCCCCCCCACCCCCCCCCCCCCCCACCCCCCCCCCCCCCCACCCCCCCCCCCCCCCACCCCCCCCCCCCCCCACCCCCCCCCCCCCCCACCCCCCCCCCCCCCCACCCCCCCCCCCCCCCACCCCCCCCCCCCCCCACCCCCCCCCCCCCCCACCCCCCCCCCCCCCCACCCCCCCCCCCCCCCACCCCCCCCCCCCCCCACCCCCCCCCCCCCCCACCCCCCCCCCCCCCCACCCCCCCCCCCCCCCACCCCCCCCCCCCCCCACCCCCCCCCCCCCCCACCCCCCCCCCCCCCCACCCCCCCCCCCCCCCACCCCCCCCCCCCCCCACCCCCCCCCCCCCCCACCCCCCCCCCCCCCCACCCCCCCCCCCCCCCACCCCCCCCCCCCCCCACCCCCCCCCCCCCCCACCCCCCCCCCCCCCCACCCCCCCCCCCCCCCACCCCCCCCCCCCCCCACCCCCCCCCCCCCCCACCCCCCCCCCCCCCCACCCCCCCCCCCCCCCACCCCCCCCCCCCCCCACCCCCCCCCCCCCCCACCCCCCCCCCCCCCCACCCCCCCCCCCCCCCACCCCCCCCCCCCCCCACCCCCCCCCCCCCCCACCCCCCCCCCCCCCCACCCCCCCCCCCCCCCACCCCCCCCCCCCCCCACCCCCCCCCCCCCCCACCCCCCCCCCCCCCCACCCCCCCCCCCCCCCACCCCCCCCCCCCCCCACCCCCCCCCCCCCCCACCCCCCCCCCCCCCCACCCCCCCCCCCCCCCACCCCCCCCCCCCCCCACCCCCCCCCCCCCCCACCCCCCCCCCCCCCCACCCCCCCCCCCCCCCACCCCCCCCCCCCCCCACCCCCCCCCCCCCCCACCCCCCCCCCCCCCCACCCCCCCCCCCCCCCACCCCCCCCCCCCCCCACCCCCCCCCCCCCCCACCCCCCCCCCCCCCCACCCCCCCCCCCCCCCACCCCCCCCCCCCCCCACCCCCCCCCCCCCCCACCCCCCCCCCCCCCCACCCCCCCCCCCCCCCACCCCCCCCCCCCCCCACCCCCCCCCCCCCCCACCCCCCCCCCCCCCCACCCCCCCCCCCCCCCACCCCCCCCCCCCCCCACCCCCCCCCCCCCCCACCCCCCCCCCCCCCCACCCCCCCCCCCCCCCACCCCCCCCCCCCCCCACCCCCCCCCCCCCCCACCCCCCCCCCCCCCCACCCCCCCCCCCCCCCACCCCCCCCCCCCCCCACCCCCCCCCCCCCCCACCCCCCCCCCCCCCCACCCCCCCCCCCCCCCACCCCCCCCCCCCCCCACCCCCCCCCCCCCCCACCCCCCCCCCCCCCCACCCCCCCCCCCCCCCACCCCCCCCCCCCCCCACCCCCCCCCCCCCCCACCCCCCCCCCCCCCCACCCCCCCCCCCCCCCACCCCCCCCCCCCCCCACCCCCCCCCCCCCCCACCCCCCCCCCCCCCCACCCCCCCCCCCCCCCACCCCCCCCCCCCCCCACCCCCCCCCCCCCCCACCCCCCCCCCCCCCCACCCCCCCCCCCCCCCACCCCCCCCCCCCCCCACCCCCCCCCCCCCCCACCCCCCCCCCCCCCCACCCCCCCCCCCCCCCACCCCCCCCCCCCCCCACCCCCCCCCCCCCCCACCCCCCCCCCCCCCCACCCCCCCCCCCCCCCACCCCCCCCCCCCCCCACCCCCCCCCCCCCCCACCCCCCCCCCCCCCCACCCCCCCCCCCCCCCACCCCCCCCCCCCCCCACCCCCCCCCCCCCCCACCCCCCCCCCCCCCCACCCCCCCCCCCCCCCACCCCCCCCCCCCCCCACCCCCCCCCCCCCCCACCCCCCCCCCCCCCCACCCCCCCCCCCCCCCACCCCCCCCCCCCCCCACCCCCCCCCCCCCCCACCCCCCCCCCCCCCCACCCCCCCCCCCCCCCACCCCCCCCCCCCCCCACCCCCCCCCCCCCCCACCCCCCCCCCCCCCCACCCCCCCCCCCCCCCACCCCCCCCCCCCCCCACCCCCCCCCCCCCCCACCCCCCCCCCCCCCCACCCCCCCCCCCCCCCACCCCCCCCCCCCCCCACCCCCCCCCCCCCCCACCCCCCCCCCCCCCCACCCCCCCCCCCCCCCACCCCCCCCCCCCCCCACCCCCCCCCCCCCCCACCCCCCCCCCCCCCCACCCCCCCCCCCCCCCACCCCCCCCCCCCCCCACCCCCCCCCCCCCCCACCCCCCCCCCCCCCCACCCCCCCCCCCCCCCACCCCCCCCCCCCCCCACCCCCCCCCCCCCCCACCCCCCCCCCCCCCCACCCCCCCCCCCCCCCACCCCCCCCCCCCCCCACCCCCCCCCCCCCCCACCCCCCCCCCCCCCCACCCCCCCCCCCCCCCACCCCCCCCCCCCCCCACCCCCCCCCCCCCCCACCCCCCCCCCCCCCCACCCCCCCCCCCCCCCACCCCCCCCCCCCCCCACCCCCCCCCCCCCCCACCCCCCCCCCCCCCCACCCCCCCCCCCCCCCACCCCCCCCCCCCCCCACCCCCCCCCCCCCCCACCCCCCCCCCCCCCCACCCCCCCCCCCCCCCACCCCCCCCCCCCCCCACCCCCCCCCCCCCCCACCCCCCCCCCCCCCCACCCCCCCCCCCCCCCACCCCCCCCCCCCCCCACCCCCCCCCCCCCCCACCCCCCCCCCCCCCCACCCCCCCCCCCCCCCACCCCCCCCCCCCCCCACCCCCCCCCCCCCCCACCCCCCCCCCCCCCCACCCCCCCCCCCCCCCACCCCCCCCCCCCCCCACCCCCCCCCCCCCCCACCCCCCCCCCCCCCCACCCCCCCCCCCCCCCACCCCCCCCCCCCCCCACCCCCCCCCCCCCCCACCCCCCCCCCCCCCCACCCCCCCCCCCCCCCACCCCCCCCCCCCCCCACCCCCCCCCCCCCCCACCCCCCCCCCCCCCCACCCCCCCCCCCCCCCACCCCCCCCCCCCCCCACCCCCCCCCCCCCCCACCCCCCCCCCCCCCCACCCCCCCCCCCCCCCACCCCCCCCCCCCCCCACCCCCCCCCCCCCCCACCCCCCCCCCCCCCCACCCCCCCCCCCCCCCACCCCCCCCCCCCCCCACCCCCCCCCCCCCCCACCCCCCCCCCCCCCCACCCCCCCCCCCCCCCACCCCCCCCCCCCCCCACCCCCCCCCCCCCCCACCCCCCCCCCCCCCCACCCCCCCCCCCCCCCACCCCCCCCCCCCCCCACCCCCCCCCCCCCCCACCCCCCCCCCCCCCCACCCCCCCCCCCCCCCACCCCCCCCCCCCCCCACCCCCCCCCCCCCCCACCCCCCCCCCCCCCCACCCCCCCCCCCCCCCACCCCCCCCCCCCCCCACCCCCCCCCCCCCCCACCCCCCCCCCCCCCCACCCCCCCCCCCCCCCACCCCCCCCCCCCCCCACCCCCCCCCCCCCCCACCCCCCCCCCCCCCCACCCCCCCCCCCCCCCACCCCCCCCCCCCCCCACCCCCCCCCCCCCCCACCCCCCCCCCCCCCCACCCCCCCCCCCCCCCACCCCCCCCCCCCCCCACCCCCCCCCCCCCCCACCCCCCCCCCCCCCCACCCCCCCCCCCCCCCACCCCCCCCCCCCCCCACCCCCCCCCCCCCCCACCCCCCCCCCCCCCCACCCCCCCCCCCCCCCACCCCCCCCCCCCCCCACCCCCCCCCCCCCCCACCCCCCCCCCCCCCCACCCCCCCCCCCCCCCACCCCCCCCCCCCCCCACCCCCCCCCCCCCCCACCCCCCCCCCCCCCCACCCCCCCCCCCCCCCACCCCCCCCCCCCCCCACCCCCCCCCCCCCCCACCCCCCCCCCCCCCCACCCCCCCCCCCCCCCACCCCCCCCCCCCCCCACCCCCCCCCCCCCCCACCCCCCCCCCCCCCCACCCCCCCCCCCCCCCACCCCCCCCCCCCCCCACCCCCCCCCCCCCCCACCCCCCCCCCCCCCCACCCCCCCCCCCCCCCACCCCCCCCCCCCCCCACCCCCCCCCCCCCCCACCCCCCCCCCCCCCCACCCCCCCCCCCCCCCACCCCCCCCCCCCCCCACCCCCCCCCCCCCCCACCCCCCCCCCCCCCCACCCCCCCCCCCCCCCACCCCCCCCCCCCCCCACCCCCCCCCCCCCCCACCCCCCCCCCCCCCCACCCCCCCCCCCCCCCACCCCCCCCCCCCCCCACCCCCCCCCCCCCCCACCCCCCCCCCCCCCCACCCCCCCCCCCCCCCACCCCCCCCCCCCCCCACCCCCCCCCCCCCCCACCCCCCCCCCCCCCCACCCCCCCCCCCCCCCACCCCCCCCCCCCCCCACCCCCCCCCCCCCCCACCCCCCCCCCCCCCCACCCCCCCCCCCCCCCACCCCCCCCCCCCCCCACCCCCCCCCCCCCCCACCCCCCCCCCCCCCCACCCCCCCCCCCCCCCACCCCCCCCCCCCCCCACCCCCCCCCCCCCCCACCCCCCCCCCCCCCCACCCCCCCCCCCCCCCACCCCCCCCCCCCCCCACCCCCCCCCCCCCCCACCCCCCCCCCCCCCCACCCCCCCCCCCCCCCACCCCCCCCCCCCCCCACCCCCCCCCCCCCCCACCCCCCCCCCCCCCCACCCCCCCCCCCCCCCACCCCCCCCCCCCCCCACCCCCCCCCCCCCCCACCCCCCCCCCCCCCCACCCCCCCCCCCCCCCACCCCCCCCCCCCCCCACCCCCCCCCCCCCCCACCCCCCCCCCCCCCCACCCCCCCCCCCCCCCACCCCCCCCCCCCCCCACCCCCCCCCCCCCCCACCCCCCCCCCCCCCCACCCCCCCCCCCCCCCACCCCCCCCCCCCCCCACCCCCCCCCCCCCCCACCCCCCCCCCCCCCCACCCCCCCCCCCCCCCACCCCCCCCCCCCCCCACCCCCCCCCCCCCCCACCCCCCCCCCCCCCCACCCCCCCCCCCCCCCACCCCCCCCCCCCCCCACCCCCCCCCCCCCCCACCCCCCCCCCCCCCCACCCCCCCCCCCCCCCACCCCCCCCCCCCCCCACCCCCCCCCCCCCCCACCCCCCCCCCCCCCCACCCCCCCCCCCCCCCACCCCCCCCCCCCCCCACCCCCCCCCCCCCCCACCCCCCCCCCCCCCCACCCCCCCCCCCCCCCACCCCCCCCCCCCCCCACCCCCCCCCCCCCCCACCCCCCCCCCCCCCCACCCCCCCCCCCCCCCACCCCCCCCCCCCCCCACCCCCCCCCCCCCCCACCCCCCCCCCCCCCCACCCCCCCCCCCCCCCACCCCCCCCCCCCCCCACCCCCCCCCCCCCCCACCCCCCCCCCCCCCCACCCCCCCCCCCCCCCACCCCCCCCCCCCCCCACCCCCCCCCCCCCCCACCCCCCCCCCCCCCCACCCCCCCCCCCCCCCACCCCCCCCCCCCCCCACCCCCCCCCCCCCCCACCCCCCCCCCCCCCCACCCCCCCCCCCCCCCACCCCCCCCCCCCCCCACCCCCCCCCCCCCCCACCCCCCCCCCCCCCCACCCCCCCCCCCCCCCACCCCCCCCCCCCCCCACCCCCCCCCCCCCCCACCCCCCCCCCCCCCCACCCCCCCCCCCCCCCACCCCCCCCCCCCCCCACCCCCCCCCCCCCCCACCCCCCCCCCCCCCCACCCCCCCCCCCCCCCACCCCCCCCCCCCCCCACCCCCCCCCCCCCCCACCCCCCCCCCCCCCCACCCCCCCCCCCCCCCACCCCCCCCCCCCCCCACCCCCCCCCCCCCCCACCCCCCCCCCCCCCCACCCCCCCCCCCCCCCACCCCCCCCCCCCCCCACCCCCCCCCCCCCCCACCCCCCCCCCCCCCCACCCCCCCCCCCCCCCACCCCCCCCCCCCCCCACCCCCCCCCCCCCCCACCCCCCCCCCCCCCCACCCCCCCCCCCCCCCACCCCCCCCCCCCCCCACCCCCCCCCCCCCCCACCCCCCCCCCCCCCCACCCCCCCCCCCCCCCACCCCCCCCCCCCCCCACCCCCCCCCCCCCCCACCCCCCCCCCCCCCCACCCCCCCCCCCCCCCACCCCCCCCCCCCCCCACCCCCCCCCCCCCCCACCCCCCCCCCCCCCCACCCCCCCCCCCCCCCACCCCCCCCCCCCCCCACCCCCCCCCCCCCCCACCCCCCCCCCCCCCCACCCCCCCCCCCCCCCACCCCCCCCCCCCCCCACCCCCCCCCCCCCCCACCCCCCCCCCCCCCCACCCCCCCCCCCCCCCACCCCCCCCCCCCCCCACCCCCCCCCCCCCCCACCCCCCCCCCCCCCCACCCCCCCCCCCCCCCACCCCCCCCCCCCCCCACCCCCCCCCCCCCCCACCCCCCCCCCCCCCCACCCCCCCCCCCCCCCACCCCCCCCCCCCCCCACCCCCCCCCCCCCCCACCCCCCCCCCCCCCCACCCCCCCCCCCCCCCACCCCCCCCCCCCCCCACCCCCCCCCCCCCCCACCCCCCCCCCCCCCCACCCCCCCCCCCCCCCACCCCCCCCCCCCCCCACCCCCCCCCCCCCCCACCCCCCCCCCCCCCCACCCCCCCCCCCCCCCACCCCCCCCCCCCCCCACCCCCCCCCCCCCCCACCCCCCCCCCCCCCCACCCCCCCCCCCCCCCACCCCCCCCCCCCCCCACCCCCCCCCCCCCCCACCCCCCCCCCCCCCCACCCCCCCCCCCCCCCACCCCCCCCCCCCCCCACCCCCCCCCCCCCCCACCCCCCCCCCCCCCCACCCCCCCCCCCCCCCACCCCCCCCCCCCCCCACCCCCCCCCCCCCCCACCCCCCCCCCCCCCCACCCCCCCCCCCCCCCACCCCCCCCCCCCCCCACCCCCCCCCCCCCCCACCCCCCCCCCCCCCCACCCCCCCCCCCCCCCACCCCCCCCCCCCCCCACCCCCCCCCCCCCCCACCCCCCCCCCCCCCCACCCCCCCCCCCCCCCACCCCCCCCCCCCCCCACCCCCCCCCCCCCCCACCCCCCCCCCCCCCCACCCCCCCCCCCCCCCACCCCCCCCCCCCCCCACCCCCCCCCCCCCCCACCCCCCCCCCCCCCCACCCCCCCCCCCCCCCACCCCCCCCCCCCCCCACCCCCCCCCCCCCCCACCCCCCCCCCCCCCCACCCCCCCCCCCCCCCACCCCCCCCCCCCCCCACCCCCCCCCCCCCCCACCCCCCCCCCCCCCCACCCCCCCCCCCCCCCACCCCCCCCCCCCCCCACCCCCCCCCCCCCCCACCCCCCCCCCCCCCCACCCCCCCCCCCCCCCACCCCCCCCCCCCCCCACCCCCCCCCCCCCCCACCCCCCCCCCCCCCCACCCCCCCCCCCCCCCACCCCCCCCCCCCCCCACCCCCCCCCCCCCCCACCCCCCCCCCCCCCCACCCCCCCCCCCCCCCACCCCCCCCCCCCCCCACCCCCCCCCCCCCCCACCCCCCCCCCCCCCCACCCCCCCCCCCCCCCACCCCCCCCCCCCCCCACCCCCCCCCCCCCCCACCCCCCCCCCCCCCCACCCCCCCCCCCCCCCACCCCCCCCCCCCCCCACCCCCCCCCCCCCCCACCCCCCCCCCCCCCCACCCCCCCCCCCCCCCACCCCCCCCCCCCCCCACCCCCCCCCCCCCCCACCCCCCCCCCCCCCCACCCCCCCCCCCCCCCACCCCCCCCCCCCCCCACCCCCCCCCCCCCCCACCCCCCCCCCCCCCCACCCCCCCCCCCCCCCACCCCCCCCCCCCCCCACCCCCCCCCCCCCCCACCCCCCCCCCCCCCCACCCCCCCCCCCCCCCACCCCCCCCCCCCCCCACCCCCCCCCCCCCCCACCCCCCCCCCCCCCCACCCCCCCCCCCCCCCACCCCCCCCCCCCCCCACCCCCCCCCCCCCCCACCCCCCCCCCCCCCCACCCCCCCCCCCCCCCACCCCCCCCCCCCCCCACCCCCCCCCCCCCCCACCCCCCCCCCCCCCCACCCCCCCCCCCCCCCACCCCCCCCCCCCCCCACCCCCCCCCCCCCCCACCCCCCCCCCCCCCCACCCCCCCCCCCCCCCACCCCCCCCCCCCCCCACCCCCCCCCCCCCCCACCCCCCCCCCCCCCCACCCCCCCCCCCCCCCACCCCCCCCCCCCCCCACCCCCCCCCCCCCCCACCCCCCCCCCCCCCCACCCCCCCCCCCCCCCACCCCCCCCCCCCCCCACCCCCCCCCCCCCCCACCCCCCCCCCCCCCCACCCCCCCCCCCCCCCACCCCCCCCCCCCCCCACCCCCCCCCCCCCCCACCCCCCCCCCCCCCCACCCCCCCCCCCCCCCACCCCCCCCCCCCCCCACCCCCCCCCCCCCCCACCCCCCCCCCCCCCCACCCCCCCCCCCCCCCACCCCCCCCCCCCCCCACCCCCCCCCCCCCCCACCCCCCCCCCCCCCCACCCCCCCCCCCCCCCACCCCCCCCCCCCCCCACCCCCCCCCCCCCCCACCCCCCCCCCCCCCCACCCCCCCCCCCCCCCACCCCCCCCCCCCCCCACCCCCCCCCCCCCCCACCCCCCCCCCCCCCCACCCCCCCCCCCCCCCACCCCCCCCCCCCCCCACCCCCCCCCCCCCCCACCCCCCCCCCCCCCCACCCCCCCCCCCCCCCACCCCCCCCCCCCCCCACCCCCCCCCCCCCCCACCCCCCCCCCCCCCCACCCCCCCCCCCCCCCACCCCCCCCCCCCCCCACCCCCCCCCCCCCCCACCCCCCCCCCCCCCCACCCCCCCCCCCCCCCACCCCCCCCCCCCCCCACCCCCCCCCCCCCCCACCCCCCCCCCCCCCCACCCCCCCCCCCCCCCACCCCCCCCCCCCCCCACCCCCCCCCCCCCCCACCCCCCCCCCCCCCCACCCCCCCCCCCCCCCACCCCCCCCCCCCCCCACCCCCCCCCCCCCCCACCCCCCCCCCCCCCCACCCCCCCCCCCCCCCACCCCCCCCCCCCCCCACCCCCCCCCCCCCCCACCCCCCCCCCCCCCCACCCCCCCCCCCCCCCACCCCCCCCCCCCCCCACCCCCCCCCCCCCCCACCCCCCCCCCCCCCCACCCCCCCCCCCCCCCACCCCCCCCCCCCCCCACCCCCCCCCCCCCCCACCCCCCCCCCCCCCCACCCCCCCCCCCCCCCACCCCCCCCCCCCCCCACCCCCCCCCCCCCCCACCCCCCCCCCCCCCCACCCCCCCCCCCCCCCACCCCCCCCCCCCCCCACCCCCCCCCCCCCCCACCCCCCCCCCCCCCCACCCCCCCCCCCCCCCACCCCCCCCCCCCCCCACCCCCCCCCCCCCCCACCCCCCCCCCCCCCCACCCCCCCCCCCCCCCACCCCCCCCCCCCCCCACCCCCCCCCCCCCCCACCCCCCCCCCCCCCCACCCCCCCCCCCCCCCACCCCCCCCCCCCCCCACCCCCCCCCCCCCCCACCCCCCCCCCCCCCCACCCCCCCCCCCCCCCACCCCCCCCCCCCCCCACCCCCCCCCCCCCCCACCCCCCCCCCCCCCCACCCCCCCCCCCCCCCACCCCCCCCCCCCCCCACCCCCCCCCCCCCCCACCCCCCCCCCCCCCCACCCCCCCCCCCCCCCACCCCCCCCCCCCCCCACCCCCCCCCCCCCCCACCCCCCCCCCCCCCCACCCCCCCCCCCCCCCACCCCCCCCCCCCCCCACCCCCCCCCCCCCCCACCCCCCCCCCCCCCCACCCCCCCCCCCCCCCACCCCCCCCCCCCCCCACCCCCCCCCCCCATCAGATGCCCTCAACTATTGACCTGATTGCCTTCTGTGTTACTCACAAACAAGGTTTCTCCACCCACCCTGGACACTCCAACAGATATATACTCCACTTGCTTTCCCAACATCAGATCCTCTGAAGATGCCAGCCACAGATGCAGGCGAAACGTCAGGAGAGAATGCTGCTAGAACACAGCCATACAGCCCGGAAACCACACAGCACCCAAAATCAGCAACTGTTTGTACACCTGTCTTCTCCATTGTGGCCCCCAGGTTATGGAATGGCCTGCTTGAGGAGGTCAAGAAGGCTCCCACTCTCCTGGCTTTCCTTAAACTAAGCAAAACTGAATTATTCAAGAGGACTTTCCTACACAGGCAGTAGAGCTGCACTGTATTAAATGTGTCATGAAGTTACTTGCATAAATTATTATAGTGTAGACCACAGTCCCTAATAATTTATACAAGTAATTTGGACAATTTATAGCTTTATGAAACTAGGATTCCACAGTGAGATTTTGCATCACTTAATGCAGCATGTTAATACTGGTGCTTTGCTTCAGTTCAGTTTTTAGTTTTCTGGTTCTACAACCTAGTCCTGTTGTATTCTTGTTGATTGTATGGACTCGCTCTGTGTAACCTGCCTTGAGTACAAATCAGAAAGGCAAACCAAAATAATTTAAATAAATGATATAATTTATTCCTTAGGCATTAAAGATTCCAGAGAGATTCTACTATCTTTAGACACTTTTTCTCACTCTGACTATAAATTTGGGGAGGCATTAATTTGGCCAGGCATGGGGAAATAGGCAGATGCCACCTATCTCAAAAGTTCTTTTCACATTAGATGGTGAAAACTTTGTCAGTTGATTTTTCATAAATTGTATTAAATTTTTCTGTGTGATTTATTTTCAGGAGTGGTCTAACATTAAAAAATGCAAATTTCCCCAAATGTTTGAGAAGGAGTTTCCAGCAGAGGTAGGTTTATTGTTTTAATCTGTTATTTCAAGTATCACCCATAAAATTAACATGAAGTATTTACAAAATAAACATTCTATAATTATACTGTATTAATAGCATTGGCAAATAATTCTGATTTACATTTTCAAGAAAACCCACATCACTAACCCAATCAGACAAAGAGCAGCTCCCTCTGGGGCTGTTTCCATTTGGGAAAATAGTGTGGGGTGTGTGTGGGGGCTTCTGCCAAACTCTTGTCACACTCTGCTCCTAGTCTGAATTGGACCCTAACACATCTGATTTTTAAAGAAAGAAACACTGATAGTTTCATTCATGACAGTCTGTGTGCCACATGTAGTTTTGCGCTAAAGCTGGGCATGTCATGTTACCAGTGGAGGGTTGCCATCAGTTGACTTGACAGCACTTAACTCACACACAATTTATGCTTTACCTTTGGCTTTATGGATGCTGGGGGTTTTGTGATTCTTTATAATGTAGTGCATAAGATCTTTAATGCTTTTTTGCAAATTGCTTTAGTGGCCAATATTTGTAGAAAAGGCCAGTTTCAACATGTTTTCAATAAATGAATAAATACTGCGGTAAAAAAAACTTGTCCATAATTTTTCTTATCTGTTCTCCATTACAGTTTTTCTTGTTAATACCATTATTTTGTTTCCTTATAGCAATCTCTAATTAAGAACATGCTTTCAGAAGAACCGTGTAAGAGGCCATCAGCGACTGAGATCTTGGAATCATTAAATCAAGGCGAAGGGAGGGGCCGACACACTTGTTAACTAATGTCTCAGGACATAACCACAGTATTTCTTTGGTATATTTAAAGTCTAAAAATGTCATCCTAACACACAAGTGACATGCAGGTATCAGACTGCTTGGACTTTTTAAGGCTAAAGGGCTTTGCCTCTTCCAAAATTCCCTGAACTGTTGGGGATACTTTTTTTAAGGTTGGATCAGTATGCAGTCAGGTAATCTGGGGTATGCAAGGAAGCATTCTCAGGTGATGTCTTCCATGATGTCTTCCGGAGCCCTTCGGGGATCGGGCGGTATACAAATTAAATAAATAATAATAATAATAATAATGTTATGGAACCCTCTGCTCACTGACAGATGGGCCGTATAGCTTCTCTGCATTTCAGCGAAGCAAGCAAAACCTTATTGTTTGAACTTGCTGTAAGGTGACAGTAATGAGGGAAAGCTGATTTCATTGCCTTTTTAAATGATTTATACTTGTTTTTATTATTCTGCTGCATTTGGTTTTTTAATCCCATTTGTCTAAATTGAGAACATTTTTAAAGGATAGGATCTGGCCAATTAATGTCTGCTGTCCTTCACTGTTTAATATCAATTTACATAAGTATTCATAGCTTGCTTAATTCTTGCTTCTTGAAAAATAATGGTGTGTGCCAAATCTTCAAGTGAATTAATAAAAGCAACATTGTGTATCGGGGTAGACAACTGGTAGATCACTGTCTTCTGGCAGATCATGGGCTCAGAAGCCACAGTGAATCCTCATTACCCATTGCTCACTACCATAGATATAGCACTTAGGATAAGCCTTCCCCCACCTCCCGTTCTGTAATTACCAAATGCATACAACCTCTGGCCAATTTACTTTTTTCTTAGTCTAGCAACCGTTCAGATTAATACTCTTAATGATCTATGAGGCATACTCTCTTCCGTTTTCGACCCTCAGGCATTTTTTCCCTCCAAAATTCCAATTGCCATTTTCTTCTATTATTATGCAGCCCCCTTTGTCAAACTGTTACAATAGAGGTAGCATAAAAATGATGATTTTTCTTTAGGTTGTTACTTTGTGTTTTCCCACCTTTATAATAAAATGCAAATAAAAATATTCTTCATTTGATTAGTGTGAACACCTCTCAGCCAGGCAAAGATCTACGCTTAGGAAGCACAGAATAAACCCTTTCCCTTCTGTCAGAAACAACACTTAGGCACCAGGGCCTTTGTAGCTTTAAAAAGATAACAAATTGAGTTTTTATTTACAAGAACAAGGCCAATTATGTGCAACTTGTTCGCTGCATAGCGAGAGCCAATGTCTGTCGCAGCAATATTTCTTGAATGAACATATTTCTTCAAGACCATATTTCACCTTTCAATCTGCCCGTGGCAAGCGAGACCACTTCTAGCACAATTTTAATTTTTCTTCACCGCCAGGACAGAGGGACCTGCTAGTGAGTGCAGCTATGCCCTGGAGATCTTTCCCCCGCCCATAGGCAGCCGCTTTGCACACTTTCTCCTCTGCACCCCCTCCATGCTTCCGATTTCTTCTTGCTTCTCTAACTATTGGACACCCTCTAACGTTGGACGCCCTGAACCTTTTGCAAGGAACAGTGCAAGTTTCCCGCTGTCCACTGGTAGACTTCTGTTCTGGAACGTGCATTGGTTTGTTTGCTGGTGGGCATATCAATAAAGATGGGGGTGCAGTGTACTGGAAGAGGAAGGACAACAAAGGACCATTGAAATAAACACGAGCGAACTCTCTGGCTATGTGTGGCTCAATGGTGAGTGCTGTTTGAGAAACGAGGCGATTCTCAGTCCCCCCCCCCCCCCCGCCCAGTGTGCCAAAACCTCTTCCTAAGCTGGGGTTTGTCAGCTCCAGCATCGAGAGCCCCTAACCCTAACCCTAACCCCCAGTCCCTCCTGGCTCAAACTGCTCTCAGTTTTCATTCATTCCTCGCAAAGGGAAGGAGTTTTGTGCCAGCCCATCCTCCCAATTTGGGGTTTCGTTCGCACTTTCAACTCAAGACTTTGGGTCCATCCCCCCTAACTCCTGCTCCCCTCCCCTTTGTTTCCCAGGCACAGATCTGCGTCTCTAAATGGAGAGACTGCCTCTCTAAATGGAGAGACTGGAACCAGAGGCCAGGCAGACAAACTGTGCTGCAGGCTCCGGGCTGCCTCTTCACATGTAAATAGGAAAACATGAGGAGAGCCCATTATGTGCCTGTTGTGCAGAGAAGAGGCCTAAGGTAAACATCCCATGTGTAGTTGCTCCCAAAGTAGTTTTGTCAGAGTACTACATATCATGAATACGTCCTACCCGAACATGAGCCGATCCAGTATTCGGATCGGCTTGTACATATTTGGGCTTCAGCGCACACGGCTTGTGAAACTTTTTTTAAAAACCTGTGGAAACCCCCCCCCCCCCGCCACTGCATGCGGCTTGCAAAAGTTAACCCTCCCCCGTGAATTCCTCCCCCCAACTGCCACACGTGGCTTGTAAGTTTTAAAAAACTTGTGAATCCCTCCCCCAGCCTCCGCACGTGGCTTGTAAAAGAAAAAAAACCAACCTCACATCTCCTCCCAGCCAACGCACACAGCTTTAAAAAAAAAACCTGGTCCACGGCTTGAAATGCTAAAAAAGGAAAAACCGAAAAAACCCCATACCTACTTTGCATTGCTGTCTGTGTTGGGGGGGACTCTCTGTTGTGATGAGGGCTCTGTTGGGGGCTCTCTGGTGTGCTCCAGGGCCAGCCTGAAGCAGGAAATGTAATGAACTGAGACCAGACAATCAGAATCTCTATAGAAGAATAGGACCTTTATTGAAAGGCTGAAGCTCCATTCAAAGGCTTGCAAGCAATGAGATAAAAACTGTAGAAAAGTGTCCAAGAGAACTCTGGCCCGTTCCCCACAGAAACCTTCACACGCCAGGCCAGTCCAGTCTGGGAAGGATGCCAAATAATGCAGATAACACAAACAGCGAAACTTCACAGCAGGTGTTAAGCAGTAACTGAACATTCCACTCCCCTCTTCACAGGAAAGTTGTGGGATGAAGGGAAAGGAGCTTTAAGCCACCTTGATTCTCCCTGTCCCTAGACTCCTCCTTACAGGAGAAAAAGGGGTGGGGGAATCTCCAAACTCTGCTTGTTCTGTTGATCTGGCTTCAGGTCTCAGTCCATTGTGGTGTTTTTTTAATTTGTTGCCAGGAGGACAGAAAACACAGCAGGAGGGGAAAAGTTTAAACTGGCCAATGAAGTGTGAGCTCAACTGCTCCTTGGCCAATCAGGGAAGGTTTTTATTCCCTGGGATCTTGGTAGCCTGCTTGCCTGCCTGGCCCAAACATATAAATCGCAGGGGTGCTGGTTCCACCCAGCCCATACTGTGCCAGAGACTTGAGACCCATTGTTCAAGAAGAGCTTGAACTTGTCCTGCTTCTATCTCGTGACTGATAATTGAGTGCCTGTTCTGCAGAGGGGAATTTCCTGGAGAGGAGAAAGAAGATGCCAAACAGTTTGATTTTACTTTTAAAAACAGTTTGCTTTTGCTAACAGTTGGAAGTGTATAGCTTTCCTGTTGCTCTTTGGAATTGGGGGGGGGGGGAACTGGGGAGGTTAAGCCCCCCAAAGGCCAGGGTTCTTGGAGTTTAACTTGTTATTTGTTCAGTTGTTTCACTATTGTGATTTTTGGGTGTGTGTGCCGGGCAGGGTAGGCCTTAGGCCTTAATAGGGAAACACTGTGACTTTGTGATTTTACCTTGTTCAATCGTTAGTTTGGATTTGTGAAATTTATATATAGGTGTCTCCCAGTTTGTTGCTCCCCTCTCCCTGTTCTTCTCGCTTCACTTTGTGGCTAAGTTGCTACTTACTCACTTGGTTTGGTTCTGCTGTTAAGTTTGTCTTAGCTTTTTTCCCCCCAAAGTACCTTTTCTTTAGAAGTGGTTTGTTTTCCTGTAGGTCTTGCTGTGGCCTGGGCAGGTCTGTGTGTCTCCAACTTTAGTTTAGAGGAGGTGGGGGTGGCATTGTTGTATGTTTCTTCCAGGCTCAGGTAAAGTAGCCTTGCCTTGGTTTTTCCTTTGGGTTCCCTTTTGCCACTGGAGATGAGCCTCTTAGCTCTCCCGGACTGACCTGGCCACAGTGATCCATGCGACGGTCACCTCCAGGTTAGACTATTGCAACTTGCTCTTTGCAGGCCTTCCCTTGCGGTTGATCCGGAAGTTGAAGTTGGTCCAGAATGCAGTGGTGTGACTTCTTACGGGTAGTTCATCTCGAGATCACATCTTGCCCGTGCTGCACCGCCTGTACTGGCTTCCGCTAGAATTCCGAATCATCTTCAAGGTGTTGGTTTTAACCTTTATGGTACTCCGCAGCCTGGGGCCTTCATATCTTAAGGAACGTCTGTCCCCATGTGTCCCTGTTCAACCTCTTTATTTGGCAGAAGCCAATTTGCTGGTGGTCCTGGGCCCCTCCATGATACGACTGGCCTCTACCCGGGCCAGGGCCTTTAGTGCCCTGGCCCCAACCTGGTGGAACACTCCCGCTCCCAAGCCATCCGGGCCCTGCAGGACCTAGAACAGTTCCACAGGGCCTGCAAGATGGAGTTGTTCCACCGGGCCTTTGGGGAGGTTGGTCGTTGAAACTGCTGTCCCCTGCGCCCCATATTCCACCTTGGGGGCTTGTCCATATTATGCTGACTGCCCAATGAGTTTGTCATTGTTTATGTTGTCATCTGATTTTAAGATGGAGGTTGATGGGTTTATTGGTTTATTTATAAGAGCCCTTTGGGGATGGGGCGGTATATTAAATATGAATGAATGAATGAATGAATGAATGAATGAATGAATGAATGAATGAATGAATGAATGAATGAATGAATGAATGAATGAATGAATGAATGAATGAATGAATGAATGGTCTAAACAAGAACTAGATGATGGCCAAGTTCCCGCATTATATTAAACATGACGGGGAGGGTTTGGTGGAGGGAGAAGACTTTATTTGCAAAATGGCTCGCAAAAGAGTCACAGCTAAGAGCCAGTTCCTTAAATTTTGGACTTACAGAAGAGATCATAAGTGACCAAACCATCCTAAACGATTGTACTGGGCAAGAGCTTGCAGTAGCAATGGAGGAAACAAAGTACACTTTCTTCACCTCCTTAACTGCTCTCTTGTATGACTTCATAAACATTCTATATGAGTGTCTTGTTCCTTCGTCATAGACCCGCCACCACACTCGCTCAAGTCGTCTCAGCTCCCACTTCATTCTTCTCAGCTCCTCCAAGAAGCAGGGAGCTGGTCTGGGGCGGGGGCAGAGAGGACATCTTGGATTGACAGTCTCAATTGCTTCAGAGAGCCTGGAGTCCCAGCTCTCTACAAGCGCATCAAGAGTGTCGCCAGTGGGTGGAGTCTCCTGCAGGATGTCCTGAATCCGCTCTGGGTCCATTAGTCTCCATGGGCAGGCCCAAATAGGCCAGTTTACTAGACAGGGGGTTGCAACGGCATCAATTCAGGCCTTAAGGATGTAGTGGTCAGACCACAGCACTCTATCTATAGAGGATAAAGCCACATACACGCCCACCACAAAGATTAGGTTCAGAGTGTGGCCTTGATGGGCGGGACCCCCGGTGTTTCCAAAGAGAGGCCTAGTGTCATGGATGACACTAGATTTGCAGCTGCTAAAGATAGTTAAAGGAATCCGTACTGAGTCCCTGTTGTAAACAAAACAGTCATACTAAAGACATACATGATTGCTAGTTTGTATTCTCTGGTCCTTTTAGCTCCTGAACTGGCTGTTGTGTTCTCCTGTGGTGGCCAAGAAAGCCAATGCAATTCTGGGCTGTATCAATAGGAGTATAGTGTCTAGATCAAAGGATGTAATTGTACCTCTCTATTCTGCATTGGTTAGATCTCACCTGGAATATTGTGTACAGTTCTGGGCACCGCAGTTCAAGAAGGATATTGATAAGCTGGAACGAGTCCAGAGGAGGGCAACCAAAATGGTAATAGGTGTGGAATCCATGCCCTACGAGGAAAGACTCAGGGAGCTGGGTATGTGACATGATAGCCATGTTTACATATTTGAAGGAATGTCATGTTGGTGAGGGAGAAAGCTTGTTTTCTGCTGCTCCAGAGACTAGGACCAGGAGTAATATGTTCAAGGTGAAGGAAAAGAGATTCCATCTAAACATCAGGAAAAACCTCCTGACAGTAAAGGCTGTTCGACAGTGGAATGCACTACCTTGAAGTGTGGTGGAATCCACTACTTTGGAGGTTTTTAAAGAGAGGCTGAATGGCCATCTGACAGGAGTACTTTGATTGTGTATTCTTGCATTGCAGGGGATTGGACTTGATGGCCCTTGGGGTCTGTTCCAACTCTATGATCCTGTGAAGGGTTAGCTATGAAATAGCTAGACTGCCAAGCTAGGTAAGGTGCTTCTTGCTGCTGTCTTGGCCAGAAGTGTTGCCATCCTAGCCCCTAAGAGTTGGACATCACAGTCCAGATGGGGGGATGGCCCATGAGAGTGATGCTGGGCTGCAACGATACATTTGCCCCCTCTACAGGCATAAGGGGACACCCCTGCTGGGGAGAAGGCAAAGATGTTGTTGTGTGGGCACCCCACAGCTCCATGGTAGTGAAACCCAAAAGTGGGCACTGCTGCAGAGCAACTCCGGTGTCTGAGTGGATGCTGGCATGGGGAGGGGGGGAGCAAGATGGGGGGTTTCCAGGGGTAGGGCCAACTATAGTTGGCTTCCACCCAGGCTTTTGAGCTGGAAATGCCATTGCCAAGATTGCTGGGATAACTCTATTAAGCCCTGTGGAGGGCTTTCCAGGCAGCTGGGTTTTTTTTCTTTTTACTGTTTCCCCACGCAGTGTGGAAGTCTCTGGAGATGGTGCGACAGCGGTCCTATCCCTGCCCACCTCAGCCCCATCAATTGGGCTGTAAGTCTCAAGACTATAGAAACTCCCAAATCATTCTGGCTATTCTCTTTCCCAATTCCATCCTAGCACGAGCCAGCTACTTTCCTTTTTCAGATTTTTTTTACCCTCCCCCTTCCAGTCCCAGCTCTTGTGACACCGTAAGATTGTATTTTGAGGAGCCCTTTACTCTTTAGTACTGGTTGCCTTCTTCCCATCTGCTTCTCTATGGCCCAGTGGTGGGATTCAGCACCACTTCGGCAGAACCGGTTGTTAAAATGGTGCTTGTAAACAATCAGTTGTTAAATTATTTGAATCCCACCACTGGAACCGGTTGTTAAATCTTTTGAATCCCACCAGTGCTATGGCCCCTGCAGACCTTTTCCTCTTGTTCTGGAACTGGGCTGCTGCCTTCCTTAGAGTGGAGCCTCTTTTCTACCAGTGGTAAGGGACTCAGGGGTGTGGCAGACTCATTTCCATTCCTGTAAATTATATACATATTTACATTTTCTGTGACATACAGTTTTAAGATTTTTGCAGTCCCATTCTCTCTCTCTCTATTCTAGCCCCGTATTCCATCTCAAACAAAACAGATGGGATGGGTTAGCCTTCCTGCAAGGAAGGATACTTTATTGTATTATGAAAAATACAAAAGGGGAAAGAATGCATAACCTTCACAGATAAACAAAAATTATATTTTAAATATATAACATCCCACAAAACGTTTGTCCTGTTCAAAAGTACACAGTCTTTGTATTTAATTCCATATAGCTCTTGTGGCTTTTCAGACACTTGATTTGTCATTTGAAAATTATTCATGATCTGCAAAAGTGTCTCCTGGGCAGTTTGAAGACAAATCTTCTTGATCTGAACATAGAATAGAGGAAAAATTATACAAATGGAAGAAGAAAGTCTTATTAGACTGAAGCAAAATATTTTGAAGATAGTACAGGTTGGAAAAGACAAATGACAGACCAATTGGTAGTTGCAATTAATGGCTCTGGCTATCATATCCTCCCCACTGTTAGCAGAAGCAGGAAGTTCCTGCTCGTAATGATGTGGTGCAATAAACTAACAGCAAAATTTGGATGAAAGCATTTTTAATACTTGTTAAATTATTCAGAAAGCTGGGAATAAGGCATATAGGTTAACTTTATGACAATCTTTAATGTGCTTAACAAGCAACAAAAATCAGCCAACACAGTTGGCTGACAGTAGGCAAATGAGAATCACCTTGCTTGCAAAATGTTATCAGTCAGTGTGGTGCAGTGATTAGAACACTGACCTAGGATCTGGGAGACCCAAGTTGAAATACACACTCTACCAAAGAAGCTTACTGGATGACGCTGGGCCAGTCACATATCCTCAGCCTAACCTACCCAAAAGGATTGCTGTGAGGATAAAATGGAGGAGAGGAGATTACTGTGCAGTGCTTTGGGTCCTCATTGGGGATTATAGTGGGGTATAAATGAAATACTTGATAACAATAAATTGGACACAGAAGAATCACATTTTGGAAGTGAACTGGGATTTTCTGGATGTTGAAAAGGGAAGCAGTGCTGTACAGCATACCATGTGCTTTGAATGCTTCAGGATAATCTCTAGAATGTTACTTGTGAATTTAGCCAGCACATAGAAACCACGTTTAAATTTCCATGAGATTTGCTCCCAGTCAGGGGCGTAACGAAGCAAACTGTAGCCCTGGGCAAAACCTGAGTTGGATCCCCCGCCCCCCCAATGGACGGCCACTCCACCACGACCAAAAATTTTTTGCACCAGGACATTGGTGCTGGCGGGGGGGGGGGGGGGCATTTTTAGACATATCAGCACTAAAATTGCAGCTTATCATCAGGAGACTGTCCCTATGCTGCCATCCAAGTTTGGTGAGGTTTGGTTCAAGGAGTCCAAAGTTATGGACTCCCAAAGGGGGTGCCCCATCCCCCATTGTTTCCAATGGGAGCTAATCCCCAAATTGCATGGCCTATGCAGCCCTTTGTTTGGAGTTAGGTAAAAACTCCTTGGAATCAGCTGCTTGGCTGAGGGCTTTTAGATTCTGGCTGCGAATTCATTTTCTCTCGGACTGTAATTCCCTGGTCCACCGTCTGCTCTCTGACACCCATTCCAACCCCTGGTTTTCCATAATTGAAGAAAAAATGGCCTCTATTGGACTGTCAGTGGATTCATTTTGCCCTTTGTCCTATTCAGAAGCTTATAGAAAATTAAAAGGTCAACTATTGGATAGAGAGTTCTCTATCCTAATCACCGCAGCCAAGAAAACGTCCCCCCCTCCCCCGTATTTTTCTCTCCCATTTGAACGGGGCCACTTGGCATACTACCTGTATTGCTTAATAAACCCTGCTCAAAGGAGAGTCATAATGCTTGCCAGGTTTAATTTTATGCCTTCTGCCTTGTTACATGGCAGATTTAATAAGCAAGAAAAGGCTAAAAGATTGTCCCCATGTAATGATGGCTCAGTTGAATCTCTGGCCCACCAATTACTACACTGTCTCAGATTCAAGGAAATCAGATCCAAGTATGTGAATCTTTTCCTTTACATTTACCAGATCTCCCCGATTTAATTAGATTACACTACTTGTTGGACAATCCTGATCCTTCTCTCTGTATGATAGTGGCAGACTTTCTCCTGGAAATTATTAAATGCCAGTAGATTTCGTTTGACCTAACATTTATTTCCTGTATTGTATATGCTTTTTAATCCGTTTTTATTACTGTTGTACTGTTGTCTATGCCAATAAAGGCTTGCAATGGGAGCTAATAGGAGACGGGGACTCCAGTTTTGAGGGTCCATAACTTTGGCCCCCCTGAACCAAGCTGCACCAAACCTGGGGGGTATCATCAGGGAAGTCTCCTGATGAGACCCTGAAAGTTTTGAGACTGTGCCTTCAGAAATGTCCCCCCCCCCCAGCCTGCAACCCCCATTGATACAGAAAACTCAATCCAGAACAAAGATTCTTGGGCAAATTTCTGGGATGTTCCTGAAGGGGGCGCATTTTTGGATGTATCAGCACCAAAATGTCAGGGTATCATCTGGAAACTGTCCTGATGGGACCCCCCCCCCCCACCAAGTTTGGTGCAGTTTGGTTTAGGGGGAGATGGGGGTTACCCTTTGCTAAGGAGATGGGGGCTACCCTTTTGAGGGTCCATAACTTTGGACCACCTGAACCAAACTGCACCAAACCTTGGGGGTGACATCATGACAGTCTCCAGATGATACTCTGAAATTTTGGTGCTGATACGTCCAAGAATGCCCTCCCGGCAAGAACATCCCGAAATTTGCCCAAGAATATTTGATCTGCATTGAGTTTTCTGCATTGCTGTCAATGGGGGTTGCAGGCTGGGGGGGGGGGGGGGAGATTTCTGAAGGCACAGTCTCAAAACTTTCAGGGTCTCATCAGGAGACTGCCCTAATGATACCCCCCAGGTTTGGTGCAGTTTGGGTCAGGGGGGCCAAAGTTATGGACCCTCAAAACTGTAGCCCTCATCTCCTATTAGCTCCCATTGGAAACAATGGGGGATAGGGCACCCCCTTTGGGAGTCCATAACTTTGGATTCCCTGAACCAAACCTCACCAAACTTGGGGGATAGCATAAGGACAGTCTCCTGATGATACGCTGAAATTCTGGTGCTGCTAGCCTAAAAACTGCGCCCCCTGCAGGCCAAAAATGGAAAACCACTAAAAATACCCCAAAACAAACCCAGCATTTTGATGCCCCCCACAAAGTGATGCCCTGGGCAGCTGCCCACCTTGCCCAATGGGCATTACGCCAGTGCTCCCAGTAGAGGAAGAGAAAACTATTGAGCTGCAAGTAAATCTCTCCTGTTATTTTTCAGTAACTTTTTTTTTTACCTTCATAGGCTGTTCCACACCAGGTGCAGTAGAAATAACGTTCCCTTAAATATGCTGTCAAAATTTGTAATTTCTCTGATGCCTGTGCAAAATACAAAAATGAAAATATCTTTAAGCATAAAATTCCTGGGAAGCATTTTTCTAAAGGGATCAGAAGTGCAGCATCATGGCGCTATCCTAGGTGGTGCTCTTATAAGGGGACAGGACTCTAGTCTGTTGTATTTATAGCCTTGTTCTTTCTGCACTCCCTTGGATCTTTGTACAGTTATCCCTTACAGATCATGACTTCTCCCATCATGGTTTTGACATATCGTGGGTTGGCATAAAAATTAGATGGGAATTTTTTGCGGAGATTTGTGGAAGCTGCAGATGACACAGAAAAAGTTTAGAAACTCAGAAATGTATTTTATATGTATAATAACACATTTATCTTTTAATACCATAAATATACACAATTTCTTCTTAAAAGTTAAACTAAAAGAAAAAATCAGACTTATTCTGTGGTATAAAGGGAGGGTCAACATTTTTATATGGATTTCCAGATTGCATGGGGACACAGTGCCCCTAACCCCAGTGACGTGGAAGGGATAACTGTAGTCACTCTTTGTATTGCTTATGTTATAACTTGCCTTAATTTCCTGTATGCATTGTTTTCTGTTGCCATTTATTTTGATTTCTAACCCGACCAAGTTGGGCTCAGGGCAGTTTACAACATAATTAAAATTACATATCTGTAATCTTAGTCCTGTTGCATTATTATTGAAAGTTTTGTGTTGTCTGACTGAATTGGATTCTATGTGTTTTGTAGTTTGTCTTAAATTTCAGTGAGGAAGGTGAACTATTAATTAAATAAATACATTTTCTTCACTTGTTTTAAAAACTGCAGATGCATATATTGTTTTATTGTTGTGTTACTGTTATATTGAGTGATATGAGTCACCCTGTGCCCATCTTGATGGGAATGGGTAGCCTAAAATTCCAATAAATAAATCTACAGTAAGCAGATTTTCATGTAAGAATCTATACAGCCTGAGCAAAATCCTGCATACAGACATGTACATTTTCAAGGATAGCTTCATTGATCAAATGTAACCAATTCTGTCAACAATATCCTATGTGAGATTATATACTTTTAGAGAATTAAATGTTTTAGTGCTACGAAGTTGAATTTTATATCCAAATATGCTGATAGTCCTACTGTATGGTTCTGTTCAGATAATATACTTATTTAACTGCTATTCAATATTTATTTTTTCCTGATTCTCAGATGGCAAAACTAGGATACATAGCAAATAGTGGAGCAGTATGCAGTTGCACATATTCACATATAACTTCTCTTTTGGAAATTTTACATTTCTATGCCCTACATAATATGATGTTGATGTTAAAAAATCACAATATCTTGGGCATCTAAATTTAGAGACTCTGAGAACTGATGCTGTCAATTTGAGCCCTACACTGACATTGTTATAGAGCAGTGATGGCGAACCTTTTCGAGACCGAGTGCCCAAATTGCAACCCAAAACCTACTTATTTATTGCAAAGTGCCAACACAGCAATTTAACCTGAATACTGAGGTTTCAATTTAGGAAAAAACGGTTGGCTCTGAGGGGTGTATTACTTGGGAGTAAGCTTGGTGGTAGTCAGTGACTTTGCTTTGAACTGTGCAACTCTTCCAATGGGTGAATCACAATCCTAGGAGGGTTTACTCAGAAGCAAGCCCCATTGCAATCAACCAAGCTTACTCCCAGGTAAAGGATCGCACTTTAGTTCTTCGCATGAAAATCAGTGGGGTTTAACAGCGCTTAACAGGGTTACCTTCACTGCTTCCCCAAAACGAGGTCTCAGGTTTAATGCTAATAATCGAGCCCAGCAGCCCAGACCAGCCTAGATTGGGGGGGGGGGGGGGCTCTGTTTTCACGTGCCCACAGAGAGGGCTCTGAGTGCCACCTCTGGCACCCGTGCCATAGGCTCGCCACCACTGTTATAGAGCTTACACCAGAGTGTCCTGTAAGAAGGGGCCTGGCAGAAGGGGCAAATCTGCAGATGACTCAGAAAAGTAAACAAAAGATCTTTCTTGGGGAGTTTGTGTGTCCCAGAGGACCCTAGCCAATTAACTTGAGAAACAAATCCTGATGCCAAAAATGATAATGACTGAGCTTCATTTTGATGACTTGGTTTTCACACTGAAATCTGGTTTGTTTTTTCCTTTCCTATCTAAACTGAACTTGTGAAAATGTCTTTTTAAATCACTTTTTCTGCCTTGTAACTTTGGCAATGCTTTCTAGCATACAGACACAGAATATTCTTGCTTAAAACAATATCTGAACATACGCTTAAGTCATCTTCCTCTTCTTCTTCTTCTTCTTCTTGCTCTTCCACATCTTCTTGCCTGCCTGGTCTTAACCAGAACCAAATCTCTCTGGGTAGTTCAAGGCCCTTCAAAATAAGAATTTTAAAAACTGTGAGGGAAGAAAGAGATTTGCAAGCCCTTCCTGTTGATTAGCTGCCACAAGGTCAGAAAATTTTTGCAGACATCCCATTTCCACTCAGTGATAGCACCCCTTCCCCTCACACCCCAGGAGTGCCCCAAAACAAATTGTTAACACTAAAAGCCACCAATTACAAAGAGTACATCCCACTAAATGATGCTGTACACCTAGAGCCCTGTACCTGCACTGCTGTTTAAAGGCTCTGCCTGGTTGCCACATCTGCCTACTACCTTCCTACAAGCAAGCATAGAGCTGATCTACCACAACTTCACAGATCTGAGCTACTCTGAGCATGATAAGCTTACATACTTCCTCTCCCCATTACCACAGTGCAAAACCAAATTGGTGTGGCAAAGATTGGACTTCAGCATTCACAATACAAGTTCCATAAATAAATAAATACATAAATAAATATATTGTACGTATTTTGCTCAAGCATTTGGGCTGAACAAGGGAACAAAGAAAAATGAAGACACAGTCCCTTTCCCCTAAAATCTGCACTTACCCTAAAAACAATTTTAGGATAGACTGGCTTTACTTGAAGGTGTACTGGTTTAAAGTTCAGCATTACCTCAATTCTTGTGATTGATATTTCTCTCCATTGTCCCTTGTTGGAATCCCTAGTTTAAACTTAGCCCATCATGGATTGTACCTAACAGAAGAGCTGGAAGTCAAGAGAGCTTATTCCTTGTGTTCCAAGTTTAAATAATATCTGCCTTTCTCCCTTTGGGATGACCTTATTATCCTAAAAGAAGAGTTTACATTTTACAAATTTGGCTGTTTCCCTTTGTGTTCCCTCTGTGTATGACCTGGCAGCAGAGCGCGTAAACCATTGTCCTGCTTTGGTCAAGTCATTATCATAAGCAAGATCTTTGTGCTTGGAATTTGATGGTTCTTTTCTCCAACACCATTTTTTGTCAGCTGTGAATTTGTAACTGGGTTCCTAAGAACACACAGAGTGTGGTCCCCATTCATAAAATATTGGGATGAATTCCTGCATGGAGGGTAGTTTTTCACACTCATCTCCTGCCTCATTAGTTTCTTAACAGTGTCATGTGACCACTTGACAGAAAGATTTATTTAAGATTTTTTTTAAATGATAGCCAAAAAAATCACACATGAATTAAAGAAAGATTGCAAAATAATGTGCACATTGATAGTAAAATTAAAAATGAAGCATCGTTAACAGCAGCAAGCACTACTTTACAGTATGCAATTTAAAATATAATCAAAAAGTAAATATTCTCTGGAAAAGCTGTGGCCACCAATTCTGAACCCCAAGTTTACAAACTTAAGTGGAAATAAGGAAGCAGAATGCACAACCCCGGGGTATGCGCCCTTACACTGAAAGCATCCTACAAATGTACAACAGGTACAACAAGAGGCAGGTGGAAAGTCTCTGGCCTTTGCGCCAGTTTTCCATTTTTATGGGGGGAGTCCATCACCTGAGTCTAAAGTGGTACAGACCATATGATCACCTCAGTATTCCTCATTCACAGTCTGCCTTTCTTGTCGAGACCTCCCCCACTACTTTTCTGCACAGGTGGACCTAGCCTAAACTGCAGATTATTGACAACTTTGCTTTTCTTGCACAAGAACAGCCACTCACTTATCGACTCAGGCAATTTGGCGGGAGCATTCTGGAATACCAGAAAAGAATTGTTTCTTTTATTTCAGCCTATTGGTGTGCTTCCAAGTAAATTGCAATATGTACGCTTGGAAACATGTTTGTGGACTTAGCTGCCAGCTTCAATTCATTCAGTGCAGAATTTTTTGCCCAGTATGAACTGCTGGGTTACAAATGTGCAAGCAAGCAAGCAAGCAAACAAGCCTCTTACTTTCTGCATATCTAACTGGTGGCAGGCTTTCTGGCTTTTCTCCAGGTCCCGTTTTACTTGCAGTTCCTCCTGTTTGGTTTTCATTCTCAATCTGTTGATTTCAAAAGGCAGTTAACATACATGGCACAGGAATAAAAAACCCCACTTTGATCAGAATTAGTGAAGAAATGGAATGTACAGCTTTAATCCCTACAGATAATCCTACCTGTAAAAAACATTTGCTAAAGGAAGAATAATAAAGGTAATTAAGATCATGCTAAGGCTTTCAGAATTTGATGACACAATGACTAGAGCTGGGTTACCATGGCACCCACCAACACCTTTCTTGGTGCCCATCAAGTGTTTCTAGAAGGTGGGTGGAGCCATATGCGACTGCTTCTGATTAGTCACTGGAGATCTGATTAGCTACACAGATAAAAATAACACTGTTTCAGTGGCAGCTGCCACAACAGTGTTTTATTCTCTCTCATCCCTCATTTTTAAATTACCCCTCATTTGATTGGGCTTCCTAGGTGTGTGTGCATGTGGCTCCACTTCCAGCATCAGCCATTTTGTGGCTGCGTTTATAACCTTTGGTCAGAATTTCAGAGGTGCCCATAGGCTCAAAAAAGTTGAGGACCTCTGGACTATACGGTAAAATGAATCAGAGCAACACCAATAAAACATAATGAGCTTCTTCCACCACAGAGGCCAACTGAATTCTATGTATGGACATAAGCCCCACATGTGTCCACTAAAATCCTTCTTTTCCCTACCTTATGCGCACAGTCTAGTGCTGTACTGGCTGCAATGGAACAAATCTGGCCCTTCACATTAGGAGACTGACTCATATCATCTTGCTGTCTCCAGGCCCCTGCTACTTTGTCCAGTTACAGTGCAAACAAGAATGTTCTCACATTGTGTGCTTGCAGATACATATGAAATCATAAAATCGTAGAGTTGGAGGAGACCCCAGGGGCCATCAAGTCCTCTCCCCACAACAGACACCTTGTGAGATAGGTGGGACTGAGAGAGTTCCCAAGAAATGTGACTAGCCCAAGATCACCCAGCAGGAATGCAGGAGTGTGGAAACACACCTGGTTCACCAGATAAGCCTCTGCCACTCAACTGGAGGAGTGGGGAATCAAACCCGGTTCTTCAGATTAGAATCCACTGGCTCTTAACCACTACACCACACTGGCTCTCTTAACAGTCTGTCAGTCTTGAAATGTTAGGAGTTTGCATCCTCATGCTTTATTAATCAACATTTCAAAACTAGTCAGTGGAGACTAAATGATGGATACACCCCTGTTCCTGGGCTGTAAGTCTGACAAGTGATCTGTGATAAGAAAGAATGTTACAAAGTGTGATGTTTATGGTCTTATGGTCTGCAATTAAGTAAACCAGATGGAAATAATAAAGGTGTACGGTCAACCACAAAACTACCCCAAAGCTCATTTAAATACTAAAACAACCACCTCCCTTTGCTAATCTCCAGCCACAACTGATCATGGATCATAAGTAATTATATGAAAGGGGTTTCATATGTTTATCATGTTCTGGGATAATCCCAAATCAATATCATCAATGAGGTATCAGCGATGCCACCTTTTAAAACTCATTAACCTGTTTAAATGCTTACATCTTGCTTCTGTAAAATTGCTTCCTGCCTCTTGAGTCTTGCTGAGATTCAGCTTATTCCAGTTGCAAACCCGTTATCCTTATTTATACCATATCTCTTGCCTCTGAAGTCTTATTGCTTGTTTGGACTTTGGGGTTCGCTGTTGTCAAAAGTGTCCGCAACATTAGGATATCAGTTCTGAGACCTATCCATAGAGTTTCCTTCTACACAGAGAGACAGCTATTTTATGTGTATGGAGGGGGAAGATTCATGTCTTGTTTTCTTAAAACATAGTTCTATTTTTACTCACATTTTCTTGGTAAAACCAACATTTAAGTTTTTTTCTTGCCAGATAATATTAATGAGTACAACCACGCTTATACCTAGATCCTCAACATCAGAAATAATTCCATGTAGGGTTGCAGCCTTAAACTTTTGTTATACATTAGCACACTTATTTTGTATTTTGTTACAGTACATTAATCTCCAAGTTAATTGGCCTGTCTCCCCCTACATCCATGAAAATTGTGTGCATAACCCCCCCCCCCCCCAAAAAAAAATTCATGTGAATGACGTTTTTTGCACATTACTTGAAAAGGTCAGTGGTCTGCTTCTCTGCTTGCTTTCGCAAGTGAAGTTTTCTTCTGTAGTTTTCCAGATTCTCTTCAGCTTTTCGTTTTCTTAATTCTTCATGTCCAAGCCCACTTCTACCTGTTGGATGTTCAAAATATGTTAATATGGTGACAGGCATCATATCCAGAATAAACAAATAAGCAAAAGAGGTAGATTTCTCACCCACCTTTGTTCATGTTCAAAGGAATAGGCTCAGTAATCCCTTCTCCTGCAGAAAATCAGAGCAGTTCATTAATAAAGAGTAGCCACAGTTGACAATGAATATGGGACAGACTTGAATTCCTACTTCTTCCAACAAGCTCAGAATTGTTAATTTGGGATTACTTCGTTTTATTTCTATAATCAGCCTGTGAGGTATACCATTTCTACTAGAAATCATTTATCTAATTTTGATGGGACACTAAATCACGGTTCCTTTTTTCCGCAGGCACAAGCAAAGATTTTGATTATTCAGGGTGGTGAAAATTTAGGGAGACTAAGAGGAGCTCTTCAAATTGAAGACAGACAACAGATTGGTAGTTGACATTCAATGAAAGTTAGTGCCAAGTGATACATGTTAGGCAAGATGCATGTTGTTAGGGTCTAAGCTGGTGATAAAGACTGAGAAAAATGGTCTTGGAGTTGTAGTAGACAGCTCATTGAAAATGTCATCTAAGTATGCACCACCATTTTTTTTTTAAATCCATGCTAGTGATCATCAGGAAAGGGACTGAGAACAGAACTGATAGTACAGTGATGCCTTTATACAAATTTCTAGTGAAGCCTATTATCTACAATGCTGGTTGCTGCCTTTCAAAAAGTTAACTGAAGGGCTGGAAAAAATGCAGAAAACAGCAACCAACATAATCACAGGTTGCAGCACCTGCTTTATGATGCAAAAAATAGAAATCCTGGAACTTTTTAATACGGTATATAAAAAACAACCACCTAGGGGTGACATGATAGCAATCTATAAAAGGATGTATATCAGATGCTGGGGAGCAGTCAACTGGTGAAAATTGTTTCTGAGCTGACTATTGGCACCTGACTGTTAGAAACAGGGTTGTGAACTACATGGACCAGAGGTGTGACCCAACACAACTATTCTTGTTCAGGTCTCCTCAGTAACCATTAATTAACGCTCCCCATTTAAAGGGTTGTGCTTTCATTATTTTGGCAGCTATACCAGTTTTTTGCCAAGATGATCTGAAATTCTGATAATTAAATAAAATTCCTGTAGAAACTAGCACTATGTTTTGAAAGGCAGACTTACCACTCTTGCCTAGAGGCTGCCCACTTTTGTACCCCATCTTTTGAAGCATAGCAAAGCCTTTGTTCTCATTTCCCAAAGCAATGCTTAAAGCATGATCGCGTTGCTCTTGTTCCTGTTCTTTTATACTCTTCTGCCTGCTTCTTTGGTTCGCTTCTTTTTGTTTTTCTTCTTTTTTTAAAGCTTCCTTTACATGCCTCAGCATGTGTACTCCTGGCCTGATGTCCTGGCTGAATAAGAACAATTACATAACCATTATCTCTTTGTATAAGACATGGAAGAAATAGCAGCAAGAGCCACTTCAGTGAACCAAAGGATAAATCTAAGAGAGCAATCCTACAAGATCCCCTGATAGGACAGATCAAGCAAGACAAAACCAAAAAGGCTGAAGCGTGAGAGTCATCAGTCCCTTTTCTACCCAGCCAACCAGAGGCCAAGAGATGACGTCTCTAGCCCTCCTGGGATCTAGATCAGGAACATCACCCTTGCAAGGTAGGATGCTTACAAAGTGCGTTTCATAAGAACATAAGAACAAGCCAGCTGGATCAGACCAAAGTCCATCTAGTCCAGCTCTCTGCTACTCGCAGTGGCCCACCAGGTGCCTTTGGGAGCTCACGTGTAGGATGTGAACGCAATGCCCTTCTGCGGCTGTTGCTCCCAATCACCTGGTCTGTTAAGGCATTTGCAATCTCAGATCAAGGAGGATCAAGATTGGTAGCCATAAATCGACTTCTCCTCCATAAATCTGTCCAAGCCCCCTTTTAAAGCTATCCAGGTTAGTGGCCATCACCACCTCCTGTGGCAGCATATTCCAAACACCAATCACACGTTGCGTGAAGAAGTGTTTCCTTTTTATTGAAGATCCTAATTCTTCCCCCCCCCCAGCATTTTCAATGAATGCCCCCTGGTTCTAGTATTGTGAGAAAGAGAGAAAAATGGCTCTCTGTCAACCCTTTCTACCCCATGCATAATTTTGTAGACTTCAATCATATCCCCCCTCAGCCGCCTCCTCTCCAAACTAAAGTAGGTCCCAAACGGCTGCAGCCTCTCCTCATAGGGAAGGTGCTCCAGTCCCTCAATCATCCTTTTGTTGCTCCTTCTCTGCAAAATTTTTTCTATCTCCTCAATATCCTTTTTGAGATGCGCGCGACTGGTAGAACTGGACACAGTACTCTCAGAATCGCGGTCAGCGACCACTGCTTTATATAAGGGCATGACAATCTTTTGCAGTTTTATTCTCAATTCCTTTTCTAATGATCCCCAGCATAGAGTTTGCCTTTTTTACAGCTGCCATGCATTGAGTTGGCATTCCCATGGAACTATCAACTAAGACGCCTAAATCCCTTTCCTGGTCTTGTGACTCTCTCTGGATAGCACTGGACCCCCTCTGTAAGCGTGTATGTGAAGCTCTTGGATTTTTTGCCTCTATGTGCATCACTCTTACATTTTGCTACATTGAAACTGCATTTTGCCATTTCTGGAGCCCACTCACCTAATTTATCAAGGTCCGCTTTGGAGCTCTTAAGCAATCCTTTGTGGTTCTCACCACCCTACATAATTTGGTATCATCTGCAAACTTGGCAACCACGCTACCCACCCCTACTTCCAGGTCATTTATGAATAGGTTAAAGAGCACTGGTCCCAAAACAGATCCTTGGGGAACACTACTCCCGACATCTCTCCATTGTGAGAACTTCCCATTTACACCCACTCTTTGTTTCCTGTTTCTCAACCAGTTTTAATCCATAGGAGGACTTCCCCTCTTATTCCTTCATTGCTGAGTTTTCTCAACAGTCTCTGGTGAGGAACTTTGTCAAAAGCCTTTTGGAAATCCAAGTAGACAATGTCCACCGGTTCACCCCTGAAGTCCCACATGCCTGTTTACACCCTCAAAGAACTCTAGTAAGTTTGTAAGACAGGATTTGCCTCTGCAAAAGCCATGCTGACTCTTTCTCAGCAGGTCTTGCTTTTCTACATGTTTAATAATTTTATCTTTAATGATAGATTCTAGTAATTTACCAGGAACAGATGTCAAACTGACTGGCCTGTAATTTCCCGGGTTCCCCCTAGATCCTTTCTTAAAGATTGGTGTGACATTGGCCATCTTCCAGTCTTCAGGGATGGAGCCTGATTTCAGGGATAAGTTGCATATTAAAGTGAGAAGATCAGCAATTTCATGCTTGAGCTCTTTAAGCACTCTTGGATGAATGCAATCTGGGCCAGGGGATTTGGTAACATTTAGTTTATCAATGGCTGCCCGAACTTCTTCCTTGTCTACAACTATCTTCGCTAGTTCCTCGGATTCGCCTCCTAAGAAGCTTGGTTCAGGTGCAGGAATGTTCCTCACCTCCTCTTGGGTGAAGACAGATGCAAAGAATTCATTCAGCTTCTCTGCAATCTCCCTGCCATCTTTTAGCACACCCTTTGTTCCTTTGTCATCTAACAGGCCTACCGCTTCCCTTGCTGGCGTCCTGCTTTTGATGTACTTGAAGAACTGTTTGTTGCTGGTCTTGATGTTCGCAGCCATGCGTTCCTCATAATCCTTTTTTGCCTCCCTTACAGCTAACTTGCTTCTCTTTTGCCACCATTTGTGTTCCCTCTCATATTCTTCATCAGTCAAACTGGACTTCCATTTTCTAAAAGACATTTTCTTTTTTCTGTTTCACAAAACAATCTGGTAGCTGTAGCCAATGAGGGCTAAAGTGCTAGATTCTGACTGGAGCCTCCTGAATTCAAGAATGTCACAAAAACATGAAGTATTTTATTATAAAATTACTCAGCAATAATATATAGAACAGCAGCAAACTGTAAGGATAAAACAATAAAACTACAAGTCTTTTATTGGTTCAAGATCCAGATGTTACCCATAAGACGGAGTCTAATAAGGTTTCACAGCTCAAGGCAGTATGACCCACACAAAATCAAGGAGTGATTTTGAAAATCAAGAAGTTTCTGGTCTGAATGACCCACACAAAATCAAGAAATGTCCCAAACTCAAATATAATCCTGGCACAGGAGAAAAATGCACAAAGAAAAATTAGCATGAAATATCTTCCCTATGTGGTGAATGGCCTGATTCCAGTTAACCAGTCAAAATGTATTCCAAATAATGTAATGACCAATGAAACATATTGGTAATCAGATGATCCAGCCAATCAGATTACTTTACCAATTAGACCAGATACCCCACAACTGCATCAGCTCCACTTAACAAACAGGAGTTAACGAGATGGAGTGTACTCTTGTAGATTCCTGCGACCTTAAAACTATTAGGCCTAACTGCCTAGTACCAGAACCTTGGTTCTCATCTCCTTTATCTGAGTCTATGAAACTACAAACAGCTTGACCGAAGTTTTCAGAAAAAGAAACTTTAATTCTTCTAGGCCTCACCCTGCTTTAAGTTTAGTTAAAGTTTTAGTTAAAAAGTCTTCAAAAATAGTTTCAACAGTGTAGTGTATTGACTCAAAGCAGGTGCCGTAGCTGAATTGTAATTGGCAGTCAGCGCCCTGTATTTAATTAGTGCAGCTGTAGTCACTGCTGTTCTGTTGTTGTGGAGTTATTCATGGAATAAACTGCTGGTGTTTAATTCTCATTCGTCTTGGACTTCTCGAAACATTGCATTGGCGACGAGGATGAGATTTGGCCTTTGGAAGCATTGGAAACTGTGAAGTAGTGAACGGACATTAGAGCTGAGTGAATTCTGGCTTTCCAAGGGCAAATGGAAGAATTTAACTTGGTGTTTCCTTTGAAGTGACAGAATTATGAAGCCAGATTGGAATTTTATCTACTGTCTAATGACATAATTGAACCAGAGAGGGAAAGTGCAGGGGTTTTTTTAGTGTTTGTGGAGAGGGAGTTTTTGACCTAGCCACAGCTTTGATAGCTCCTAGGAAATTACCGGCAACATCATATGAAAAGGGAGCAGCTGCTTTTTATTCCCCAGCTGGTGACTGGTGGCTCCCTCTGTGCTGCTCAGGTGGGCGCTGCGGCCGCCGGCCATCTCCTGTACTCCCTGGCCTCCCTGCTAATAGGGGGGCTGCCTGAGCCATCTGGTGTTGAGCTGCAGCGCAGACTGGCTCCTGCCCAAGAGCCAGCCTTCCTGTCAGCAGGAAGGCTGGGGAGGCAGGAATCGATCTCATGTGCCTGCCTGAGTTGTGAGCTGTGGCCGCAGGCCAGTTCTCGGGCAGGAGCCAGCCTGTGGTTGCAGCTCAACAGCGAGTGGCTTGGGGAGAGGGGGGCAGCCTGAAGGAGAAGCCTGGCAGGGAAGCGCTGACAGGTGGCACGCGGCAGGCTCCCGGCCTGGCTGCTCCGGCCCACTGGGTGTCCCTCAGCCCAGCTCTGCCAGGCCCGGCCCTGCCAGGCTGCCCGGGACTGCTGCTGCAACTGCAAGCTATGGTAAGAGGGGTGCGGGGACATGGGGTGTGTGTGCACGGAGCAGGTGTTGCCTCTGGGCGCCATTTCCCCCCAGTACACCTCTGCATCAGTGTACCTAACAGATGCTAACAATTGTGACATCAAATTTAGAAAAATACTCTACTTACTTACTGGACAGTGAGTAACACACTTCTCTCTATGATTCACCTCTGAAGATGCTAGCCAGAGATGCAGGCAAAATGTTAGGAACAAGATCTACCAGACCACAGCCACACAACCCAGAAAGTCCACAACAACCACTCTACTTACTGAACATTAATAAAGGAATCAGACATGTAGTCCTCTTCTGTGTCTCCCATGCTTAATAGTGCTTCACCTGTCAGCTTCTTCCCTAAAAATGATACACTGCTAGATTTTAAAATGCATTGTAAATGTTTTCTCTTCATTTCTAAACACATACACAGTTTAACAGTTCCAAGGTTTATACAAATGTAGATACATGCTTTCATCTGTCATAGATGTACCAACAGAGGTAATCAAATATTATGGCCAACAAATATTGGATAGTTTTTTATGCGTTGTTTGAAAGCAGGGATAGGTTTTGCAATATTATTTTCAGTCCCTTTGTTGAAACTTCCACCATGCAAACAAGGGATTTTGACAGACAAGCCAATTTGCAGGGAATGGGGGGTTTGAGACTCAGCATCCGGCAGCTTACTCTTAGGCACGTCTATTCGGAAACAGCCCTGGCCTGGATAACCCAGGCTAGGCCGATATCGTTAAATCTCGAAAAGTAAGCAGGGCTGGCACTAGTAATTGGATGGGGGGCCGTCAAATAATACCAAGGACACTACGCAGAGGCAGGCAACTAGAAGCCACCTCTGTTAATCTCTAACCTTCAACACCCTTCTGGGCGCTATTAGGCTAAGCCGGTTGCACGTTCCACTCTCCGCCACCTCCATTCGGAAGTAAGCCCCACCGAGTTCAACAGGACACGCTTCCAAATAAATGTGCCTATAGCTGCAGCCAGAGTTTTCCATTTTTGGAAATTAAGCCATTGCTCTTCACCTCTCCGTCGATCTCTCAGACGATAATCCTAGACGTCCTTATTCGGAAGGAAAAACCATGGAAATTAGTAGAGCTTCCACGACAACAGTTTACAACTGCTATCGGATTTACTCCCACCTTGCCTTAATACCTCCTAGAGATACTCTCTAGTCCCCTGCCCGACCACCAACCCCAACCTGATCAGCTACTCTCCGTTCCGCATACAGACAGTCGACTCCACAAGCGAGACCGCGAACGGCGCGTGCGCATTCTATCCGACTTCCTTCCAGGGTCTCCTCTGCGCTTGCGCATGAGCCGGCGCTTCCTCAGGTGTCTATGGAGAAGCCCGGTTCGCTCTCTGAGCCGCGGCTTCGGGAATTCGCCTCTCTTTGCCGAGCTCCCTAATCGTGTGAACAGTCAGAACAGGCCGATCGGTGGGGCGTGAAGAGAAGTTGTGAGGTAAGGCCATTGTCTGGAAAGAAAGTTGAGCGGCCTTCGGGGCAAAGGCTCGGTGGAGGGGAGGGAGCGCTCCTAGGGATCGGAAGCGGTGTCAGCTGAGCGGTGTCCCGGTTGCGCGGGGTGCATCATGGGGATTTTGTTGCCCTGTCAGACGTCACTGCGGAGGTCTCTGTCAGCAACAGCTGGCGAGTGGCCCGACGTTGGAAGCGTCAGCCTGCGTTGTACCGAGCCAGTCCTCCTCGCCCGGGGCTGCAGCTGCTCTCCACGGTCTGAAGCAGCGAGAGATCTTTCCCTGCACCTGCTGCCTGCGAGTCTTTATGTAGAGGCTGAAGCCGCTTGCATGTGAACTGGGTGATTCCCTCTGTTTTCCAAGCCTGATGAGCTCAGACATGTCTATCATCAGGACCCTGGCCTTGGCTGGCTCGGGTTAGCCCCGTCTCATCTGATCTCGGAAGCCAAGCAGGGTAGTGGTCCCGTCCCTCTTAGTACTTGGACAGGAGGCTATCCAGGAAGAACAGGGTTGTTGCACAGGGGCAGGCAGGCAATGGTTAGCCACCTCTTTCATCTCTTGCCTTGAAACCCCTAGCACGATCAGCATAAGTTGGCTGTGACTTACAGCTGCACCCCATCCCTGTTCACTTTTCTTTTGTAATGATGTGAACGCACTTAGCAGATACTTAGAGGAGCACATACCTGTATACCTACTGAATGAGTCGAAGGATGTGTTCCTGATTTCTAATACTTGAGTCTTAGGTAGATGTCCTTCTGCTGTGCCCATGGCCTACGGTATGTGCAATGTGCATTAGTTCTCTACATGAGCCAGTTTTGTGTTTAGTCTTTATGTGCATATTTTCCCATTTGGCAACTAGAACACCTGTTTTCCTGTTCTGGTGTCAGACTGCATTGTTCTCTTAATGTGTAGTTTGTAAAAACCATAATGTGTATTAGTAGACAATGGAAAATATATCAGATTATTTACTTATTTTCATTATTTATAGTCCAGCTTTCTCACTTGGACTCAAGGCAGATTCCACATAATGAGTCAATGCAATACAGTCAGTAAACAATGCAGTAGAATTAGGGTTGTAGACTCAACCAGAAATCTAAAAATAGAACTGAAGCAGAGCCTAAATATTAACATGCTGCATTAAATTATGCAAAGTTACATAGTAGGATCAAAGTTTCAGCAAGCTATACACACTAGTATAGACCTCATTCCCTATTAATTTGTCTAAGTAACTTTGTGAATCATATGGTACGATGCAAGTCAATTAATTGCATAGAAAAGCCCTCTGGATTAGTTCAGTTTTGCATAGCTTGAGGTCGTTGGGAGTTTTCCTGACCTCCTCAAGTAGGCTATTCCATGAAGTGGGGAGCACGGTGGAGAAGGCACATCTATGGTTTTTGATTTTGCCCACTTGCAAGTTAGCACCCACAGAAGGCCTTGCTTGGATGAGTGAAGCTGTCATGGTGGAGTGTAGAGAGGCAGGTGGTCTCGTAGATATGAGGGTCCAAGGCCATGAAGGTGATGCCCAGTACTATAAACGTGTAATTGTTGTTACATATACACATTTTTTGTAAGGTGGAATAGTGTGGTGTGAAATTTAGACTTAAGATGCGTTAAGATTATTGTACCAAATGG
This sequence comes from Sphaerodactylus townsendi, assembly GCF_021028975.2. Lineage (NCBI taxonomy): Eukaryota > Metazoa > Chordata > Lepidosauria > Squamata > Sphaerodactylidae > Sphaerodactylus > Sphaerodactylus townsendi. The sequence continues at coordinate 76,427,236 of NC_059425.1, forward strand.
GGGAGAGTGAACCACTTGAACCAATAAATCATACTGGGAAAAGTTATTGTTTTAATGTAAAACAAAATTTGAGTCTAGCACCTTAGAGACCAACAATATTTTCCAGGGTATAAGCTTTCATGAATCAAAACTCACTTTTTCTGTTTTAATGCAGATAGTCCCCCTTTTCTCAGTGTTGGGGATAAATTTTAAATCTCTGGTATGTCTGAAATAAGATAGAACAAATGCATTTAAAGTGAGGGTAAGCTTATTTTTAGTATACTTATCTGCCCTATTTATCTATATTTTTACTTCTACAGCAGGAATTAAGAACATCCATAGCAGAATCAGAATTTAGCTAATCATGGAGCTTGCACACAGTTTGCTATTAAATGAAGAGGCTTTGGCTCAAATTACAGAAGCAAAAAGACCAGTTTTCATCTTTGAATGGCTGCGGTTCCTTGACAAAGTGCTTGTAGCTGCTAACAAGGTAAATTAACTCCCCCCTTCCCATTTTTTTATGATTTCTCTTGGATTGTAGGCCCATTCTGGCTTTTAAAAAGTAGAAGCTTTGAGTATTCTAAACCTTTAAAAATGACTGAACTGTATAAAACCTCTAAGTGCTACTGCTCCATGTCACTAACTCTACTGCTTTGTGATTGGGATGAAATTACATTATGTCTCATTGATTCATGGTTTTTCATTTTTTTCCTGGCATAATGTGAGGAGAGTTTTCTTGTGAGTTTAAAAGACATGGCAGAATACCATTGGAAAAGAACACTGGTGAAAAAGTTATCTCAATGAAAAATAAGATGATTCTTGATCAGACACACATAACAAAAAATATCCTAGCAATAATACTACATAAATATCAACCACCTGAAAGAATTAAGCATTGAAATGAGAAGGTTAATATAAATTGGCATATTTTTTTCTTGACAGACGGATGTAAAAGAAAAGCAAAAGAAACTTGTTGAACAGCTAACTGGTCTAATCAGTAGTTCTCCTGGGCCACCCACTCGAAAATTACTCGCTAAAAATCTAGCCGCTCTCTACAGCATTGGAGACACTTTTACTGTATTTCAGACACTTGATAAGTGTAATGACATCATCAAAAGCAAAGATGATACTTCTGCCTACTTACCAACTAAACTGTAAGTAATAAGTTGTAAGTACCGTAAGTAATAAGTACATTTTTTATTAGTAGACAAAATTGGTCCTGGTCTAGTTAGGGCAGTCCAATCCGGAGGGGGGTGGGGCACAAAAGGAGTTGTGGAAGCAGCCTTGTCTGTTTGCCCACCCTGCTGGCATAAGGGGCAAATATGCTGGCAGAGAAAGCGAACACGCGAGTGGGCAGGCACCGTGTAGTTCCGCTGCACCTGATCTGGAAGAAGCTACCACACCAGAGCTACTTTAGCATAAAAGGGAACACTGACATAGTTGGGGGAGGACTAGGGGTGTTCCCGGGGAGGAGCTGACTGTAGTCAGTTTCCAAAGGCCTTTTGGCCTGGGAACACTCCTGATGCATGCCTCTGACTTGCACAGTAAAAACATGAAGTAAGCCACTTTTTCCTAAGGAGTTTTCCAGGTGGCAGTGGGTTGCCTTTTTCCTGCTGCTTGCTGTGCTGCGCACAGATTGGGCTGTTAACTTCTGAGAGCACAGATTCCTCAGTAGTTTGCTGGCTGCTTTCTATGATTCTTGCTTGCAGTGTGGTATATTTCAGAATTCTCTGGGGAAGGTATACAATGATAAATGGCAGAATGACATGATTGTGGGTTTCCTCCTTTATTGCCTGACAAGATTTAAGGGAGGCTGCAAAAGAGTGACTCTGCAGCCTGCCTTGGATCCTAGGTGGAAACAGCAGTAACACAGGAGATGCGTGCCACATCTTCCATACCTTCCAAGGTTGCCATCCTTGGAGGCTGAATATTGAGTGTATCCTTCAGGTAACATATGTTATTTAGAGTATAAACTTTAGTACTTTTTATGTAAGTCTTCATGAGCTCTGCCACAGTTTTCTGATATTGTACACATTTACTTAAGATGGTGCCTTAAATAAGCTTTTGAGTGAAACGCTGAAGTAATTGGTTTGCATCAGGACTCAGGAACACTGCACCAAGACAACTCAAGAATTTGAAAGCAGATCTTATTATAAGATATACTTGTATGCCTGTAGAATATTGTTTAGAGATTATGTGTATACTTGGATTTAGTGACACGATGTTAGTGAAGATTATCAATAAACAAAGCATACACGCATAAAGGTGATTTATGAGATAATTCTATTCTGGTGCCTTTTGTGTACAACATTAGTATAATTAGCAGCCCACAGGTTGTGCTGCTCCATTTCTTTTGTGTTTGTCTTACCCTTGGAGATTTGGCATCCCAAGCAGTCTCTTTCATCTGTTGGGAGCTCAAACTAACACTATTTGAAGGAGAGAAGAGGAAGAAATAATAATTAAAAATATGGTCCATTTTACTGTTTTGTAAGAATTTTGTTTAATTTTCTGTTTACAAGAAGAGGAAAGCTTATGGCATTGCAGATGCTGCTTTAAACAGAGATATTTTTCCACATGAAAGAACTTGCACATTCTCATAAGTAAAATGTACTCAGTACATACGAACACAAGAAAGAGCCTGCTGGATCAGACCAGAGTCCATCTAGTCCAGCACTCTGCTACTCGCAGTGGCCCACCAGGTGCCTTTGGGAGCTCACGTGCAGGATGTGAAAGCAATGACCTTCTTCTTCTGCTGCTCCCAAGCACCTGGTCTGCTAAGGCATTTGCAATCTCAGATGAAGATGCTCGCATACAAAGATACTGATTCTGTCAGCATTATGGTCGCTGTTCCCTATTGGTTCAACTGACTTCCCGTACCAGGTCTTGGGTCCCATATAGAATTAGATCTAGGATCACCTCTCCCCTGGTTGGTTCCACAACCAACTGCTCTAAGCCACAGTCATTTAGCATATCCAAGAATGCTCTCTCCTTACTATGACCTGAACATGCATTTTTCCAGTTTATGTGGGGATAGTTGAAATCATCCATTACCACATTTTTGCTTTTGTTGGCCTCTCTAATTTCTTTTTCCATTTCAGAATCCTCCTGTGCGCTTTGGTCAGGGGGACGATAATATATTCCTAATATTAGACTATCCTTCACACCTGGTATTGATATCCACAGTGCTTCTGTAGGGGAATCAGCTCCCCTTGCATTGTCTATTTTATGTGACACTAGGCTCTCTTTGACGTAGAGGGCAACTCCACCCACAATACACCCTGTCCTATCCTTCCTGTAGAGCCTGTAACCTGGGATAACAGCATCCCACTGGTTCTCATCATTCCACCATGTCTCTGTGATGCCCACTATATCAATGTCCTCCTTCAAAACTCTGTACTCCAGCTCCCCCTTTTTCAGTCAAAGGCTTCTACTATTAGCACAGAGACCCTTGTATACCTTGTCTCTGTATCTAATCTGGGATTTATGTGCTTTTCCCTCTAGCCCTTTGTAGACAATGTCGTTGGTGCCAATGTGGACCACAATTGCTGATTCCCCCCCCCCAGTACTGTCTGCCTATCTAGTAATCATGTTACCTATTTCAGAGGTACTGGTTACTTGCCAACAGGCATCCTTTGGAAAGATATGAACTAGGATTCATTATATAGTTCCTGAATAGTGTCTTTTCTTAATGATAAGTTTTCAGTAAAGTTCTGCATCAGTTTTATCAGTAAAATGCCTCATCAGCTTTTCTGACAGCAATAGTTAATTGCATTAGCTTAAATACCTTTTCAGATCAAATAATTTCTGTCAGGAGTGAAAGTTTACCTTATTCTTAGATTTAGCTGCTAATCGTTTCCTTGCAAGGCAATATGAAAATATATGGCTGCATGGAGAATACTACTTTAAAAACTCCTAAATAACTAATCTGCATTTTAAACTTAATAGTCTAAAAGCTGGAGCTCAGTCCAGCCGAGCGTGAGTGCAGAGTCTAGGTGTTACAGAATCACCCCGTTCCATCTCTCGGCTAATATTTAATGTGTGGCAGTAGCCTTCCATATCCCTTTTCAGGTCTCTGTCCTGTGATATGAGTTTGTGTGACTCAGAGAGGTAGGGCTTGATGAGTGTATGGATGGTATGCACAGATTACTCCCCACCCGCAATGTTTTTTCTTGCTGCTTGCATGCCTGTTCATTTCCGTGGTGATGAGCAAGACACAAGAGAAAACAAGGCTTTATTTAATCATGTAGGATTCCTTCACAATGCCATACTGTTTCCCTGCTTGTCTGGACCAAGCTTTTTGTTTTTTTAGTATAGATCAGCCCCCTTTGATACTTTGGTGAGATATTTGGAGGTTGAAGTAGGGATTAAGGAATGTGTTTTGGATGATTCCTTATGGACAGGTCTCTGAAGGTTGCTGTTGGAGGCCAGTTATAATCAGTGTGGGACTTGCCTTGTGGGTTTAGTCTTATTCCCCATGGTATTCAGTCTCTGTGTAAAGACTTTAGTTGACTAGATTGCCATTAATATGCTGATGACACCAAGCTCTGTATTTCTTTACCTGGTGATGCTGTAGCAATCAGCCAAAGACTGATTGATATGGAAATTCAGTCCCTTCACCCAGTACAACCTGCAGTATGTTCCCCAGTTTTTCTAAACCTACCCATCCTACATGGGAAGATAGCAAAATACTTCTATAGTCTCGACAACCCAGTCCATCTCGCTACCGCATGAGCATTTATGCTTTCGCCAAGAGCTTAAACGCCTTTTCCTTCTAAAGTTACAATCGGGAGATTTCAAGGTGTTTTATTCGCTGACAGACTATGCCCATGCTCTGTTAATGCCGTGGATACAATACAGCATATCCTCCTAGAATCATCGAAACTGCACTCTGTAATCACGGTAGTCACTATATAATCCCGATTATTAAGGCTAAAACAAATCTGGCTTCCGCTTATGTAGTGAAGTATTTACGTAGTGACGCATCTTCTGAGATACAACCTTTAGGGTCGCTACATATCTAGCGGAAGTAATATCGCAAAGACGGTACTAAAATGTGTCCCTCAATGTATCAAATCATCTAAATTACATTGATTTGATGTCTGAGGCTCAGGTCATTGTGGTGAACATGGGAAGTCATTCAAATCAGTTTTGATTAACATATGGATGTTGCGGTGTGTCTCCGGAGAGTTTTTGTATGATTTGTCCTAACTTGGTGAACTGGATTCCTCGTTGTGTTGCTGTTTATCATACAAACATACTGTATGCAGAATTATTTATGCCTAATAAAGGTTTACTGTACTGTACTGCTGTAGCAATTCTGTACTGGTGCTTTGCCACTGTGGTAATGCTGGTTAGGAATGCTAAGCCCTTGCAAGACACTGTTCTTACCACTTTTTGTGGGATCCAGCTGATATTTGCTGCTTTGCTGACACTTGCTAAGGGTTTTATCATTGCTGGAGAAGAAAGCTTTCTTTCGACTTAATTTTCTCTAGAAATCGCCCCTTACCTTGATCCAACTGATTTGGCCACATGAATCCATGCTGCATTTACCTCAAGGCAATATTACAATATTACCTATTGTAATAAACTATATGCAAGTCAATTTGGAAACTCCAGAGAGTACAGAAAGCAACAGCAGAATTGCAGTAACGCATTTTCTGCATCAGTTTCATGCCTTAGATAGGGTTTTTTTTAATTGTTGGCAGAAGCGTAGCAAGGGGAAACTGCACCCGGGGCACATGTGTGTCCTGCGCCCCTGTTGCGCTGGCACCCGCCCCACCCCGGAGTACCCCTGCCACGTCCCCTCCACGTCCCAGCCATGCCTTCACCGCGGCTCCGCCCCAGGGTGTCGCACCCCCCTCATCCCATGGGCGCTACACCACTGATTGTTGGTATCCAAAATGTAAGCTAGTAATTTAGAGATTCTCATGAAAGATATAAAGTATTCAATCAGGGGGAGCCACTGGTTAGCTTTTGGTCTGATGCTCCCATTTACTTGGTAAAAAATTGCTAGAGATTATTTTACCCTTTTGCAGCACGGCTGTGGCGTGTGTTGGAGCATTTTATGAAAAAATGGGGAGAATGCTTGGCAGTTCTTTTCCAGAAACAGTTAACAACCTCTTAAAGTCTCTGAAAAGTGCTGAGGTGAGTGTAAGCAATGTTCTAAAAGTTCTGTGTTTTTTTTCATTGTCCTTCCATGTCAAGCTGGTAGAAGTTTTGACAGAGCCCACTTAGAAATTGCCAGTGGGTTAATCTGTGGGTTTGAAATTCTCCGGTTGTTCCAAACAAATGTTGCCATGTCAATTGGCAGTTTCTCTGTTGTTTGCTGTGTAACTAATCATCAGATTGCTACATTGGTCTATCTCCCTTGTGTTGTCACCAGATAATTTCTAGGAGAGCATGCAGGACAGCTAGACTGTCAGCCAGTCATGTTAACTGATATTGTGGTCTTTGAGTGGCTGCCTCATTTTTCCATAAAGGTTGAGCATCTTCAAAAAATACTGTTGCCTTTATGGAAACTTGCTGCATATTCTGCATGGAACTGTATAAGTGGTACCTCTGTATGCATATACTGGTAGCAAAAATACCATATTTTCCACAAAATTGAACCGTTTCATCATAACAATGAGCCTGCAGTCAGGATAAAAACAAGCTGGAGGTGGAGTAATGTGATAAAATCCTGAATAAGTGAAATGGGGAGTCATGAACCTGCAAATGGTGAAAAATTGTGTAGGTTTGAAACTGTAATTTAAACATAATTCAAGAAAGAATATAAGAAGAGCCCTGTTGGATCAAACCAGTGGTTTATCTAGTCCATCATCCTGTAAGAACATAAGAACATAAGAACAAGCCAGCTGGATCAGACCAAAGTCCATCTAGTCCAGCTCTCTGCTACTCGCAGTGGCCCACCAGGTGCCTTTGGGAGCTCACATGTAGGATGTGAACGCAATGGCCTTCTGCGGCTGTTGCTCCCAAATCACCTGGTCTGTTAAGGCATTTGGCAATCTCAGATCAAGAGAGGATCAAGATTTGGTAGCCATGAAATCGACTTCTCCTCCATAAATCTGTCCAAGCCCCTTTTACCGCAAGCTATCCAAGGTTAAGTGGCCATCACACACCTCCTGTGGCAGCATAATTCCAAACACCAATCACTGTACGTTGCGTGAAGAAGTGTTTCCTTTTATTAGTCCTAATTCTTCCCCCCAAGCATTTTTCACCAATGAATGCCCCCCTGGTTTCTAGTGAGGACAGGCTTGAAAGAGAGAAAAATGTTCCTCTCTTCTCAACATTTTCTACCACCATGCATAATTTTTTTGTAGACTTCAATCATGTATCCCCACCCTCAGTCCCAGCCTCCTCTCCCAAATCCTAAAAGAGTCCCAAACGCTTGCAGCCTCTCACTACATAGGGAAGGTGCTCCCAGTCCCTCAATCATCCTTGTGTACCCTTCTCTGGCACTTTTTCTATTTCTCCCTCAATATCCTTTTTGAGATGCTAGGCGACCCAGAACTGGACACAGATACTTTTTCCAAGTGCTGTCGCTTTTCCACTGCTTTATATAAGGGCATGACAATCTTTTGCAGTTTTATTATCGTTCCTTTTCTGTAACCAATGATCCCCAGCATAGAGTTTGCCTTTTTCACAGCTGCCGTGCATTGAGTTGACATTCCCAGCTGGAACTATCAACTAAGACGCCTAAACTCCCTTTTCCTGGTTCATGACTGATAGCACTGGGCCCCACCCCTGTAGCATGTATGTGAAGTTTGGATTTTTTTGCCCCTATGTGTACTTCACTTTACATACTTGCTGCATTGAACTTGCATTTACACCGCCATTTCTGAGGCCACTCATCTATCAAAGGTCGAAAAGCTGGAGCTCTTAGCAATCCTTTGTAGGTTTCTCACCACCCTAAGCATAGATTTGGTATCATCTGCAAACTTGAAAAGCACCCACACACTACTCCACCCCTACTTCCAAGGTCATTTCACTGGAATAGGGTTAAAAGAACGCACTGGTCCCCAAAACAGATCCTTGGGGACACCACTCCCGGCTATCTCTGAAGCATTTAGTGAGAACTTCCCATTTACTTACCCACTCTTTTGTTTCCTGTTTCTCAACCAGTTTTAATCCATAGGAGGGACTTCCCCTCTTATTCCTTCATTGCTGGGAGTTTTCTCAACAGTCTCCTGAGTGAGGGAACTCCTTGTCAAAAAGCCTTTTGAAAATCCAAGTAGCGAACAATGTCCACCGGTTCACCCCTGTCCACATGCCTGTTTTACCGCACCCTCAAAGGAACTCTGTAGTAAGTTTCAGGGTAAGACAGGATTTGTTCTCCTCTGCAAAAGTTTCAAGTGCTGACTCTCTCTTTTCCTCAGCAGGTCTTGCTTTTCTACATGTTTTATAAGTGTTATGCTTTAATGATAGATCTCCTACTTGAATTTACCAGGAACCAGATGTCAAAACTGACTATTTGTGGCCTGCTTAATTTCCCGGGTCCCCCCAGATCCTTTCTTAAAAAGATTGCGTGCTTGACATTGGCCATCCTCTCCAGTCTTCAGGGATGGAGCCTGATTCCTTGGCAGAGATAAGTTGCATATTAAAGTGAGAAGATCAGCAATTTCCGCTTGCAGGCTCTTTAAAAGGAACTCTTGGGTGAAATGCAATCTAGGCCAGAGGGATTTGGTAACGATTTAGTTTCATCAATTGCCAGAACTTCTTCCTTGTATCTACCACTTTATATCTTAAAGCGCTAGTTCCTCGGATTCGCTTCTCCCACAACAAGAAGCTTGGTTCAGGTGTGTAGGAATGTTCCTCACCTCCTCTTAGGTGAAGACAGATGCAAAGAATTCATTCGAAGCTTCTCTGCAATCTCCCTGCCATCTTTTAGCACACCCTTTGTTCCTCCTTTTGTCATCATCAACCCTGGGCCTACAGCCCCTTGCTGAAAGCTTCCCTGCTTCTTTGATGTACTTTGAAGGAACTGTTTGTTGCTGGTCTTGACGTTCATAGCCATGTGTTCCCCATAATCCTTTTTCGCCTCCCTCCCAGCTCACTTGCTTCTCTTTTGCCACCATTTGTGTTCCCTCTCCTATTCTTCATCCGCCAACCTGGACTTCCATTTTCTAAAAAGATATTTTCTTTTTTTCTGATAATTTTTATCTAACACTCTCTTTGTGTTAATCCATAGGTGGCTTTTCTTTTGGACTGGAATTGCTGCGCTTTTCTACACCTTGGAACACATTTCCAGCTGAGCTTTTATTACTGTGTTTTAAATAACCTCCAAGCATCCTGGACAGCTCTTGACTCTCTTGATTTTTCCCACTTTCAGCCTTCCCAAGCACTATCCCCCCCCATCATCTTTGAGAAATTTCCCTTTCTCAAGGCGGAATGTAACTACATTAGTAGTTGCCACTTTGTTCGCATGACATGAGATACTGAATCTGACAGCATTGTGGTTGCGCTGTTCCCTACTCCGGCTCAACAACACTGGACTTTACCTGCACCCAGGTCTTGGAGGTCCCGCATAGAATTAGATCTCAGGGATCACCTCTCCCCTGGTTGGTTCCACAACTATGCCCTCTGCTCCTAAGCCACAGTCATTTAGCATATCCAGGAATGCTTACTCTCTCCTTACTATGCAAGCCTGAACATGCATTTTTCCAGTTTATAGCAGAGGATAGTTAAAATCCACCCATTACCACTACATTTTTGTTTTTGTTGGCCTCTCTAATTTCTTTTTCCATCTCAGAATCCTCTTGTGCACTTTGGTCAGGGGGACGATTATATATTCCTAATATTAAACTGTCCTTCACACCTGGTATTGATATCCACAGTGATTCTGTAGGGGAACCAGCTCCTATGACATTTCGTCTATTTTATAGTGATACTATGCTCTCTTTGATGCTAAAGGGCAACTCCACCCCCAAATTTCGCACTTCCTTGGGTCCTATCCTTCCTATAGGAGCCTACGTAGCCTGGTATAACAGCATCCCACTGGTTCTCCTCATTCCACCATGTCTCTGTAATGCCCACTATATCAAAGTCCTCCTTCAAAACTCTGTACTCTAGCTCCCCCATTTTAGGTCAAATGCTTCTACTATTAGCATAGAGACACCTGTATACCCTGTCTCTGTCCTTAACCTGGGATTGATGTGCTTTACCACATGCTGTCTCACATGGTAACTCACCAGTTCCTCTGGCGGTACAATAGCAGGGCATAGAAACCTTCCCCGACGTTGCCTCCTAGTACTGGGATTCTCAGGCTAACTGTTTCTGAATGTGGAGATTCCCTTTAGTCATAATGGCTAATAACCACTGATAGACCTATCATCCATGAATCTGTCTAATCCCATTTCATGGAGAATAGGTGTATCAGTGGCTACTAGCCATGGTGACTAAGTGATCAATTCCCAGGGTACATAGCTCACGCATTAGATGGAAATTTTGCTGTTCTATGATCCGGTTACTGTTGGTTTTTAAAGTGCTATCTGAAATGGCAACTACTAGAATTATTTCTCTTACCTCTCCTCCAGGTCTACCAGCAAAGCTGATGGACTCACTGTTACTATCTTGTGCTGTAGCCGTTATGCTAGCAGAGATTGGCAACATATCAGCTGCAGTATTATTCTATGCAGCTGGGGCAGAGTTGGACTTTAGTACTTGCCTCCGCCAAAGAAAAGTCCCAGTCAGCCTTATTAGCCCCTAGGACATTGTGACAGAAATAGAGAACAAACTTTTGCTCCCCAAAAACCTCCTTGCATGGCCATTTCATGCACTGCTGAATAAATGCAGTAGAGCAAGGGCATGGAAGTTTCTGCTGTGAGTCTGTTCCTGTGGTTTTCTGCTCTTACACCACTGAGCAAAAATTAGGCTGTTTGCTCACATAAACTGCCTGCTTATTGATGCATGTTTCCTACATGTGCCACTATCTCAGAGCCACCAGTGATGTGATGGTAAGGAAAAAATATGTATTGTGAAGATTTGAAGTATTATCCTTTTAGTGTGTTATAATCATAGTATACTGAAATAAGATGAAAATCAGTATGTAACTGGGTTGGAAAAATATGAAATAACTTGCTTATAATGATTGCTTTGTTTTTGATCTCCTATTTCTTTCTTTCTTTTTTAAATTCCACTGTAATTTCAGTCACAAGGCCGGAGTGAAATATTGATGAGTTTACAGAAAGTCCTGAGTGGACTGGGTGGTGCTGCAGCTTCCTGCCACCGTGATATTTATAAGTATGCTCGATCTCTTCTGACAGACAGATCCATGGCAGTGCGATGTGCAGTAGCAAAAGTAGGTTTATTCATGGAAAATTATAGCAACATAATTTCCAGTTTGCGTGTATCTGCAGATCTTTTAGCATTAAGGTTTGTGTAACGGTGTTCACCTCATAGATGGGGTCAACACGCCTATGCTGATCCCAATAATCATTGTTATACCTTGTCTCACAGAAAGATAGAACCTCAATGTTCAATTAATCCACAGCCACTTCCTGAACCTTCTTTGTGTTGAAAGGAGGTAGTAGCCATCTTAGGGGACCAGGAAAAATTACAAAATAGGAAGGTTTGAGTTTTGAAAAACCAATGGTTGGAGAAAAATCCCTAGCTGACCCCAAGGAGAATTCAGTTAAAACCGCTGTGATAGCCCAAGGGATTCCAGAGATACAGGCATTTTTACCTGCAGTGGCCACTTTGGAAAAACGAATGTGTGCGTGTCTGAATTTCAAAAAAAACTATTAGTGGGGGAGAATCCTCAGGGGCCACTGAGCAGAATGCAGTTAAAACCACTGTGATAGCCCAGGGGATTCCAAAGATGCAGGTGGTTTTATCCACAGCAGCCATTTTAATATTTTCCACAGTGCAAGCACACTATTTTCACTTCTGCCAAAGAACGCAGAACCACGTTTTGATCTTTTGGTGGAACAGAGTATGGAAGCATCAAAACTTAAAAGATGAAGTGTGACATTGGATTACAGTCAACTTGTTTGTATGGCATTCAAGAAGCATTTGGGCTGCTGCAGAGCAATTGTATCATTCTGAAATGGTGGCCACTGGCACATGGTGACAAATGGTGGGGAGGAAACCAACTAACATCGGCTCCTTCCCCACCCCACCCCCTGTTATACAGGCAGCGGCAGCAGCAGGGGCGCTGGGATGCTGGAGCTGCAGCCCAACATTGGGGAGGGCCATTGCGGCTGCTTACCCCTCTGCTGGGGCAGGTGCCGCAGGAAGGGCAAATACACTTGTGCACTTCCTAAGCCAGTGGATTTGTACCTCCCCCCTATGGATGGAGGGGTTAGTCTCAGATTTGGTAATAGCAGTTATGTATCAACACCACTTTAGTCACTTTCAGAATGCTAGAAATAATAAAAGGATGAGGAACAATTTCAGTTTATTAAGCAATCAGGTTGAGCATGTGATCAAATGTCAGGTTGGTGTTGTTGGGAGGGGGGAGTGTCTGGGAGTGCTTTCGCTTTTGCAGGTGCACCACTATCTACTGGCTCTGGCCTTGGAGTTCTGTGGCTGGGAAGGGCCTCCAGGCTGGACACTTGTGACTCTCTGTTCCCATGTGGGGGTGGGGATTATGCTATCCATATTATCAACTGCTTGGCGCCTTTTCACCAGAACTGTCTTCTTCTGTCCCTCATATGTCTTCAATAAAATCCTTGAAAACCTACAAGCGTTTTATTGTCTGAGTGGGGGATTGACATCATAGCAATGATGGTACTTAAGTTCAGAAATGAATAAGCATTTTAGAAGTGTTCAGCAATTCTTTTTTTTTAATCCAGTGCCTATTGGAATTACAAAATGAAGCTGTGTTTATGTGGACAACGGAACTGGAAAATGTAGCAACTCTTTGTTTTAAGGCTCTGGAAAACTCAAATTATGGTGTACGAGTTGCAGTATCCAAACTTTTGGGAACAGTTATGGCCACAGCATTAATACCAAAGCAAGCAGCAGGTATTGAAAATTACATTGTCTGTAAAAATTACTATCCTGTGTTTGGTGATTTCACAGCATCATATCGTCACATAGGAATATAGTCACATAGGATGATTGTATTTGTTTGCTTCTAAATATAGCTAGGGAATTCTTTATGTTTTCTTCTAAGTTCTTGCAAATAACTAAAGTAAGTTCTACCTATGTAGACAAATGATTCAACCAATAGAGTCTACAACATGAGTCAAACTTTGTCTTGTGAATTCAATACCTTAATATGTCAATAATGTCATCTCACGATTTTACTTCAATTTCTTCCTTGGAAGCAATACTGAATAGGTTTTTGTTGTAACAAGGTTTGCTGCAGCACTTCTCAAAATCATGAGCCAATGTGGTATAGTGGTTAAGAGTGGTGGACTAATCTGGTGAACTGGATTTGTTTCCCTGCTCCTACACATGAAGCCTGCTGGGTGACTTTGGGCCAGTCACAGTTCTCTCAGAACTGCCTCAGCCCCATTTACCTCACAAGATGCCTGCTGTGATAAGAGGAAGGGAAGGGGTTTGTAAGTTGCTTTGAGGATCCTTAAAGGTAGAAAAAAACAGGTATAGAAACCAACTCTTCCTCTTCTATAATGTGCACTCAAACAATACTTTAAAAACTTACATTAAATTACCAATTTGTTGTTGAAGTAATGCGCCAGAATGTGAAACGAGCTACTCTAGAAGAGGTCTTGGAGCTTATGGCCACAGGATTTTTGCGAGGAGGATCTGGATTCTTAAAAAGCGGTGGTGAGATGTTAAAAGTTGGAGGATCTGTCAATCGCGAAGTGAGAGTGGGAGTTACTCAGGTGCACTTGATTTTTAAAAGTTTTGTTTTACTCTTAAAGCCATTTAAAACCATTAAAACTTGCCCATCTAATCACAGTCCTTCCTACATTCGTCTGAATTCTTTTCATGTGTGGATGTGATATGCCAGTTACCCATAACTTAGAAATATAATTTTTTAATTGCCTGCAGTGAAACAATTGCCTCAGTTTGGCAGATATCTGACAACTACAATGTGTTCATAATACCTGCCAGTAGATGCCACCTACTGATTTTAGTTGAATAAGTACAGTTCTTCTATTTCACAACATATTAATTGGTTTCCTCCAAGTAAATTAATGGAAGTCAACATCTCAGGGCATGTGCATACCTGCCTCCATTTGGATTTCTAGAAAGGATAAATAACAAAAAACCTCCAAGATGTTTCAGTTTTTCCCATATGTCATGTGGGTTTGCACAGATTTCCTTTTAATATGTTTGCGTTATGGCATAGGTTAAAAATTTGACTCCATATCTGAAAAAAGGCTGTTTGCTGTGAAATGTCTTGATCATTAAGCTTCATTCTTTCCTTTCTGTTCTTTCATTCTCTTTTAAGAATTTTGAGCAAATTCTCCATTTTTTATTAATAATTGTGTTTTATATTTGTAGGCCTATGTTGTCTTTGTCACAACATTAGGAGGCCAGTGGTTGGAGCGCAATTTTGCTACGTTCTTGTCTCACGTACTGGATCTGGTTTCTCATCCACGAGCAACTCAGACTCATGTAGAAGCTGTGTATTCTCGAAGATGTGTTTCTTTTATACTCAGAGCAACTGTAGGCAGTTTATTGGGTGAAAAGGCACAGATTGCTGCTGCCAAAGATATTTGCCAAGCTATTGGTAAACAGATGAAAGCAGTAGGTAAGAGTAAGAACTTGAGCAAATCAGTAGTTGCAATGCATGTATTTTCTAGTATGAGAATTTTGTTAGTACTCCATGGTTCGTAAAGTTGTAATATAAAATGCTTTGTTTTAAATAGCATAGTTCATGTTTATATATGATTTCTTAACATTAGTGCTTTAAGACCTGATTTTTTTTCCAGCTTGTGAGCCTATTTATGTTGGTACTAAAAAGCAATGTTTTGGTAATCTAAATATAATATATATATGGTAGGAAAATAGTCTTGTAGCGTTATTGTACAAATGTTTGCCCATGGACTTTATTTCTTACTCCAGTGGGAAAGGCAAGTTAATCTTTTACAGCGATAAATAAATAAATATCTTTGTGGCATTTTGAAGACTAATTCCTTAATTTTGGCATAAACTTTATTATTCACTGTTTGCCTCTGAGACTGACATAAAATGACTTAATAGCCTGGCATAGTGGTTAGACAAGTGTCAGACTTGGACTGGTTCAAATATCTACTTGGACATGGGGTGACCCTGGGTCAGTCCTGTGTCCTAACCTGTTTGAATGAGGGAGGGGAGAATCACATATACTGCTCCTGGCATGATAAAAATGGATAGTTAGCTTGTCTAACTAGTTAGGTTGCTTAAGCACACCTTAACTGAAAGGAGAAGTGAGATTCGGTTCCTTTCATGGTCACAGCTAAGGTTTTTAGCCAGTATACTTCAGTTATTCACTGCTTTATCCTTCTTTACTCTGCCTAGTTTACCTCAAAATACCAGAACACTGTAGAGTATTTCTGTTGCTTCTCTGTTCCCTCCCCTCCCCCCCCCCCCTTGGTCCTTTACAGAGGCTGTTGTGAATGATGCTAATATTGAAAATAAATCGGGAGCAGCCGATGTTGCTGCAAGCCAGCATGTGATGGTTTGTGCCCTTCAAGAGCTTGGGAGCCTCGTTCAGAGCCTGAATGCCACTGCGTCTCCTCTTATTCAGGAACCTTCCACAGGTAGGCGGTCAAGTTCAAGTTCAGTTATCTGCTCACTCGATCATCCTCTACAGAGTTCCTTCTGGTGTAAAATACAAGGTGCAGTAGAGAAAAAGACATTAGGTCATTTCAGCAAGTCGAGGTTTTCTCTAGTTTGCATTCATAGTGATTTAAATGCAGTTTAAAAAGAAATACCTTTGTGTGAACTTTGTCAGTTGTTTTTTCACAAAGTAATGATCAGTATCTGTGAACTTCAGTGTGCAGTCTGTGGAGGGAAAGCTGGTGTATGCAGCCTCTGTGCTTTGATTGGGATGAAAAATAAGAGGCAAAACCAAATTAGTTTTAAATCTGGTCCCATTGAGCAGGTTGGCTTCTGCATCCTTCGTGGCTTCCTGCTATGGCTAATAAAAGAAATCTCTCTTCCTGTACCCAAAGTGAGATGGCGGCTGCTTAAAATGTTGCTGTTGTTCATGCTTGTTTCAGGGCTGCTGGAGACGGTTACTTCAGTTCTCCTTCATCCAAGTATGGCCGCCCGACTTGCTGCGGCTTGGTGCTTACGCTGTGTGGCAGTGGCCTTGCCTTTTCAGTTGACTCCTTTTTTGGATCGGTGCGCGGAAAGACTCAACAATCTGAAGACCTCACCAGAAGCTGTTAGTGGTTATAGTTTTGCAATGGCTGCTTTGTTAGGCGGAGTACATCAGTGCCCCTTAGGCATTCCACATGCAAAAGGAAAGGTGAGAGTATGAACATTTAATCTTCATTGCATGCACAGAGAAAAATGAAGCATCATGAAATAATATTAGCAGTTTGAGAACTGAATAGAGGTTGTGGTCCAACAAAGCAAAATGTAAACACAGTCAACAACTGAAAATGCGTCTTTGACATTTTCTGAGGCTCTTGCCTCGGCCCTCTTAAAAAACTGAATAGTGGTTTGCCTCTTAGGCTGAGGGGGGTGGGTGGGTGGGTGGATCTTCGAAAAAAGCTTTGGTTGCATTCTTGAGTCATTTGCAGACTTGTATAGTTTCTTTGGATCACAGCCAATTTTTCTGTGAGTATTTTATAACTATGGTTTTTCCTTATTTTAGAAGCATTTTAGTACACTAATCAGAGGGTAGCTGATAGCACAAGCAAACCATCAGTGACGGGACAGTAAGATAATGTTCACATAGAATAGTTGGGATTGTGAAATACATGATCAAAACATTTTATTTGAGAACATTTGTATATACATTACCGCACTAAGATATTTTGTTTTATTCTTCTGAAAAAATATTTGGTTACATTCTTAGACATGAAGAGCAGTAAAGCCAGTTTAATTCTGAAAGAAGTGAACAATGATGGGTTTCCTGGTGAAGGAAGGCTTGCCTTGTGCTAAACTAGCCCGTTGGTTTTATTAGGTTTTGTTCAGACCTAAATTGTAATCTTTTGTGTTTCTTTCCCTTATTTTCAGATGGTTGTTAGTATTGCTGAGGATCTCTTACGAACTGCTGCACAAAACAGTAGATTGTCTTTGCAGCGAACACAGGCTGGGTGGCTTTTGCTTGGAGCGCTCATGACTTTAGGTGTGTTAAAATTGCTATATAAATTGCTAATAAAGTCTTTATTGCTATTAATTTATTTAAATCAGTGGGGATCCAAAGCAGGTTACATCATTCTCTTCTCCATTTTATCCTCACAACAATCCTGGGAGGTACGTTGGGCTGGCTGGTCCGTGTATTTTTCTTTTATACTTAATAGGCAGCCAGCTCAGATTAACACAGATTTGAGCCTTCCAGAAAATAAATCTAAATAAATGGGATTGTGCGTAAATTGGAACAGAAATAGAAGTTAGAATTAGTGATCATATTTCTTTTCTTATTTTGGTTTCCTTAGAGTAACAGCTAGTTTGGGAAAAGAACAAATCTTCCTCCTTTTCGTTTTATTTTAAAATGTGAAATGTAAGCACTGGGGTAGAGGGAGTGCTTTAAACCCAGACTTTTAGGAAACCTATCGGTACAATAACTTTGACATTATTGAATAAACCCAGTTATGAACAAACTACTACTGAAATTTCCTATATACAGGGCAATGCTTCCTCTTATTTTAAATTAAATGAAATGTTATTATTAAGACTTAAAAGTGTTAGAGCCACAAAAAAGGACTCAGAAAATACATGTAACAAAAGGGCTCCCAATTTTGCCTGCACAGAGTAAATTCAGATTATTTTACCATCTCACGCAAGCCAGCATAGTTACTCTGCACTGTTATTTATTTAAATATCTAAAGTATTTATATCCCACTTTCCCCCTAATCAACAGAGTTCAGTGACTTTCATCAAATTAAAAAATACAAGCTTCCAATAAATATGAATGAAAATTAAGCATACAGTATGTGAGGTCATTTGTTTTGATCTAAAGTGCCCACCTCTCTCTATATGAGCCCAGTTAGCTAAACTTGATCTGTTTGTGCTATCTTGTAAGGTCCAGGATAGTCTCAGCTGTAGCACTTTCTTTTTAGAACTTGCTGCCTGTAGATATGAAATTGGCAGCCTCTTCCAGTTTGTGTGTGTCTGTGTGTGTGTTCGCATGTTGCAAAATCACAGCTGACATGGCAACCCTGTAGGGTTTTCAAGGCAAGAGATGTTTGGAGGTCATTTGCCTCTGCCTCATGACCCTGGTGTTCCTTGTAGGTTGCCCATCTAAATACTAACTAGGGCCAACGCTGCTTAGCGTCTGACATCTGAAGAGATCCAGGGGCTATCCAGATTAAGGAATTGCAAAACAATACTTTGTGAAGAAGCTTTTAACACATAGGGAATTGGTTGAAATGAGAACTCGAGTTCTGAAGAAGCTTTTTATAGAAGGATCTTATACTGGCTGTGATTTACCTCCTTGATCAGGTCCTTCAGTAGTTCGTTATCATCTTCCCAAGATGTTGCTCCTTTGGCGAAATGTTTTCCCCCGTTCTCTGAAAGAGCTAGAAGCAGAGAAGGCTCGCGGAGATTCCTTTACATGGCAAGTAACACTGGAAGGACGTGCAGGAGCTCTCTGTGGTAAGAGCCTCAAAGACATAGATACAGGCTCAAGAGTAATTTCAGTTTGTGTTACCTTTAGGATCCCTTGTGCATGCAGACAATAAGGGTTTTGCTTGTTTGGAGTCCTGACAAATTGGTCCATCCAGAGTGGTTCATTTTCTCTTTAAGAATGTGATTAATTATAGGAGTGTAAAAGGGTGTTTGTGGGTTACAGAACAGAAACTATAATATAAGTTAACTTTCTGATGACACCACAAACCTAGCTGAAAGAGTTTGGGTAAGTTGACAACACAGAGAGCATGCAGATGACATGAGCAGATCCTGTCAGAGTGAGTGGTGGAATCTGTCCTGTTCCAGATATAGAAGTGGATTTTGATCACTGGGCAGAAAGTGAAAGAAGTGGGGCCATCTGCAATGAAATTGGCATGAAGAGTTTTAGGGAACCTGCAGCCCAATCCTATGTGTATTAACTCAGGAGTTATTCCCTGTTAAATATACATAAGATTGTTGCTTAAGTCAGTGTATTTTCTTATGTTCTCTAGAATACCAAGTTCTGCCATATTTCATGTAACAGAACCTGTCCTTCCAACCATGTATACTAGTGAACAGGATTTAAGTTTCTTGCTGTAGTTTTTTGCTTGACCAGTCTGCATTTTGTATCCAGCCTAGTTCTCTCTTTTAGTTTGGGATATTGTAACCAGTTTAGAGTCCTGCTTCAGCTCCAGAAGATAGATTCTACCTACAATTTCTGTGGATGGAAAGATGTATTTCCATGGAAATGAAACTTCTCTGCTTTCCAATGCCTATAGTACCTCAAAAATGTCCTCCTAAAATGCTGTCCTGGGAACCTCTAGAAATAGGGGGGGGGGGGTTTAAAGGTAAATCACAGAGTAAGGGGTCCAAGAAAATCCTCCTGCCTTGTGGGTACAACCCTCTATGCCAGGGGTAGGGAACCTGCGGCTCGAGAGCCGCATGCGGCTCTTCTGCCCTTGCACTGTGGCTCCACGAGCCGAACCGCTGGCCCCATCCTTGCCCGCCCTGCAAAGGTAGCAGAGTCAGAAGAAGCGCATCCATGCTTCTCTCAGAGATGGCCGGAGTAAAAGGTAAAAAAATACAGCAATCCTGCCAGTGTTATCTTTATTTTAAATGTCAAAAATTATTTGCGGCTCCAAGTGTTTTCTTTTCCCATGGAAAACGGGTCCAAATGGCTCTTTGAGTGTTAAAGGTTCCCTACCCCTGCTCTATGCATAACACAGCATAACACTTGCTTGCTTTCTTCTTAACTTTATTTCTTAACTTTATTTATTTGTCAAACCAAGCTGTAAGTTAAATTTCTCTTTTGGTTGGGAAAAGATTGGAATTCTACCAGGATTTAGATTACTTTGCTTATTAAGTACTAACATTCCTTAATTGATGACTAACCTGAGTTAAATATTATCTGATACATTTATCATTAATAGCTATGAGGAGTTTTGTTGCTCACTGTCCTGAACTTCTAACAGAAGATGTCATTCGCAAGTTGATGACTCCTATTGAATGTGCTATGACGATGATGTCTCAGTAAGTATGTCTTTCTGCTGTGGCTTATCCTTTCAGAATTATCTGTTCTCTGCATAAGCATACCGGTATGTGTGAAAACTAGCGAGGGATGTTTTATATTCACATAATATCAAAATGAAGAGAATACTGACATTTCAGCTTAGCTTTATTCCCATTTTTTGTCTTTATTGTTTATAGTTTAAGATTTTTTATTTTTACCTTAAATTATTTATCTGTTCTGGACATGGAGGAATTTAAAGATGTGTATGCTGATATAAGAAAATGCAATTCTGTTACAATATTGATATTATAATTAACAAGTCACCCTTTTGGGAGGCATAAATCCATGGACGGCTTTTGATGGTGGGGCTTTTGTGGGGGGCGGGGGCTCACCCCCCTGTGCTGCTAAAAAGCCCTCTGGTGGTTGCAGGAAATCTCTGTAGTGGCGCCATCCCTAGCCACCCAGGGGTCTAGATTGGGCTGCCCACCTACAATTAATGTTCTAACATTTACTATATCGACAATTTAAATGCTTTACTGAAATGTAATTTTCATTTCCTTTTGACACATAGCATTCCCTCTGTAATCAAGGTCCATGGAGCTCATCTGAAAGCTAGCGCCGCAATGGTTCGATTAAGACTTTATGATATTTTGGCTTTGTTACCACCAAAAACATATGAAGGTAAATTACATTACATGGTTGACTATTGTTCTCAGCATACAGATCAATATGTGGAGCTGACTGTGTAACTTCTTTTGCTATTTATTTAGAAGTAATAAAATTTGTGCGTGATTAGGAAAACTAGTTTTAATTTTTTTAAGGGATGTTAATCACAGTTTTTTTGTCTATGTTCATGCATGCATATGCACACATTCTTCATTCTGTTCAACAAACATTTAACTACACAGGACAATGTTAAACGTGATGAATGATCCTAATGCTGGAACCTTTCAGCAAGTTCATCATCCCCAAGAAGGTCAGGTTCATCATTAGATCCAGGCCCCCTCTTGGATTGCTAATGTAGCAAGGGATGTGTTTTATCCGCTGAGCCCAGAAAAAGAATGGTTTGACCATCAATCTAAATGTTGTAACATCTCAACTAAACTATGTGATAGCAACTGTTCCAGGATATATCAGCAGAATTTCTAGTATTAGCTGAATGAAGCATAATGTACTGTTTGCCACTGATTATGGACTAAATTCAGGTTCTGAATTTCTAAAATATTTTTAGTCCCAGTACTGGCATAGATGAGGGAGTGCCTTCTCTTATATGTTCTTCCCTTTCCCTTAAGATCAGGCACGATGAATCTTTTAGTGATCCCACCATATATGTTACAGAGGCCCAGTGCAGAAAGGCCATTCTTTATCCACAGATATGGAACCAGATATCCTATGGCTTGTCAGATGCAGGTTTGGAACTCTTTTAAGTGAGCATATGTGACTAATTTATACAAGTTTTTCATGGCTAACATACTTTTGTTTTAATAGTATTTGGCTGTGATTAGTTTGCTTTATCTTAGATTTGTTTTACTGTTTTGTTTCTGTTTTATGGTTTTCCTTGCTTTGAGAATGTTTGATTAAAATTAAGCTATATATTAAGCTATACACAAAACACTGAACCATACTTCAGTACACAGATCGTTATCACCCCTGTGCTGAAAGATCTCCACTGGGTTACCTGCATGTTTGCTGGCACAATTCAGAGTAATAGTTCTTAACTTTAAGGCCCTGAATAGCTTGAGCTCTCAGTAACTGAAGAACCGTCTCCTCCTGTTCTCTCCAGTCCACTATTTAAGATCTGCTTCTCAATTCCTGCTCTCTTTGCTTCCATCAGAGGTGGATGGTAGCAAAAGGCAGGGTATTTCCTATAGTGGCACTTCACCATTTGAATGCCCGTCCCCTTGGGGGTTTTATCCTACCAGTTCTTTAATCATCCTCTTCTGTTGTGTGAATAGTTCTTATGTTTCATATGTTCAAGGGCTTCATCTCTTGACATTGTAGTGATTTTAATTGTAATGTGCTTTGAGAAGGACTTTGAAGAGGCAGGGTAGAAGTATCCTAAATAAAGAAATAGATCTTAAGAAAATCAAGTCTAAGTTGCCTTGTTGATAATTTGATTTGTATTCTGTGGCTGTGATGGTATCCTGAATGCCCTTTGAGGTTCAGCCACCACTGGTATCTAGTGCCTCTGAAAAGTTGATCTGAAGATTGGGGAACCCTCATAAATGATATTTCATCAGGACTACTGCTGTGAAAGGGCAACCAGAAGCCATGTTCGCAGAAGTACTTTACACATGCAAATTGATCTCTTTGGATTCCAGTCTGTGTTTCTCCTCTGATATGTATTCAGGATTATTTATACCTCTAAAGATATCAATTTCTAGATAATATTATATAGCATCAAACACAGTATTGTTCATGAATGCAATTTTCTGTCTTGCCAAGTACTTCTGATGTTGGAGATCATTGTGTGGCGTAGGAGGTTAAGAGCTCGTGTATCTAATCTGGAGGAACCGGGTTTGATTCCCAGCTCTGCCGCCTGAGCTGTGGAGGCTTATTTGGGGAATTCAGATTAGCCTGTACACTCCCACACACGCCAGCTGGGTGACCTTGGGCTAGTCACAGCTTCTCGGAGCTCTCTCAGCCCCACCTACCTCACAGGGTGTTTGTTGTGAGGGGGGAAGGGCAAGGAGATTGTAAGCCCCTTTGAGTCTCCTGCAGGAGAGAAAGGGGGGATATAAATCCAAACTCCTCCTCTTCCTCCTCCTCCTCCTCCTCCTCTTCTTCTTCTTAATATTTCTAGTCACAACAGCCAACCGAAGTTGGCTTTACAGTACCTGCAAGTAGACAGTTGCAAGATTGCCTTTGGCCACTGTGCCATGTTAGGACCAATGTTGGTCTAGCATTCCTATACCACATTATTATTATGTTGAATCTGTTCTTGCTTCTGTGATATTTGCTGATTGATGTGCTGTTAACAAAAGCTGTATTTTCAAATAAAACGTTTTTCCTCTAGGATCATTTAATGCCCTCCTTCGAGAGCTAGTGGCTGAATTCACTTTGACAGATAACTCTGCGAATACTACAACATCCCTTCTTAGATCACTTTGCCATTATGATGACAGTGTTCTTCTTGGCTCCTGGCTGCAGGAAACAGACCATAAATCTATTGAGGACCAGGTAATTTTTTTTGCCATTTTCCAGCATTCAGGTCTCATTTTTAAACCTACCCGAATAAACCTTGCATTTTATGTCAGCTTCTAAATATTTCTAGGATGAATCAATTCTACTAATTTTCCAGACTTCAAAACTATTAAATCCAGGCTCCTTTTAAAGTAAAGCTTGAAATACCTTATTTCTTGTGTTGTGTTAATGCAGAAGACTATTGTCAGGCATATGAAGAATTTATGCTAATAAAATAAGTTTACTGATCAACAGGTGTGGGATACTTTTTTTTTCTTTTGGCATCCAAATGACTGTCCCCATCACACATAACATAAGAAGTACCCTGCTGGATCAGACCAGTGGTCCATCTAGTCCAGCATTCTCTCACAGTGGCCAGCCTGTTCCTCAGGAGGGCCCACAACAGAGATCAAGATCCTCCCCTGATTTTGCTTCCTGGTGCTGGCATTCAGAAGTTTATGCCTGTGCACGTGGAGTTACCATGTCCCTTTAGTCACTGTGGAGTCACCATGCCTATGCACGGGGAGTCCCTTTAGTCACCATGGCTAGTAGCCACTGATATATCTATCCTCCACGAGGATACACTTGCTGGCTGCTGCACTAGGGCATCTGTTAATCAACCATGTTTTTTTGCTTCCTTTGTTTAAATCTAGATAGAAACTTTATGTGAAAATATCTGATGTTTCATCTATAATTTCCTGTGTCATGTAGCTTACGAGTCAAGAGACATCAGTTTTTGACTTCTTAGTAATTACATGATTGCAATCATTAACTGTTACTCATGAATCATACAAAAACGTTTTAGTCTTTTTTTAAAATTCTGAACCCAGTTCCTCCAGCCAACAGATGTAATTATTTTGGGATTTACTTGGCAGTGCATAAATGACATCAGCTTTCTATTGAACAAGGACAGCTTGAAAGTGCCTATTGCCTGCTCAAGTAGTAATTTATGTGAGTGAGGCAGGTTTTCTTGGACCAATATGCAATGTTTAATGTGCGAAATATATGTCAGGATCTTATTCCAAACATTTTAATGCTTTGCAGCTTCAGCCAAACAGTGCCTCTGGAAGTGGTGCCCTAGAGCATGACCCATCTTCCATTTACTTACGTATTCCCCCTGGTGAAGCTGTGCCTGGTCCACTTCCTTTGGGAGTATCGGTCATCGATGCCTCTGTGGCTCTCTTTGGAGTGGTATTTCCTCATGTTTCCTACAAACACAGGTGTGTCTTAATGAAGCTTATGTTCTGATGCCCTGTTACTGTATTCTTTAATTCTCCCAACATTGAAATGGGAATCCTATTTAAATGATAGCAATTGACAAATGTTGGATGGTGTCTTTTCTAATAGCATACATTATGTATTGTTTGGACATAAATCCTCCATGTGGAGTGCTTATTTGCATATGCCGAGTAAGTTATAATCAGCAGTGAGTGGGGAGCTTTACTTCACAACTTTACCTGTATGCTTTATTTTGTATCAGCATGGCCAACATGCACAGTAACATCACCCCAATTACATTATCACACACTGCGGCCATTCAAAAGGACCTATCAATTACATACCTGTGGATTTGTTAGTTTTTGTAGGCCTTTTCTCAGTCCTTCCATAAATATCTCACTATGTTTATTTTTACAGACTACAGATGCTGGATCACTTTGCAGAATGTGTCAAGCAAGCTAAAGGCGTCCGTCAGCAAGCTGTGCAGCTTAATATTTTCACTGCTGTTCTCAGTGCATTAAAGGTGAGCCTTTTTCAATAAATATACTGCAGTAGGGTTTTTTCATTTTTTGCTCTTTCTGTCATTAGAATTGAATAACGTTGCAATTAAGGCACTTCTAGAAGGGTATGTTTGCATAACAAATTCCTTTGCGATGATTACATCTGTTACTTTTATAAAAGCACCCTAGTCTGTTCCATTATATTACAGCCTTACTGCCTTTATTGATGCCATCCTGAATAATTCTTGTCATGGAATGATACTATCGCTACAGCAAAGGAAAATCAGATATGACTGTGAAAAGCATCTTTGCCTTTTGATCTCCTGGAGGGAGGACAGGAAGCCATGCAAAGGTGCCAGGATGCAACTTCAAAGGCCCAAGTTACCTCATGGCTGGAACAGAGTTTTCCTGAGAGGGGGAAAATAAAGGATTTTAGATTCCATCTTGAGACATGGCCAGAGAAGCATCTCTGGGCCATGGGTTCCCGGAATGGGGACAAAAGAACCAAAAAGAATTTATTCAGCTGAGCCATTTTTCTAATTGCATTTATGTTTTATTTCTTTGTTTTGAACTTTTACAATAAATCTTTGAGAAATCAACTGGTTGGAGTTATTGGAGAAAAGGACCCAGATTTTTACTGAAACAAGCGTGGCTCTCCCAGGCTTGGTTTCATGATAATTCTGTTTTACACTCACTCACTCACTCACTCACTCACTCACTCACTCACTCACTCACTCACTCACTCACTCACTCACTCACTCACTCACTCACTCACTCACTCACTCACTCACTCACTCACTCACTCACTCACTCACTCACTCACTCACTCACTCACTCACTCACTCACTCACTCACTCACTCACTCACTCACTCACTCACTCACTCACTCACTCATTTTAAATTTGTATCCTGTCCTCCCCAACCAAGGTTGGGCTCTAGGCAGTGCACAATATTTTTAAACAATTTACTAACACATGAAGTTAAAATCGATCCATCATTAAAACATATTAAACACACTACCCACTATAATCAAGATGGTGAATTAATAAGCCTGTGTCAGCCCATCTGGCCTAGCTCAGTGTGAATCCTCTTAATATAGTCCGGGCATGGGCCAGGCTGCAAGCCGGGTTAAAACAAAAGAATCACACATAATGTGATTGTCAAAAAACCTGGATTTGCGGGGTGGGGTGGGGATGCAGAACGGATCCACTTTAGGATTGGGATCTGTGTGAAGTTCTCCCCCAACCCAGGTTTTTTACCGGGTTTATCCCGGTTTAATTGGCCTGTGTGGAAAGGGCCTAACTGGAGAAGCTGTGTATACTGAGAGAAAAGTCTTTCTGAATCCTTAAGTCAGTACCACCTAAGAGTAACTTAAGACAAAACTTCTCTTTTATATGAAATACAACATCTAAGAAGCTGTGCAACCTAGAAAGCTTGATAAAATCCTGTGCCTATGATGGAAGCCTAAGGTCGCATATAGCTTGCTTCTATCTGATTTCCATCTGCTGATTCTCTTCATATTTCCATGTTTGTTCAATAAATTTTCCTTTTAATCTGTTTGAACCTGCCTCAGATCTCTGGAGACATTTTAAAAGGAATTGGTTGGAAAAGAAAAAGGCATTCTACACCTTAGGGTGAGACAATACTGGTAGACACATGCTACCAGAAAGGCTACTCGGTCCCTAGGGACCCAAAAAATGAAAAAGCAGGAAAGTCTGCCTTACAATCGCCATATCATCTTTAACCCATGAACATTCAGTAGGCTATTGCAAAACTAGCTGTGGTGAAACATTCTCACTCTGACTTGTAAGGATCTGTTCTATCTTGCCCTCCAAGACATCTAGCCTGTGCCATCCATCTGGCTTTCCCAACACCTGGAGGGGCTGTTCTCTCCCTGTTTCAGTTCACACACTGCCACTACCTGGTTCTTTGTAGGAACTGCCTGCTGAGAGGATCAGGGCTCCTAGCTTCCCTTCCCTGCATTACTACTCTCTCTGTTCCCTGCTAGATATCACCTTTCTAGCTGGGGTGGGGAGAGCTTGAGCATCACATTGTATCTGACCAGGCCTGGCATTTGCATCTGTAGGGCCTTATTGAATGAGATTGGAGAGCAATTGACTTTCCCTCTCCTGCTTGTTCTTCCAAGAGAATGAAGATTAAAAAAAAAAAACCAAGGTGAAAGTTTTGTTCCATCCAAAGCTCTAAAGAAATAATGCCTTTCTAACATAAAATAACTAATCAGTGAACAGCTGTTGACACTATGTGAAAAGCTAGATGGTTGAAAAGGCATGTTGGTTGAAAAGGCATTATTCTGGCAGGGGCTGTTGGGAACCGTAGTCCAAAAACATCTGGAGCACCAGGGCTGGACACCCCTGCCCTAGGGTTTCATTCCTTATGACTATAAGTCAGCCCTGTTTGCATTACATGATCAAGCCTATAATGTTTCTGTAATTGAAAATTTATTTATAAGTACAATAGTTTTGATATGTTATCTTTTGAAAATTAATTTCTGTGTAATTTCATTGCATTTTTCTCTTTTATTAAAGGGCTTAGCTGAGAATAAAAGTACATTGGGGCCAGAAGAAGTTCGCAAATCTGCCTTGACACTAGTTATGGGAGCACTTGACAATCCCAATCCCATTCTAAGATGTGCTGCAGGAGAAGCTCTTGGCAGAATGGCACAAGTGGTTGGAGAAGCAACTTTCATTGCTCGAATGGCTCAGTTCAGCTTTGACAAGTATGTTGTGTTTTGTGCCAAGTTAAGCTTAATCCTTGTTTAGTAAATGTCTTCTACTGTGATACAAGCATTCTGTTTTCAGTTTGAATAAAATTGTATAAAAGGTATAAAATGGAGCATACAAATGACTTCAAATTATACAAAGTTATTAATTTTGGTTCTGAAGATGTTATGGCAGCCACAGGCTTTTATAGTTAATTAGTATAAAAGATTTTTTCATCTGTTTTGTCCACTGAAAAGTTTAGTCTTAGTCTTATAGTAAGCTTTGTTTTTTGGTGTTGGCTACATGCTTAACATAGATTTAAAAAATCTTGACAGACTGAAATCTGCTAGAGATGTTGTATCAAGAACAGGCCATTCCTTGGCTCTTGGCTGTCTCCATCGTTACGTTGGTGGAATAGGTTCTGGACAGCACCTAAAAACCAGTGTTAGCATTCTGTTGGCACTAGCACAAGATGGAACATCACCTGAAGTCCAGGTAAAATCAATATACCTAATTCTTAATGTGGTCCCATATGTGGATATTTAAATCTAAAGAATGGCACCATGACAGATCTTCTATTCATTCTTCCTCTAGACTTGGTCCCTTCATTCACTTGCTTTGATAGTGGACTCCAGTGGACCAATGTACCGTGGATACGTGGAACCCACTCTATCTTTGGTTCTTACCTTACTTTTGACTGTGCCCCCATCACACACAGAAGTACACCAGTGTTTGGGTCGATGCCTTGGTGCTATAATAACAACTGTTGGCCCTGAGCTACAAGGTAGGAATAGAAATCAATTAAAATGAACGTTACCATCGTGCATCCAACTCCATACATATGTGATCCCATAAATTTTTCAGTGGGACTTCAGAATTTATAAGTAGAAGAATCACATCCTAAAGTTGCTGTTTTTTAATTTTTTAAAAACTCTGTCCCTGTCTCTACTCCCTTTAATTGTATTTTGAGGAATTCCATTACACAGTCAGTATTTTATTGAACAAGGAATACTGAGAATTGTTAGTGTTTTTTTCTAATTGATAGCTGAAGTCCTTTAGTCCAGCAGGAGCATCCAACAGTTCTGGAGCTTCTGGTGGGTCTAGTGTCAACTAGGCACCTTAACTGTAGAACACTACTTGCTTTCTGACCATTCAGTGAAATGGGGAGACCCAGATCAGAATTCAATGCTGACTGGAGAAGGGCTTTGACTGCGCTTTACACGATTCTAACTTTTGTACATTTTATGAACCCTTTCAAGTAATGTGGTGGAATAAACATGAGAGATTGAAAACTAAAACTTTATAACAGTGTAAACATTGTTTTAACTGTTTTCATTTTCTTTAAGGCAATGGAGCTACCATTTCAACTATTCGCTCATCATGTTTAGTGGGGTGTGCAATTACACAGGATCATTCAGACTCTCTTGTTCAAGCAGCTGCTATTTCCTGCCTTCAGCAACTTCACATGTTTGCACCACGCCATGTCAACCTCTCTAGTCTTGTTCCCAGTCTTTGTGTAAGTATAAAATATACTTCTTATTCTGTCAATTCTATAAGATTGATGTATTGGTAATAATAACTAAGTGCTTTCAAAAAAGCACAGATCCTCATGGATCCTCCTCACTTTTCCACTTGGTCACCCCAAAGTGTAGGCTATCCCTTACACTTGTATGATTTTTACTACTTCCAGGATACAGAGCTATTCACCACCTGATGGTTAGTGTTAGGTAAAAATTGCAGGTTGGTTTTATTGATGTATTGGTAATAATAACTAAGTGCTTTCAAAAAAGCACAGATCCTCATGGATCCTCCTCACTTTTCCACTTGGTCACCCCAAAGTGTAGGCTATTCCTTACACTTGTATGATTTTTACTACTTCCAGGATACAGAGCTATTCACCACCTGATGGTTAGTGTTAGGTAAAAATTGCAGGTTGGTTTTTAAACATTTTATGATGTTTTAACTGAAATACTACATTGTATACCACCCAGAACCCTTCGGGGATGGGCGGTTTAGTAAGTAAGTAAGTGAGTATGTGAGTGTGTAAGTGAGTGTGTAAGTGAGTGTGAGTAAAAATAAATAAAAATAAATAAAAATAAAGTCATAATCACATCACAGCTCATGCCCCTGGGCACATGTCTGAACACAACAATCATGCATCCCACGTTCCATGGCACCACAGTGGTGCAAAAACCTTCTTAAAAACGTGGATCCTTTTGATTTTTGCACCGTCATCCCCAAATCATCATTACATCACAGCTTGAGCCCTTAGCCACATGTCGGAACACAACAATCACACATCCCATGCTCCGTGGCGCTGCAGTGGCGCAAAAAAGCAGTGGGAGGTTTGGGATGGAGTGAGGCTTGCTGTTATGCTGAGCTGGCTCTGTGGTAGAGATTTCAATGGGAACAGCTCTGCTGGGGGTCTTGCTCTGGGTAGGGGCACCAAATTTCCTGCAGGGCTGCTGGTGAGTCTCCTGAAAGGAACCAGCAAACTTTGCTGAAGTTTGTGTGGGAGGGGCAAATGCTAAGGGCACACGATTGAAGGTGAAGCTGATGCCCACAGAACGAGTGCCCAGCCATCCAAACTTCAGCAAAGTTGACTGGTTCCTTTGAGGAGACTCATCAGCAGACTTATGGAAAATTTGGTGCTGCTACCCAGAACAAAACCCCCACCAGAGCCCCCAATAATATCTCCAGCACAGAGCCAGCTGGGCATAACAGCAAGCCCCATTGAAGTCTATGGTGAGAAAAAACAATTAATTTTTCCCGCCATAGAACTTGCTGAAGAGCTGTGCTCTGAAGTGGCTCTATTGCAGTCAATGATGAATTTATGTGGGTGTCTGTGGGCATGGACGTAGGTAAGGGGGGTTCTCGGTTTGAACCCCCCCAATTCATGTCCGAAGCTCCGCCCCTCCGTTTGTGGGTTTTAAAAACATTTTAGTGCTTTTTTGGTGTTTGGCCTGCAGGGGGAGCTTGTTTGGACTAGCAGCACCAAACTTTCAGGGATTGTTTGGGGGACACTCCTGATGATACTACCCGGGTTTGGTGAGGTTTGGTTCAGGGGATCCAAAGTTATGGACTCCCAAAGGGGGTGCCCCTATCCTCCATTGTATCCAATGTGAGCTAATAGAAGATGGGGGCTACATCTTTGAGGGTCCATAACTTTGGACCCCCTGAACCAAACTTCACCAAACCTGGGATGTTCTATCAGGAGAGTCTCTTATTGATACCACCCAGGTTTTGTGAAGTTTGGTCCAGGGGTCCAAAGCTATGGACTCTCAAAGGGGGTGCCCCCATCCCCCATTGTTTCCAGTGGAAGCTAATAGAAGATGGGCGCTACACATTTGAGGGTCCATAACTTTGGACCCCCTGAACCAAACTTCACCAAACCTGGGTGGTATCATTAGGAGAAACTCCTAAAGATACCCTGAAAGTTCGGTGCTTCTAGCTTAACAATTGCACCCCTCACAGCAGGCACCCCCCAAATTTCCCCAGATTCTCCTTTTAAATCCACCCCCTTTGGCATGGATTTAAAGGGAGAATCTGAGGTCCTCAGTTTAGAAGAAGAAGAAAAGTTTGGATTTATATCCCCCTTTCTCTCCTGTAGGAGACTCAAAGAGGCTTACAATCTCCTTGCCCTTGCTCCCTCACAACAAACACCCTGTGAGGTGGGTGGGGCTGAGAGAGCTCTGAAAAGCTGTGACTCGCCCAAGGTCATCCAGCTGGCGTGTGTGGGAGTGCACAAGCTAATCTGAATTCCCAGATAAGCCTCTCCACACAGCTCAGAGTGGCAGAGCAGGGAATCAAAATCCGGTTCCTTCCAGATTAGAATGCACCTGCTCCTTGACCACTCATACACATACGTGAAAGTGATGCTGTTTCAGGGTGGGGGATATTTCAATGTTGTTTAACTAGGGACCCCAGATTCTCCCTTTAAGGTGGATTTAAAAGGAGAATTTGGGCTCTCTAGTTTAAACACCATTGAAAGTGATGCTGTTTGGGGGTGGATTCCAGCATCACAGCAGCTGCCCCGGGGGTGGGGGGCAAAACTCAGATTTTGCACCAGGCTCCATTTTCCCTCTATGCCTCTGCCCAGAGGGGAGGGCTGGGCAGGGCAGGGCAGGGCAGGGGAGTCTGCCATCCCCAGCTTTGGAGAGCTGCTTTTATAAGTGCTAGGCCAGGGGCGGGGCTTGGGGAGGCATGGCCATATCCTAGGGGCGGGGGCGGGGCGGGGTGTGGCCCCACCCCTGAACCCTCCCATAAAAAAATCTATACCTACGTCCCTGTCTGTGGGGTGCCCATTTTTAAAGGTAGAGGCACCAAAATTTCAGGGTGTCTTCAGGAGACTCTCCTGATGATACCAGCTAGGTTTGGTGAGGCTTGGCTCATGGGATCCAAGGTCATGGACCCTCAAAGGGGTAGCCCCCATCTCCTTGGGTCTGGCAGTGGTTCAGAAGCCGGTGAGAAGGATGAGCAAGAAAGCTTGCATGCTT
This sequence comes from Sphaerodactylus townsendi, assembly GCF_021028975.2. Lineage (NCBI taxonomy): Eukaryota > Metazoa > Chordata > Lepidosauria > Squamata > Sphaerodactylidae > Sphaerodactylus > Sphaerodactylus townsendi. Next base: position 76,459,520 of record NC_059425.1, read on the forward strand.
TGGCAGGAGGTGAGACAGCATTCCGGCTGGGAGCGGCGAGTGCCAGAGGCTCAAAGCATGGACAAGGTACTTCGGAGGCCACACCCAGGTGGAAGTGATGGCTGGACAGAACTCCTAAAAAGTTTTATGCTTAGTCAGCAAGCAACCCTGAACCTTTTAGTAAGTCAAGACCTGTTAAGGTTGAAGAGACTTAAGAAAAAGTTTGTCAAGTATGAAGTAGGGACGGATGTGAGTATATTTTTTAATCTTTTTGAAGCTATATGCCAGACCTATAGAGTTCCCTACTTTGAGTATGTTACAGTATTGTGGCCCCAGGTTTCGGGAGAGTTGGCCAGACTGCTCAGTGAACTCACTCAGAGAGGTGAAAGAGACATTGCTTTGAAACTTTTTGGCAAGACTGAACACCAGTTAAGGCAACAGTTTCGTCAAGCTTCTCCTAGACCAGGGGTAGGGAACCTGCAGCTTGAGAGCCGCATGCGGCTCTTCTGCCCTTGCACTGCGGCTCCACGAGCCGAGCTGCCGGCTTCATCCTTGCCTGCCCTGCGAGTGGCAGCAGAGGCGAGAGACACACCAACTGCCCGCGGATGGCTGGGCTGTGCCACGGGCTTCCCCTCTCGCCTGCCCCATTGGGCCGAGGCTGAGCCGCCGCGAGGCCGAGCCGCCGGCTTCATCCTTCCCTTCTCTCCCGCCCCGTTGGGCCGAGGCCGAGCTGCTCCGAGGCCAAGCCGCCCAACTTCATCCTTGCCCGCCCTGCAGGCAGCAGGGCAGGCGCACCAATTGCCCATGGATGGCTGGGCGGCGCCCGCGGACGCTTTCCCCTCTCACCACGCGCCCACTGGAGCTGGGCAGGCAGTTTCCCGGTGGCCCGGCAAGGCCGAGCCACCAGCTTCATCCTTGCCCGCCCTGCAGGCAGCAGAGGCGAGGCGCGCAATTGCCAGCGGGCCCGGCTGGGCAGTGCAGCGAGCTTCCCCTCGCCCACCCTGTTGGCCGGGGCAGGCGCTTTCCTGGCAAGCCCGGCAAGGCCGAAGCAGCTGGCCCCATCCTTGCCCGCCCTGCAGGCAGCAGGGCAGGCGCATCCATGCGCTTCTCAGAATGAGTGGAGTAAAAGGTTAAAAAAACCAATATATACAGTGTTATCTTTATTTTAAATGTCAAAAATTGTTTGCGGCTCCAAGTGTTTTATTTTCCCATGGAAAACAGGTCCAAATGGCTCTTTGAGTGTTAAAGGTTCCCTACCCCTGTCCTAGACAAAATGAGAGCATGCGTGCATATATGGCATATATGCATATATGGCAGACTGGTTTAGAATTGCTGGTGTCTGGACTGTAAAAGATGCTGTTAACTTGATAGTTAAAGAGCAATTTTGCCAAACTCTGCCAGAAGGTGAGTGTGAGCTTGTACAAGCCAGGGATCCTTTGTCTGTGAAGGAGTTGGCAAGCTTTGCTGACCAAATCATAACCTTGAGGAGTAAAGAGACCATGATATTTGGCAAACCAGCTGGAAGCTAGTTTGCAAACATGGGACATCTCGGGAACCAGAAAGTCAGTTTGAAGGGACAGCAACTTTAACTCCCAGAAAGGAATTTCCTCTAAAGGCAGACAAACCCGCAGCTTCATCTACCCCTACTGGACTGGTGTGTTTTTACTGCAGAGAATGAGGTCATCTTAAACGAAATTGTTCCAAGCTTGAGCAAAAGGCAGCTGCTAAAGTGAAGTTCTACTCAGGTGAAGAAGATGAGGAGCAGGAAGGTCCTCTGTCTGATTTGTCTCAGGAGAGTGCAGCATTCACGTCTACCCAAATGGTAAGAAAGTCAGCTAAAGCATGGCCTGATCCAGAGAACGTAGCAGTGTGGAGAAGGGCAGCAGAAGCAGAGAAGTCAGGAAAGCTGTCCCAGGTCAGCTCTACTGCCGTGATTCATCAGCAACAGATCGTCAGTATCAGGGATGTTATCTCCCTGGAGCAGAAGCTCTGGGTGAAACACCTTCGCAGAGGACCTGTATTAATTGACAATAAGCTTCCCCTAGAAGTTACTCTGGATTTGGGTGCAGATATTTCATCGATTAGGGTGGATCTACTACCTAAGGTGCCTCACAAGCGCTATGGATAAGTTAGGATTTTGCCTTTTGAAGCCAATGAAAGACTGATGGATTTGGTGGAGGTTAATGTAAAATTTTGATAGTGTTAATGCATTTGAAATGAGATTATGATTTTATTGTGGGGGCAGACTTGATGTTTTGGGGTGGAGAAATGGGTGCAATTTCCTATTGCTCTAGGAAAAAGCATCTTGAGAAATTTTTAGAGGAGGCAACAGAAGGGAGGAAGAGTTATCTGAACTGAGGGATGGTGAAAGGTTAAATCCTCTATCTGTGAGTGATCTATAGCAAGAACCAACAAAGGAAATTAGTGAAGAGCAATCCTTAGCAGGTAGCACTAACTTGCAACCTGAAGCCTCTAAGGGGATATGCAGTAATTCTGTTACTGTAAAAAGTCTTTGCAAGTTACTGAAGATTTTAAACTAGAACAGAGAAATTGTCCTACTTTAGCTGAATGCAGGAACAGACAGCTACCCTTGCATAGTTGTCCACTAGTAAGTCTAAGATTTTTATGGGGAAATGGTCTACTGTTCAGAGAGTATCTGGCAAAAGGGATCAGTGGGTGTTTATGAAGCAATCAAACAACTGATTGTGCCAGAAAAATTCAGGCAGGAAATTCTAAGACCAGCACATGAAATCCTGCTTTTGGGTCATTTGGCTAAAATAACAGAGAAATTTCTATTGGCCAGGTATTCATAAAAAAACGCAAGAGTTCTGTAAAAGCTGTGATGTGTGTCAAAGGGTGGGCTACCTGCAAGATAAGATTAAGGCACCCTTACATCCATTACCTGTAATAACTAAGCCATTTGAAAGAATTTGAGTGGATGCTCTGGGGCCTTTACCAACTAGTGGTGCGGGAAGATAATACGTTTTGTTATTAGTTGACCATGCATCCAGGTATCCAGTCGCCAATGCTTTGAGAAGTATTTCTGCACAGAATGTGGCAAGATGTATTCTTGAGATTTCATTTTACTTTGGTTTACCAGCGGTAATAGTTTCTGATATGGGCAGTAATTTTACATCGAAGCTCATGGGAGAATTATGTGAACTAGCTGAGATTCAACACATCCCAGTTGTAGCCCAGCACCAAAGTGCAAATGGCTTGGTGGAAAGACTGATCCAAACCTTGGGAACGATGTTGAAAGCTTATGCTTTGATTTGCTCAAAGAATTGGAATGCAGCATTACCTCCTCTAATGTTTGCTTTAGGAGATGTGTCACAGAAGAGCCTGAGGTACAGTCGAAATGAGTTGATCTTTGGGAGAAATATTAGAGGTCCTCTGGACTTGATTAGAGCTAACCGGGAAGGAATTTTGAACCTGGAGTGCCCAAACGGTGTCGCTGCTTATTTCACAGATTTGCAACAAACCTTGGAGGATGTTTGACAAGTGACTGGTGTAAACTTGGAAAAGGCACAACAAAGGCAGAAAGTGTATCATGATGAGAAGGCTAGGCTTGGGACTTTTTGTGTAGCAGATAAGGTGCTGTTGTTGAGTGTGGATCATGTGGCAAAGCTGTCAGTGGCCTGGCAAGGGCTCTTCGAAGTTTTAAAGATTTTTGCCTCTTGATAATTATCTGGTGAGAGAGTTAGGCAATAATAGAAAATCTAGGGTGGTGCATGCAAACCATTTGAAGTTGTATTGGGAGTGAGCTGGCATAGTTTTTTTCTCTCATGGCTAAGGAAGAGGAGGGAACTGCCCTCCCAGGTGCTTCTTTTGAGGAGGGAATGAGTTTTGCTGATATGCAGATTTCTGACAATTTGACTGAAGAGCAGCAGAATCAGTTGATTGAGATTTTATTGGACTTTAAGTCAGTGTTTTCCAGTAGACCATGGAGAACTCAACTTGATCTCACATCATACTGACATTGGTAGTCGTACACTGATTAAAGCCAACCCTTATCCTCTTAATGATCCTGTGAAGCAGGTGGTGGCTAAGGAGATTCAGCAGATGTTAGACCATGGAATTATTAGGAAGAGCATCTCCAGGTGGGGAGCTCCCATTGTAATTGTGCCAAAGAAGGTGTCAGAAAATGATCCTCCTGAGTATTGGTTGTGTGTAGATTTTAGGAAGCTGAACAGCAGAACGGAATTAGACCCTTATCCTACTCCAAGAGTGGATTAGTTAGTTGAGCAATTGGCAGGTGCTACGTGTATTTCCACTCTTGATTGTAGTAAAGGATACTTTCAGGTACTTTTAATTCCTGAAGCTACTGAGAAAAGTGCATTTGTTTGTTTTGCAGGACATTTTGAACTTTTAAAAATGCCATTTGGGTTAAATAGTGCAAGTAAAGTTTTTCAAAGGCTTATGGACAGATTTTTGGATGGGTTACCTTTTGCACAGAATTACCAGGATGATGTAGCTGTCCCATCTTCCACATGGCAAGAGCAGTTGGAGCATCTGAGAATTGTGTTACAAAGGTTGCAGGAAACTGGTTTTACTCTAAGGCCTGACAAGTGTCACTTTGAATGCAATGAATCTGTACATTTGGGTCGTCGTGTAGGTGGTGGCAGGCTTAGACCTTTAGAGGCTAAAATAGCCAGCATTAAAGAATGACCTGTACCTACTACTAAGAAGGCTGTTATGGGGTTTCTAGTCCTGATTGGACTTTATCGTTGTTTTGTACCTTATTTAAGTCAGATTGCTACACCATTGACAGATTTGTGCAAGAAAAAAGTTCCAGTTAAGGTTGTGTGGACTCAGCAATGTCAGGATGCATTTGATCAGCTGAAAAGGTGTTTGATAGATGCGCCTATATTGGCTGCACCAGATTTTCAGAAACCTTTCATAGTTCAAACAGATATTCGTAAAAGAGGCATTGGTGCTGTTCGAGACCAAAGGTCTGAAGACCAGGAATTACATCCCATTGTGCATTTAAACAGGAAATTACTACCTTGTGAAGTTGCATATTCTACTGTAGAGAAGGAGTGTTTGGCTTTAGTTTGGTCATTAAACAAACTTAAGCCTTATCTAATGGCAGCCAAGTTTTTTGTTCAATCAGATCATAATTCAGTAATATTTTTGAATAAAATGAAAGGAACTAATGCAAGAATTTTGAGGTTGGCTCTGAGCCTACAAGATTTTCAGTTTGAAATTTTCCATATCAAAAGTAAAGAGAGTATAGTGGCTGATGCCGTGAGTTATTGCAGTGGGTGAGATTTGATGGCTAATTCTGCCAGTGTATTCTCAAGGGTATTACATTGTTAGTTTACTATTATTTGTATTTTGTGTTAACCTGATTCTTATTTTTTGTAACAATGCTGCTGTTCCAACAATGTTTCCAGCTCTGTTATGTATATGGTTAGATGAACTTTGTATTAGAACTAATTGATATTGCCTGTACATATGTTGTCTTTATATATATTGGTAGATGTAATTTGTTGACATTAAGCCCTCAAATTCCATCTTTAGAAGGGGCATGTGAAGAAAGTGTATGTATTCCTTTAAATTTACTTAGAGATCTTTTATCTTGTAAACAGGATCTTTTATGAGGCAACAATTTGGTCTTGCTAGGTCGTAAACAATGCCACCCTTTGGCCCTCATTAAAGTTGTAAATTGTATTTGTGTTTAGTTAAGTAGTGTTATTATTTAATTAACAAAATTGGCTTTTACAAGGACACATTCTGAACTGGACTGGAGGAAAAAATTCTATAAGACCCCTGACATGATGCTAAAGTTATTCAGTTATTCATTCATTTATTCATTCCTTCATCTGCCTTGGGCTGAATAGGCTTCTATTGTATTGGTATTATACTTGGAAGTGTGCTGAGAGAGAGCTGATTGTACTATTTCTTTTTTCTTTCTTTTTAATAACATTTTAAAATCTCAGCTGTTTGAGAGTATCTGGATAAAGAACCCTGTTCTCGATATGTTACTGGAAAGGTACCTGATTGAGGGTAAACCTTTTTTCCCCCACAGACCTGTCTCAGTCTTGTGGTGGGGTGTTTCCCTTTAATTGATTGGGGTGAGTTTGAGTTACCGTGAAGCCCCTCCACCCATGTGCGTATACTTGAGCCAGTTTGAGCAGGAATTTTCAAGTCAATGGATTTCTGTTCTTTGTATTTAAATATTAATTGCTCTCATAGTAGAACCTTTAATTTGCTGAGCAGCTGGCTGCCAGTCATGAATCACATGTATGAGGGTTCTTTAAAGCTACACCAATTCTGACTGTTTGTGGCTCTGGTTACAGGTTCATTTGTGCAGTTCCCACTTGCTACTTCGTCGGGCTGCTGTAGCTTGTCTGCGGCAGCTTGCTCAGAGGGAAGCAGCAGAAGTATGTGAATATGCCATGAGTTTAGCAAAGAATGCTGGAGACAAAGAAAATAATGGCATGAGTAAGTTTTGCTGACATACGTTGTCTTTAAAGCACAGCCAAAATAACTAGTGTTGGTTTTGACATCAATATATTTTCAACTATGCTGCACAAAAGAGTTTAGTCTTGTCTAACAATGTGGATATTGTGTCCATCTGTAATGGATCCCCCTCCCTCCCCCCACACACACGTTCCAATATTACTCAGGCAGGTAGCCCCTCACTGAGCAGGCTTGTCAGATTTTTCCTGCCTTTTTCACTTTAGGGACTGAGATGCTTCTAATAAGTGATAAGAAATACTTTCCCTCAGCCCTTTTATACTTCCCAGAAGGTGAAGGAAGCCTATTAAAAACCTTTCTTGGCAAACCCCTGAAAGGTACAAATAATAACAATGCTGAGGCAGAGATAACTTAAATAGAATAATAGATTTATTAACAGAGTGGAGAAGGGAGATGAATAACGTGGATTAAGGGATGGAAGGGGCAGCAGAAATACATATTTACAAAAGAGAACTTTGGCAGATAAACAGTATTTGTTCTTAGGCACAGACTTAAATAAGTTTGTTCAGTTTCAGTAAGCTTAGGTGGTAAATTCAGATGTTCTAAAGGTGGTACAGTTACTTAGTTCTCAGTTTGCTCAGTTGGTACTCTGGCTAATGGATATCAACAGTGGGTTCTGTCAGACATGGTACATTTACTTAAGTACCCTCATTTAGCCCTCACAGAAAACTCCAAAACTAAAACATAACCATGCTCTTTAGAGGAAAATAAAGCAAAACCCAATACAGCAGACTAACATGTCTTGGGATTCTTCTCCTCACCTTCCTAAACTTTGTAGAGTTGCGGCTCAGAGCCTAGGTGGTTTATCAAAGAATAATGCAATACATTTCTTTTTAATCAAACCAAGACTTTTAAAAATACTTCAATTCAGACCACACAATTGATGTTCCCCTGTACTGGAAGCAACAATTACTCACTTGTGGATAAATTTCCTTCATTAGTTTTAATTCAACGGAGGTTCTTCCATATATAAAATTACTGGATGCTAGCATCACAGAGCTACCTATTGAATCAATATTTTAGCAATGTTCAGCATCTACAAGATGCTGTTCTCAGTGAATCCACTTATTAGATAGTGCTCTTGCTGTTGAAGGTTATTTTAAACAAGATGTCCATGGATTGTGTATTGCTAGTACTTAACATAAATACTTGAAAAGTCAGATGATACTATGTGCAGCTAATTATAGTTGTCTTTTGATTTTCAGATATCAATCCATTTACTCCAGGACTTGGTTCACGGAGGGACATGCATGGCTGTCATCAGGGGATTAATATCACTGAGACAGGACTCGAGGGAGTTCTTTTTGGAATGCTAGATCGAGAGACTGATAGAAAACTGTGTTCTGATATCCATGATACCTTGGGACATATGCTTTCCTCTCTAGCTGTGGAAAAACTCTCTCACTGGTTAATGTTATGTAAAGATGTCCTTGCTGCATCCAGTGGTGGGTATCTGAAAGTGGTCACGTAATCTGACTGACCAAATATTTGTCTAGTTTATTTACAAATATTTATATCCCACCTCATACCAGAATCTCTAAGCAGCTTACACAAGGTTAAAAACATTAAAACATCTTACATAAACATAACAATTAAAACAGAACCATAAAAACAGCATAAAAGTTAACTCTATCTCCACCATGCCCCCCCCCCCCAACCATCAGCTGAGGGGCTTTTACAGTTGGCTCCTGATCATGTTTTAGCAGAGAGAATAGAGCTTCTGTATCTTCTACTTCTGATTAAGCAAGCTAATTAGACTGATTTCTGTATTAGCCATCTGGTGATATCCATGTATACAGTTGTCTCTTCGGTTTCCTAAAACATGTATTTGCAATGGACAAATTGTTGTCTTTGCTAAATTCTGTGAGCCAATCTTATGCGCCAGTAAGGTGGTATGGAATTATTTGTTCTTGGAAACCCTTTTTTCTCTGGGCAGTTTTTATGAGTGTTGATCTATATTTACCATTACACATGGAAGCATCATAATTTTACTCTTGTTCCGTCCCTTGTTGTATTTGGAAATTCACTGGTACATGGTTTTATAAGTAATTAAAGTGGGCTAGGTATGTTGGCAAAATTGTCTAGTGAGGGTTATTTATGAAGTACCGAATAGGCAAATGAAATGTCTGAGTCACTGATCCGTTGAGTCCAATGTCGTCTTGGAACATTTTTAATAGATGTTCTGCCTGGAGCTTGAGTGTAAAGCAAGCTATTGATGTCTTGTAAATTTCATTACTTTATGCAATGTGGTGTCGCAGGATTATTCTATATTTCCTGTAAATCTACTACCCTGCCCATATTTACGTCATGCACAAATATTTTTGTACATATATTAATTTTAAAGACTCTTTTGCTATACTGGCCTTCAAGTTTCATAGCACCATCTCCGCTGTCTTTGAGAAAAAAAGCCTGGGCATGAATTTCTTACCATGTCTCTTTCGGGGACAGCAAACATGTGTTTAAAATAAAATTACTTCAGCTTCCAAACTGATTAATAATTTAAAAAGTAACTCAGTGCAGTGCAGTGGTTAGAGCACTAAACTAGGATCTGGGAAACCTAGGTTTGAATTCCCACTTGTGCCACAGAAGATTGTTAAGGGATCTTAGATCAGTCACACACTCTCAGCTTAACCTACCTCCGATGTTAAAATGGAGGAGAGGAGAATGAGGTTACCTGTTTTGGGTACCCACTGGGGAGAAAGGTAGGGTTATAAGTGAAGGAAATAAATAACACCACATCCCCCTTTCTTGCATTATTTTGGGTTTGACATGCCTCTGTGTAAGAACTACAAGTTAACACTTTGGAGCCCTCCATTGGGAAATTCATCTGCCTTCCTCTATGCATTGCCCCATTAACTGTTATTGGCCTGCCTCCATGTGTTGTGTGTGTGTGTATTTTTATGTTTTTCTGAATTCGTTTAAATATTTTATAAATACTTTTTAAAATGCTGTTTTAACATCTTGGGTGTTTCAGTTTTGATTTTTTTGGGGGAAAGATAACATAGAAACTGTTAAAATAAATAACAATAGTTTTGTTCTTAATGTTCGTCATTATTTGCATTTACAGTTTGGATTATTTCTAAATGAGGTGCAGAGTCTTAAATAATAGTATTATACCGTAATTACTCAAAAGGAAGATAACATTGAATGTTGGACACCTCCCCCCAAGTTTCACTAAAAAAAAATATTATTGGACATAACTGCAACTTGTGTGCAAATGTAGATGATACCCTCTGTTTTGTGATGGCATATCGGGGAAAAATTAGCGGTAGAACTGCTATTATTGGACATAACTGCAACTTGTGTGCAAATTTAGATGATACCCTCTGTTTTGTGATGGCATATCGGGGAAAAATTAGCAGCAGAACTGCTGGTGACCCCTGGCCCTGCGATGATACGGCTGGCCTCGACCTGGGCCAGAGCCTTTACGGCTCTGGCCCCTGCCTGGTGGAATGCTCTACCTCCAGCTGTCCGGGCCCTGCGAGACCTTGGTGAGTTCCGCAGGGCCTGTAAGACAGAGCTATTCCACCTGGGCCAGAAGCTTTGAGGCCGGTCAAGGGCTCCTACTGCCCCCACCTAATCTGAGGCTGCCTGTCTCCCATCTTTTTTTATTCCTTGGTTGGGCCTGATCTACTTGATGACATCACGGGTCTCTTACCTATTTCCTACACTTCTTTGTGGCCTTTAGTTTGGAAACCTTGGTTTTGTAAAAGTTTCTCAACTCTTTGTTTTAAAATACTTCTGTTGTTTTAATTTATTGCTGCATAGGTTTTAAGGGGTTTAAGTTTTTATATTGTTGATTTGCTGTTCATTAGAACAGCCATATTGTGAGCCGCCTCAAGCCCTTCGGGGATGAGGCGGCCTATAAGTTTGTTTAATTAATTAATTAATTAATTAATTAATTAATTAATTGATTAATTAATTAATAATATAACTATCTTATTTAATTATTCTTGTTTTCTACGTTTTAATGCAGAGATTTTAGTATTTTGGTTAAGCCTACCAAGAAATCCTTCCTTGTGAACATTTTTATTCCATTTCTGAGAACATTAGGTACACTTTAAAAACAATTTCTCAAAACCATTTTCAGATTGGAGCATCTTCATATGTGTGGCATTTTCTGTATTGTAGACATGAGCACTGCAGCTCCTTTGGGAGGTGAAAAAGATGAAGAATCAGAGAAAAAAGATGAAATGGATGATGATACAATGTTTACAACACTTGGTGAAGAAGATAAATCAAAGCCTTCTGTGGCTCCTCGCTGGGCTACTCGAGTATTTGCTGCTGATTGCCTGTGCCGAATTATCATGCTATGTGAAAATGCAAACAAAGCCCACTTTGAACTTGCTCTGGCCCGATCTGCCAAACTCAGAAACCCAAAAAGTAAGGAATAATAGTTTCTTTTTAGCTATTTATCTCTCAACAAAAATCTGGTGTGGTGGATTAGTTTGGAAGGTTGAAGGTTACTCTGCCCAGTTCATATCTGAGCAAATCTTTAATTATTTGCCCACTTCACTTCCAAGCACATGAGCTTCTGATTTTTTTTGTTGCATGTGTAGATCAGTGCTTAGTCTTTTGGTTACAATTCTGACACTTTCATTGTCATTTAGAAGTATTAATTAGCGTGCTCAATGACATGCCTTGCAACCATGTGTGGTATGTGTTTTGTTTCTTCCTTTACAATACTTGTATGCTGTTTTCCCCAGTTATAGAGACTTCAAACAGTTAGTGATTAAGACATCACGTAAGATGATCATTAGTCTGAGGGAGCTGTTGTGCCTTTCACAGTGGTACTGGGAACATTGGGATAGGAGCGTAATTTTAATGAATGCTTTGTGACTTCAAGATAAGAGTACTGTAATATGCTGTGCTTGGATTGCCTTGTAATTGCCCAGAGATTTCAGCTGGTATAGACTATGACAGCTTAGTCAGTTTTTCTCACATAATATAATTTATCTCTTGACCATGCTGGGTGAAAACAAATAGATGGAGGAATGTGCTTTAACAGCTGCTTGCTGCAATTGATAACTGAAATCATCAGGTTCAGAAACAGTAGGCCCCTAAATGCCTGTTGTTAAGCAGGAGAAGAGGGCTATTGACCTTGGTTTCTATTTTGGGCTTGCCATGAGTACCAGACTGGCAACTGCTGGAAGCAGTGTATTGGAATAAATGGATTTCGTTTTGGTCCAGTAGGATTTCTTTTGATCTTCTTTAATAAAAATGTTGGGTTCCTACAATAACAACATTTAGATAGGAATTTGAATTAGAATAGACACCAAATATAGACAGGATTTTGAAGTGATCCAAAACTCATGTTCCTATTCTTCCTCTTGAACAACTTGTTTGGACCAAATGTATTATCTCAAAGAATTCCCAGATGTCTGTATGTTACCACTTATGAAGCAAGATGCTTTTCAGCTTTTGTTAAAAAGGTGACAACATTAGATATGTTTGTTAGATTTTTTAAAAAGAAATGCTGCATATTAAAAAGTGACATTGCTATTTACACTGATGTGATTCTTCAAAACTCCATTGAAATGGCCAATTCTTCATTTACAGGAATCCTACACAATTCAATTTAAAATTGAAGTAAACTCAATTAAGAAAGAAATGTAACGTCAACAAAAATAGTACATTTAAATTCTTTTGTCATACTCTTTGCCTTGCCCTAATTCAATAGATTTGTTTACAGTCTGAATCAGTCTTTTGTTTCCAAAACGCTGTGAGTGAATTGTTCCTTTAATCCCAGTTAACCAATGACCGACTGTTAGAAGTAATCACGTGCTCCATTGCGAACAATAGGCAATAGGCATGTGAGTTTAGCTAATTACTGTATAGATTTTCTGTGGTCATGAACAAAATTCTAGTTTTACTAAAACTTTTATTTCCCATTTTGATCAAGGGGAAATGTAGAGAACTCACAAGAATTCATTATTTGTAATGCTTTCGTTCAGTTTTTGCTGGTGGTTTGCTGAGATTGTAACAAATGTGCATCTTATAATGTAGCTCCTCTGGGGAAATGCATGTCGTAGGAGCAGGCTGCAATACCAAATGATTTCTGAAGTAATGAGAGCTTGTCTTTCTTCTGTTTCAGATGACCTTCTAGTGCTTCACCTCTCTGATCTTATTCGCATGGCATTTATGGCTGCAACTGACCACAGCAACCAGTTGCGAATGGCTGGTCTCCAGGCACTTGAAGATATTATCAAGAAATTTGCAGCAGTTCCTGAGCCAGAATTTCCAGGCCATGTTATCCTAGAGCAATATCAGGCTAATGTAAGACTATATTTATGTTCTTTTCACAGTTCAAAATTTATCAAAAAAACCCACCCAATTTCTGTATCTTTTTGCAAGTATAGGAGCTTGAGTGTATGTGTGAAGATGCCGTTGAGCATAAAAGGTTTACATGCCTCCATGGAGGTCCTGCTGAACTTTTGTTCAGTTTATCATATGACAGGGTTTTCCTGAAGACAGTATTTTTCTCTCTAGAAGGTTAGATTCATTTCATTCCCTTGGTTGTTATAATTTAGGGAACCCCACGTAGAAGAGTTTAAATATAATTTTGAACTTCCCAGCGAGGGTTTCTTGCTCCATTGCAGTACAGCAGCAGGTCTTCCTTGAGTCTGTGCCTGCCAAATCACTGCTGTAAAATTGCAGAAGCTGGAATAATGGGTGGCCATCACTCAGGTGTCTCAAACAATGTGCCTGTCTCTTGTCACTAGTTCCCTTTCTGTTATTAAAATAGAATCATCAACATAGCGAGGAAGAGCAAATTCAAAATTAAGCAAGCGTAATGAAATAGAATCTCCTCATAGATGCATTTCTGTAATTAAATCTTTATTTGAATTTTAAAAAGACTGCTAAAATTGAACAACTTCTCCTTTTTTCAGATGTGCTAGGGACAACGCTTAATGTCTGAATTCTTGTCTCACAAGGCTGTTTTGTAAGAATTGCCACATGTTTTTCTTCCTCAGGTTGGGGCTGCTCTAAGGCCAGCTTTCTCACAGGATACCCCTTCAGACATCACTGCAAAAGCCTGCCAGGTACAAAATGTGGCATTGTTTCTGCTGTGCCAATCAGTGACAGTCACTGAATTTCAAAATTTTCCTTTAACCTGATGACACCCTCAATACCTTCTGACCCTCTTTCTTACTTTGCTCTCTATATACATTGTCTGATGGGATCTACGTGGGAATGACCACATGGAAGTAACTGGGCAAGAATGGTGTGTGTGTGTGTGTGTGTTGGGGGGGGGGCGTTGCAGATACAAGGGAAGTCCTGTTACTTGAGCAGAAATTGAGGACTGTCCTTTGGCACAAGTAAAGTATTTTCTATCGTGCAACAAGCCCCATGGGTTCCAGCAGTTAAGACTGTCCAGTTGTCATTATGTTTCAATCTTACCTATCTCTTAAGATTGTTACAATAATCTTGAGAGATAGGTAAGATTGAAACAGAATGACAGACTAAAAGTCAACTAGTGAGCTTAATGCTTGATTGAAGATTTGAACTCTTGTCTCCTTAGTATGTCTGGCTCTCAGTGTGGGACTGCTATTTCTAAAACGTATGTTGCTTGCTGTATTCCTTTGTAGGTGTGTAGCACCTGGATAGGAAGTGGAGTGGTCAGTGACCTGAACGACCTTCGCCGCGTTCACAACCTGCTTGTCTCTTCTCTGGACAAAGTGCAGACAGGAAAGGGGTCTTCTAGGCAACTGTACAGGGAGAGTGCAACTACCATGGAAAAACTGGCAGTACTCAAAGCTTGGGCTGAGGTAAGCCTTTTGTTGTACTACAATAAGCTAATCTATCTTTTCAGAAGACACAAAAGGATCTATTTATTTGTTGTAAATAGCTTTTGTAATTTGTCTGGTATGTATTCAGTCCAGGAGAACTCTATCAGTTTTTGGACTCATTGTCCAATTTGCTGCTGTTAAAATTTAGTTATCCTATTTTTATTGCCTTATATTTAAATCCTCAATAGCACTAAGCAGCTGTTTCTGCCTGTGAGGCAACATTGGACCTGTTTGGAGGGCGGGGCCAGAGAGATTTGTATATTTATTGTATACCCTTTCTAATAATACTAAAGTTTTTTCTTGAAAATGTTTGAATGCACCAATTTCAAGGATTTTTTACAAAAACTAAATCGTGCTTTGTGGTGCTAAGCTAAATAGCAGAAAACCAGTTACCTTTAAACTTCTGTATGAAATGAATATACAAAGGCACTGTTTAATCAGGAGAATTTCAGTTTACATCTAAAAGATACTAATTGGGACTTGGCTTGATATAGTACTCTGTCCTGGATAACCTCGGCTAGTGTGATCTCAGAAGCTAAGCAAGGTTTGTCTTGAATGGGAGACTACCCAGGAAGTCCAGGGTTGTGACAGGGGCAGGCAGTGGCAAACCACCTTGGAATGTCTCTGGCCTTGAAAGCCATACAGGATCACCATATGTGACTTGATGTCACTTTCTACCACCACATGATCTAGTAAGTGAATTGGTGAATTTAGGCCTGGGACCTGTTTCTAACACAGGTATGGACATGCTGGCTGACCTTGTATACGTTGTTTTTTTTCAGCTCCCACCCACAGGCAAATGGATCTCTGTAGTCTGGAGATCAGTTGTAATTCAAAGAGCTCTCCAGGCCCCACCTGGAAGTTGGCAACCCTTACTTAACCTACCTGTTACTGGGCATTCTGAGAGTATCAGCTTGCATTTTAAAATATAAAGGCTTCTAGTTCCTTAACAGATTGAAAAATGGACTTAAAATTGTGCTATGGGTTACCATGCTTGGGTTACCATGGTGCAGAATGTGGTTCCTTTGTGCACTGTTGTGTCTGTGACTGCTTGTCTTTTCTCGCTAGAATACATTTATGATATTTGTGTCTGATATGTAACTTCCTTTACATGGATCTTGGTCTAAAAGGTATATGTTGTAGCTATGAAGATTAAAAAAGAAGCAGAAACTAAACCAAAATCAATGAAGAATGGAGGGGATGACGAAGATGATGATTATGGAACAGTAGATGAACTGCCACCAGACAGCTTAATCACACTTGTGCAGCCGGAACTTCCCACCCTTAGCCGCCTCTGGCTAGCTGCACTGAAAGACTATGCTCTTCTGACTTTACCAGCAGAATTTGCGAGTCAGCTTCCTCCAGATGGTAAGCTGTGAGATTTTCTTTAGAATGTAATCTCCCTGTAAGACTGAACTTCTTGGATGGATAGGGCAACAAAATGGGCCTCGTAGAAACAAAGGAAGGATTCCTACCTGGGTATGTTTCCCCAGGAATGCAGTAAAACAATAATTTTCCCCTTTGAAAAGAAAGAAGACATTCCAGTGAGCCTTGAGCATTCTCCATGAGTCATGAAATGCTGAGAGAAATTAGAACTCCGTTTATATAGAGCAGATCTACCTTTTATGTTCCCTGTTATCTTCAGCTATTTGTGTTATTTGTTTACTTCATTTTTGCCCTGCCTTCCTCCACTACAGGGAACCAAAACAACTTACATCATTCTCTTCTTCTCCATTTCGTACTCATAACAGCTCTGTGGGGTAGGTCAGGTTAAGATTTTGTAACTGGCCTAAGATTACCCATAGCGGAGTAGTGATTCAAACCTGGGTTTCTAAGATCCTGTTCTGAAACTGTACGCACTACCAAGAAATAAAAGGATGCAGAGAAATAGTATGTTTAAATGTATTATTGAAAATGGGTACAAGGTGTCTTTGTATACGTAAATTATCAAAAGAAATCAGAAATGCATTACCAAAATATGTTTGGTTTTTTTAAATTTCAGCTTTTTCTGCAGATCTTTTTCAAGCTTGTAGAAAGGTCTTTCTGGTCTGTTAATGACTCCAGTTTTTAGATTTAGGTACCCACAAATTTGGCCATGTTGAGAATTAGATATATTAATGATGATAGTGAGCTACCACATGTACATAATTTTATGTGGTTGTCCCTTTGTCCTGGCTTGCACACACATGCTTTCAACTGTTGTTTTTCTGTAATACTCCCACTTGCATGTAAAAAATGTAATGTTATATTTTGGCTTAACAGGTGGAGCGTTTTATACACCAGAGACCATTGATACAGCTAGATTGCATTACCGAAATTCATGGGCTCCAATTCTACATGCAGTTGCACTGTGGCTGAACAGTACAGGATTTATTGCTTCTGAATCAACAGAAGAGGCATCTACAGCAATACCTAATCCACAGAAACGGGCCACGTCAATTATGTTAAATCCAGCACCTGGAACACCAACTACCACCAGATCTATGCAAGAGATAATCAAAGATAGAATGCATTTGATGTTGGGTAATGCTTGTGTGCTATTGTTTCAGAATTCTGGAATGAAATAACAACTTTGTATTATCAGTTAAAAATATGGATAAAAGGATTACTGGTTCATCAGAGGACCAGAATTAGGCCAATTTAAACTTTTGAGGCAGTTTGATTATTTGTTTTGCTGCAGGAGAATCCTGTCTGGAAGAAAATGGTGGATGCAATTCTATGCTCAGCCATGTTTTTTTTAAAACAACATTAAAATCATATACATGAGAGAATATAACATAGCTAATGTTTTATTACCACCTTTTCGAAAAGAGAATTTATTTTGCCTAAAAATCTGAAATTGTGTGCTTTTTAGGTGTTAGTATACAGTTCCTCTGTTCCCCTCGACCAGAAGAACCTGTTGAACATGTTACATCCTGTTTACAAGCACTGCACACTTTATTGGATTCCCCTTGTGCCAGAATCCATATTGCAGAGGATCAGGTATAGTAACTGAATGTTCTCACTGCAGTTACTCATTTTAGCATGCAAGAATTGTGAATGTATTGTTGGAATATTAAATCAAAAAATTTAATCCATGGAGTAAAGTGTTTAGGAAATATGCTTGTCTAAAGTCTCTGTTGAAAAACCACTTGCGGAAGTAACAGAACCAAGCATAAAACTTGCACTTTGAACTTGGTAAGTCAGTAAATATCAGCTGAAGACACTCAAACAGGCCAAGTGGCCTGGACTTGAAAAAGCAGCAATTATGATGACTTCCAGCCAAAATTAGGGTAGTGAAACATTTAAATTTATAAATACATCATTAGTTAAATTTGCTTGGAAGACCTCTTGTCTAAATTGTCCAGATGTACTCATATTTAGGTAGAATGACTATCTATCTATCTATCTATCTATCTATCTATCTATCTATCTATCTATCTATCTATCTATCTATCTATCTATCTATCTATCTATCTATCTATCTATCTATCTATCTATCTATCTATCTATCTATCTATCTATCTATCTATCTATCTATCTAAATGATAATCAGTTTATTTCATAATATTCAATACATGAGGCTATATAGTACATAACATGCAGGCTTATGACTTAATGGAAGATCACACACAAGGTTTGATAGTCTAAACAAGGTTCAGTCTTATTTCTTATTTGACTTATTCTTAGATTTATTTTTATTCCAAAAAAGGGGAGACCAGACTTATACAAACTTATCTTGTGCATATCTGTCTCCGTACCATAACTTCTCACGAGCAGATATATTCCCCATTAATATAGTACTGCATACTTTCTTTAGCCATTTCTCAGTATCTGGTACTTTCTCCAGTCTTCGTGCTGCAGCTATTAACATTCTGACTGAGGTGAATAAATTTCCTATTATAACCACATCTTATTAATTGAGAACCCTCTGGGCATGATTTCAAAAGAGCAATCCTAGAATCTTTTCATATTTCTATATTCAGAATTTCTGTCACTAACTTAAGCACCTTATTCCCAAAAACTTTTACAAGCAAGCATTGCCATCAGATATGAATGAACCCCATGTGTCTTTTATAGCTGTCATAAAATAGGATTAGTGGATAACTCTCATGTTTTAATATTTCATTGATTTCCTTTTTATGACTGATCCTTACATTATAGTTTTCTTATAAGAACATCGCAAGTGGCATGGGAAAAATTCTGACCATTCTGGCATCAAATCTCTGATGCTCTGAATCAGGCATCCCTAACATGGTGCTTACAGGCACCTTTCTTAGCACTCACCATGTGTTTTTAGGAATTGGGCAGGCAAGCTAGAACTTCTAATTGGCTGTGCAGATTTGTGGAAAGTTGATTCAGCAGTAGCTGCCACCATAGCATGTGGATCTTGTATGACTGAAAATAGGCTGTGTTTTTGTAAGAAAATACTTTCAAACAATACAGTGGAACCTTGGTTTTCGTTGGCAATTCGTCGGGGAAACCTCGGTGAAAACCGAAACTGACGAAAACCGAGGCTTCCACTGGCAAGCAATGGAGCAGCAGGGGGATGCTGGTTTTCGTTGTGAAATTAGTGTGTGCGCGCCGACAAAACCCAACAAAACCCGAGGCGACGAACAAAAACCGAGGCAACTGTTCATTGAAAAAACCCGATGAAAACCGAAACCTACAAAAGCCGACGGCAATGATAACTGACGTTCCACTGTATGTTCATTTTAAAACACATCTTGTTAAATAGAGCTTCTGCCTGAAATATTGAAGGTTTACTGCTTGAATTGTGCATTACCTCACACTCTGACATTTTGCAGTTGTCCCCACCTTCTGCAACAGCCATTTTGTCATTAGCTCTACCCTATCTGCCAGCTATTTTGTGGTTGTACCTACTATCTTTTGTCACAAATTACAAAAATTCTTACAGGCTCAAAAAGGCTGGAAATCTTGCTCTAAATAGCTTTGTAAAATGCATTAGTGTGAGCATTTCTTATGTGATTTAAATTAATCAAGGGATTAGTGAAAAACAGAGTTGCAAATTTCTCTGGAAGTCTGTAGTTTATAATTTCTGAAGACTTTCAGATAATTATTTGTTGATAACAGCTTCTTGGCGTTGAACTTCTGAGTGTGCTCCATCGTCTTCTGTTGACCTGCGATCCTCCTTCAGTCCAGCTACTCGTTACTGGAGTTGTGCAGCAGATAGTAAGAGCTGCTCAAGACCATTTGCAAGACAGAAGAAACACATTGAGTAAGATGTTCACATTACTTTTTTCCAATATATTATATTTCCAAACTGAAGACCTAATTTTATTAGCGCAAAGTTTTATTAAAATAAGCTATTTTGTGTGTTCACTGAATTGGGAAAAAATCATCTTGATCTGGAAGTTATGACCAGCACTATAGAGTTTGTGAAGCAAATACCTTCATGCTGGATTGCAAGATAAAGGTACTTTATGATAACCCAAGAGGAAAGTTGGGTTACAAATATTTAATTAATAGTAATGAAATTAATAAATTACAGAGGGGTTGGACTAGATGGCCTATATGGCTCCTTCCAACTCTGAGATTCTACTTTTAGTCCTGTGGAAAGTCACGTGGTATTCTTATTTAATGTGAAAGCTGAAAGTTGTCAATTAGCCAGAAATGCAGTTATTACAACAGTTGCTAATCATTACATATAACAGTATGATTAAGCCAATCAAGCACAACAGACAGGACCTAGAAAAGTACATCTGTGCTGGGACTTTTGCTCCTTCTCTGTCTCACTGCAGCCCCTTCTGACCTAGCAGACAGAAGGCCCCAGAATTATATTAGAGTGTGAAGGTGCTGTTGTAAGTGCTGTCCTTGGAGCATTTTTTACTGAAAGCTAGATCAGAAATCATGAAAAGTGAAATTAGGGGAAATAAATTCTATGGAAACCAGAACTCAACTAAACACATTTTAAATAAGGTGCTGTGCAGTGGTACTGTATATTTTAGTGGGGTGGGTGGTGGGTTAAATGCTTACCTGGATTGTTCACAGGCAATGAATGGGAATTGCTGTTTTAACTGAAGTTCTCATTGCAAGCCTGGTAATAAACTGGGTTTATTCACTTTTTCCCTCAACCATGATAACATGTGATGTCTGAATGCAGTTTTTATGGACTGATTTAATTGATGCAATTGACTTGATAGGTAGAGGATGAAAAATGATCTTTTATTTGATAGAAATGTGAAAGGAAATATTTTAATACTTTGCTCTAATATATGTCACTTTACTAATAGATGATCATTCTAAGACAGTTTACCTTTTATATACTTTATTAAAAAAGAAAAGAAATATAGCCTATACAGCCATTGAATCATATTTGAATACTGTGTAACAGTAGGTTTGTCATTGTGTCTTCAGAGCAATCCCAAGTGGGACTGTGCAGTTCAGGCTGGCTGTGGAGAACTGATTAGGAGGTTTCAAGAAGCTTCAGAGTGTTTGGAGTGCTCTTGCCGTTCCCCTCCAACAGCCTGGCTTCCCTTCCAAATGGCCATGTGAAAAGGGGTGGGGAAGGGCTCCTCCCTCAATTCTCCACCATGAAGAGAGGACCAGTTTTAACTAAGCACTTCAGTTTCACCTCTAAGTTTTGTCTTAACTGACATGGTGGTGTTCAAAAATGTTCCAGATGTGGAACAAAATGATTAGTATGATTAATGTTTTTTCTCTCTGGGTGAGACTCATGTCTCTGAGATGTGCCTATCTTGTCACTTTTTTGCTCTGAATGTCAATGTGAATGGGCTTCGAGGCTTAAGGCTTCACTGTGGGAAAAGTTTGTCACTTCAGTGAGGGCTTGCATGCCTTCCATCTTTTCAGTTCATATGACTATATCTGGACAAACTCTGGACTCGACTTTGGTGGCCCAACAGGCAACCTCTGAGTCTCCAGTTAAAAAGGCCAAAAGAAAGGTTAAAAATTCATCTCAGTCTCTTTCAAAAAGCAGTGAGTTAATACAAAGATCTGTCTGCCATCTACTGGTCATTTGTATACTATCATGTTTTGGGGCAAAACTGGTTTAAGGAATTGCCTAATATGATTTAATATGAATTCTGCATTCCAAAATTTTGGAATATTGATTTTTGTGTCCAACTTTTTTGTTTTGTTGCATATCTGGTGACTTTACCTAATTTTGGGACTATTTATTTTTAAAGAAAACTGCAAAAAACCCAACCAATCCTAGGATTTTTGAAACAAAGAAATTTTGAACATGCAAATAAACCAGGAAGGATTTTAGCTTGTTGTTTAAGGAAAGAAATTGGAAAAAAAGACAATTAATGTAATCAAGAGAGGAGGTAAAGTTACCTTCTTGAAGAAAGAAATACAAGATCAATTTGTCCAGTTTTTAAAGGCATATAAAAAAGTGCCTCAGAAGCATTTGTTATAAAAGACTATATTGATAACATACCTGCGGAAAAATTCACAGTGTGTGCTGCTAGCAGACAGGGACATTCACTTACCTGTAACTAGTGTTCATCAAGCGTCTTTTGTGCAGTGGGCTGCCATTTGCTTGATTGGTGCTTTTCCATAGGGGCGAAGGAGAGGAGTGCTCTCCTCGTCCCCTTCACATGACCATTTGGGCAAGAAACCAGCCCACTCTCAGTTCCAGAGGGGAGGGGGAAGAGTGCTCCAAGTGCTGTGAAGCTTCTCAAAGTCTTCTGGTCAATTCTCTGCCACCAGTATGAGCAGTCCCTGGACAGAAGACACCCGATGAGCAACAGTTACAGATAAGTGCAATTTTGTTTGCACTTTGTAGTGTTATGATACATGATTTTGTAGCCTCCTTATATTGTATAATTATCTTAAAGTAGATTTTTCATATTGTAAAATTATTTTACTTTGACCAATGTTTCTTTGTTCAGATGAAGAAGACATAAAGGAAAAAGACACTAGCGCTATTTTGGGTGAAGGAGGAGAAAGTGGAGGTCTTGTGCCTGGAAAATCTCTCGTATTTGCTGCCATGGAGCTGCTAATGTTTATTCTAGTACGACACATGCCCCATCTCAGCATGAAAATGTCAGATTCTCCAACTCATATCTCAAACAGAACTCAACTCCCAGAAGAAAGTGCTCGTCTCGTGGCTGCCACTGTTGCCATTCTGTCTGACCTGCCCACACTGTGCTCTCCAGCTGGTAAGGCAAAAATCTTTAAGATGTGCCCATTAGTGCATTTTGTAGAAAATAAATGCTGAACAATGAAATGAAAACATTAAATATATAAATCAAGCCACAGAAAATGAAGCATGTTTGGGAAGATGGTCCTGACAATCCACAGAAAATTTCCAGAACTGTCCCAGCCCTTTCTTATAAAGTGAAGCTGAGCTTTCATAGGAATCCTTAACATCTATTTGAAAAGTAGATGTAAAAGCAGATTTGAAAAGTGGATGTAAACGAGGTATTTCCTAGATTCGTACTCCACTTCTTTGTTCTACTTTAAGAGGTTTGGGCAAGCTTTTGATTGTCTTCAAACAGCCTAATGGGTTTCAGCAACCAAATAAATAAATCCAGCAATCACCCCTTTCTAAAGTGGCATAGCTCGCCTTTAGTCTGTTGTACTTCTCACTCCCAGAAAAATATCATCCACTATCATGCCTCAACAGTCTGTCTTTTGTCCTGCATCCTTTTTCATGCCTCTTCCAGATGTGAGTTGATACTTGGTACTGTAATGTCTTCTTCTTTTTGACAGTCTAAAGTTTATTCTTTCTTTCTCCTTGAATTCTTCTATTCCATCTCAGTAGCTTCCTGCTAGCTGACAATTTCCATTTCCTCAGTGGTTTCTCCCCTTCACATAACTATCAGAAAATGTCTTGAAATACTCCAGATTTGCTTCAATGGTCAATACTCATAATTTGCACAGAATTTTATTGTTTAACAGACTTGTGATCTACAGCAGTTATTTTGCCCTTCGGGGAAGAACTTGAGGCTTTTTGTAAATGGTGAGAATAGGTTTTGAGCCAACTGTAAGGATACTGTAAGGATAATTTGTACATCAGTATATGTAAAGTATTTTTATGTGCTAAAGCAAAGAGTTTTTGAGAAACATTTTTATTTGTATTTACCATAACTCATCCTATCCTCTAGAAAGATGACATTTAAAAAAAATCACAACAGTATCTTTTTTAAATCAGGAGATAAAACAATATAATCAAATGGTTTTGATATGCATTGGAACTCTGTACTTTCAAGAGTCAGCCTGTTCTGTTCAGTAGAGTAGGTAATACTGCATCCAGCTGTAAGAATTATCCAACAGGATAACCCCTACTCATGTAGAGTTCAGTGTCGCCCAACAGGTCTGTGGACCATAGTGTACCATTCTACTGTTTCAGTGAATTGCTATTAAGTATTTTTTGTTTCAGGGTGCATGACAGTTTTACCCACGGTTCTATTTCTAATAACACAAGTGTTGAAAGAAACTGCTGTAAAAGCAATGGGAAATCAGGTCCCACCACCAGTCACTGCAGCACTTCAAGGTCTGAAAAACATTGTAATGCTTCCAGTGGCCATGAATGACGAAATTCACAAACAGTGGACAAAGCTTATCCGTAGCACCCTGGCTTCCATCTTGGAATACTCTCAGCCAGGTAATTTGTTTCTAATTACTACAGCTAATTAAAGATTAAGATGAGGTAATGATTTACTTATGGAGAACCATTTCATGTGCTTATAGTAATGTGGATTATTGTTCAAGATCATCATCATCATCATCATCATGCATAGCCTTCTTTTCTCACTGAGACTCAAGGCAGATTACAAAATATGAAAAGCAATTCAAAGACTTTAATAAACAGTGTCAGAGGACTAAGATTGTAGTGCAAACAAAAAAACAGCCTAAGGTGTGGCATGCTATAAAGATGGAAGGAGGTTACAAAGATATAGGACTGATATTGCAGTAAAAAAACAGAAGTGACATAGAATAAACATTACAATAGAGTACAACATTATTCTGCTTGATCCATTATAAAATACTTCTGGTCTCTGTGAAAAATGCCCTTCTGAACATTTCTGTTTCACACATTTGGCAAAATGGTAGAAATGTGGGGGTCATCCCAGTGCCGTGTTTACTTATAGGCACAGCAGGCTGAAGCCTTGGGCCTAAACATCTAGGGGGCCTCCAGCCAAGGTGTATAGTAGTTTTGACCCTGTCATAGGCCTTTCTTACACATGCTGTCATAACTCACTGCAGTATCTAAACAAGCCTTCAGTAATTTTCCTTGCTCTCATTTCAGAACAATACTGTCTTCAGCCGATAACTTGACATTAACATTGATTTCTGTATTGATTTTGTCCTTGCAGGACAGACTTTACTGAAGGGGACCCCATTTTGTGGACCCCATCTTCCTCTAGCTGTGAGGGTGGTTGGATTGGGAGGGGCCTCACAAGTGAAAGAGCCTAGGGCCTCTCTTCATCTAAATCTGGCACTGGGTCTTCCTCGTACCCTCAGGCCAGTGGCTTTGTGGGAACCATCACCACACCGGTTTTATGCCTAATAAAGGGATTGGATTGGATTGGGAACCATCACAATGTGGAAGCCATTACAGAATGCACATGAACGAGTAGTTGCCGATTTTACCAAATTGAAGGGTGGCACCTTCAGAAAGCTTTGCTCAAATAAGCAAAGCTGTTGCAGCAGGGCATAGCAAGAGAGGTGGTCCTACCAGTATGTGGGTCTGAGGCCTTCAGTAGCTTTGTAGGTGATAACCAAAATGTTGAACTAAACCTGATAACTATCAGTTCCACTTAGTAGCGAGGCTGGAGTGTTCTATATCAGCTGGAGTTTCTCCAGAACACCTCTGTGCGTTTTAACTGAGCCAGTGAGTGTTAGCTGGAAACTTCCCTTCCCCCATGAGAAGCACAGTGTCCTTAAAGACTTAATGTTAAGATTCAGGCCCTTTCCGCACTGCGGAAAGGGCGCTCCTCCACTGGCAGGAATTCTGCCGGTGGAGGGGTGGGGGCCGTTCGCACGGGAGCGTGTGAGCGGCCCCCGCAGAGGCTGGCGCGGGAGAGGCGGCTCCGCACGGAGCCGCCTCTTCCCCGTCCCTCTCCCACTCACCTCGTCATCTTCGTCGCTCTACTGGACTGCTGAGACCCGCCCACGCTGCCCTCCGACCTCCAGGTGAGTGGGAGAGTGGGAGAGGGACGGGGAAAACAGCGTGTTCCCGGCGGTGCCATTCGCACCGCGCCGGCGGGAACGCGCTGTTTTCCCAAAACCCTCCCTCCAGGAGGGAGGTTTTGGAGGCGGCCCAATGCCGCCCTGGGGGTGGTGGAGGGGAGCCAGGTCGGCGCTGCTGCGTTTTAGCAGCACCGCCTGTGCAAACGGCTCCCTGGGGACGGCGTTTTTGCCGTCCCCAGGACGCCGTATATGGCCCGTGCAGAAAGGGCCTCAGTTTCAACTTGTTCACTATTACTATTTAACCCCAGGAGTAAGGCACTGGTTCAGAACTCTACAACTTCACCAGCTATGAATTAAATTGCATACCATGTAATGTTGCTGCCTCCTTAGTGCTTTAAAAACTCTGTACTGGTTGTGCTGAGAGTTTGCACTTTTCCATATAGGGTAAATGTATTCCTTTGCATGTTCATTTCAGCTGTTTGTTTTGTGAAGGGCTAATGTGGCCAAAAACAAAGAGAATTCAATATGTACTACATTAGTGTGGTGTAGTATTACTCAGTAGTATCTTTATTTGTCAGCCACAGGCCATCAAATACAATAATCAAAAAGCATAAAAACTCGCACAATATGGTAAATTTAATTCGGAACCAAGGATGAAGTGCATCTAGAATTCCAGCATTGCTTACAATCCCTGTTACTGGGCGGCTCTAAGCTACTCCTGTTGCCCTCTTCCTTCTTATTTTTGCAGCTAAGAACATAAAAATGGCAACATTTCCTGTAACCTCTGGGAATACGTCAGCCATGAAAAAACTGGCGTTTTCTTCATCACTACTGTTCAGTTCCTTTAAGATCTTGTTGAGATATTTAGCCCTTATATAATTGTAGAAGAGGCATCTCAAAATGTAGCGTGGGAGGTCCTCAATCTGACCTAGCGCGCATCTACACCATAGTTTTTTGGGGATTTTATTAAATCTCCCCAAGATAAATTCAGTTGGAAAATATTGAAACCTTAGGCTGGTGATGGCCTTTTGGATGTTAGCATCTGTAAGATTTGTTAAATATTGAGCTATGGTTTTATTTTTCTTCACTGTTGAATATTAAGGGGAGCATTTTGAATTTGCAACGCTCTTTGTGTCTTGGACAGCATCTTTATTACGAAGCCATGAATGGATTTGTTTCAACCCTGAGGACTTTATAAACTCTAAGGATGTTATTTCATACCGTTGTAAAATGTGGTGTATGTTTTTCAGAATCTCATATAAATTAATAAATGTGAAGCAAGTTTTCCACAGCTTTATCACGATACTTAAGCCTAATGAAATCCATTTCCATACCACATTCCAATTGTCCACTACAAAAAAATAATCCTTGAACAACTGCGCAACCAAATATTCCATCATTTCAAGGGGGAAAATTGTGTGTGTCTATCCATCTCTAGTATTTTCTTACCTAAAAATAGCTTAGCTACATTTGCCTAGAAAACAAATTTCAAAGCTTTTCAGTATAAGCTCTCAGCCTGTTTTCTTTGGATTTTTTTCAGAAGCCTCAAATCCTATTTTGGATGAAGTAAGCATGCTTACAGCTATTGCACTCTTCCTTTGGTCTGCAAGCACAGAAATAATTGGAGTGCAGTCATTACAGAATGGTTGCATGAGCAGATTCAAAACTGCACTGAACTCATCTGATCCTTGGGTGAGTTTTTCATGTGTGAAGATGTATTGCCTTCTAGGTTGCTGTCCATCAGTAATTACTCTGCCCTCTGAACTTCATGAAAAGGCACACTTTGTTCTCTTAAAAAGTTACAATACCCTATCTGGAATGAAAAGTGGAATGTCTGGAATGAAAAATGTCAAAACCTGCTCTTTTGGGCAGATGTCATGTACAATTTTCATAAACAAAAAACACTGTCTTGCTCCATAAGACAAGTGTGGACTTTATGCTCATTGTGCAGGAAATGCCTTAGATCCTGATCTAGCAAAGGGGATTCCTGCGCCAAAGCTGCCTTCTGTATGCAAATTTCCCATGATGGCTTGGGACATTAAATCAGATTATCAAGCTCACAGCTCCCGACTAGTGCATAGTGAAAATATGTTTACCCTTTAGCATTTCAAGGAGTTCAGGAATGTAAGCAAAGCTTTATCTGGCTAATCCACTGAACTCATAATTCTGTCCCCTTAATAGCTGTTACACGGCAAAATATGCAAGAGCATTAATGGCATGATAATTTTTTTCCAGTGTTTGGAATGCAGTGAGCATGGGAAGGTATACGTATACCTTAGAACTTTTGTCTGTCCTCTGTGCCATCTTCCCAATTCATCCTTTAAAAGCAGGTTATACTACTTGTCATTGCTTCCTATTGTTGTTACAATAGGTAGCTGGAATTCAGTCATACATTGAAGCAGTATATAAAGTTATACACATTTTATTTATTTACTTGTATTGTTTATAGCCTGCTTATCTTCACAAAAGGACTCAAAGCAGCTCACAACAGAAATGTAAAAATATTCAGCTGGTATCAGTCTCATTAGCAGGCTTTTGGAGGGAATTTTAAGCCATAGCCTTTAAAATATGCCTGCCTGGCATTCTCAGGAGAGAATGTGTTGTGTTGTGGGTGGATAGAGAGGAACATGGGTGCACATGAGAGGACTGGCCCCATTCATTCACCATCTCACTGGGTATAACCACCCAAGCAGTCTCTTTTCTAGCTTGAAGTGCCAGTAGGGGGTTCATGCATATGCATTTGATGTGTGCGTTTCTAGCTCCCAATGTAGTTTATCCTGTTCACGATCTAGCCTAGCCAAGGTTCTAGCCGATGTATGGAAGAACCAGGTGCAAAGGTGCGACACTTTGAACACAATCAGAGCTCTTAGAAGAGAGATCTTTATAACACAACTTTAGATCCTAGAGCACCACCATTGGGTGGGAAAAAGTATGGTATCAAGTTTAATAAAATAAAATAAAACAAGTACATAGGAAATGTATATAACAGCACTACAGGTTTATGGCAGAACTAAGAAAAGAAATAAAACATATGAGCCTAATTTAAGCTTTACCTAATTAAAGCTTTAGTTTTAAGGTAACTGGTGTTACCTTGAGAACCACTCGAGGTATGGGATGGATGCAAGCCAGCTGGAACATTGAAAATAAAGGCTGATCAAGGCAAGCATCATTCCTCACCCCCCCCCAATATTCCTGGTCCTGGCTTGAGCACTTCTGGGAGATCTGCCTGGGTATGATGGCTTCCTTCTTTGGCCTGTACTGCTAAGGCACCCTTTAGGGGAGGGGGACAGGTAGGGACACTGCTTCCTAAAAACAGCCCCCTCCCATTCCACCTCAGGCCTGCCTGGTAAGAGAGTAGTGGCAGTTCTCTTCTGCAAGAAGGGTTGAAGAGGAGCTGCTTTGTTGGTTTCTACAGGGCGGGACAGTGCCTTGACAATGCCTTGCCAAAATTCAAACAGGAGCACAGTAAATGTGCTTGAGTGAGGTGATGGCTCACCCATCCTAAGTAAGCCTAGGGCTTTCAACCACAACTGCTGTTGTTTCACTGTGAAGTAGATAGAGACTGGATATTGGAATTGCTTCATTTAATAGGATTTTAAATCTCACTTTATCCAAGACTCACAGTAGATGATAAACTATGAAATCTCTAGGCATAAGGAATATGTTGCTATCATACATCTTTTGCTGAATTAGTCCTTAGTAACATTGGCTTAGATCCTGGCCCTTTCTTTTGTTTTTGCAGCATGCTATCCATTGCAGAGGTGGTGTTCTATTGAGGCGCACTTAGTTCTTTCTGCTCATTCAAAGAAAAGGTGCAGAAACAGGGGTCAGTTTGAGTTGTTTTGTCTCCTCATGAATAATTGTTCTATCTTTATTTATTCATCTTTATTTATTTCATTGCAAATCTTCAACTAATCCCCCAATGTTATATATGTTGATTAGGTTCAAGCCAAATGCTACCAACTTCTGCTTTCAGTATTCCAACACACTAATCGTGCTCTCTCAACCCCGTACATCCATTCACTGGCACCAATCTTGGTTGAAAAACTGAAAGGGGTGGAAAAAAAGCGACCAAACAACAAAACAGAGCTGTTAGCAGTCCAGGAAGGAATTAAAGTTCTTGAAACTTTGGTTGCTCTTGGTGATGAACAGAATAGTAAGTATATTGCTTTACTGCAACACTGATTCTCAAATCATGCACTCGGATCCGTCAGGGCCTTGAACTGGCAACTCTTTCTTACACTGAGATGATTCTTTGCACTGTGGATCTTTCTTCCCCAAATATTTTTAATATAAGGCCCTTGACATCATTTCAAAGGAGAAGAAAGACGGCTCTGAGATCTCTTAATTACAGCTGTTCTGTCACTGACAAAACAGACAAGAAGGCGAACCAGGAGACTAGGCTATCCTGCAGTCCAAGGAGGATGTCTTGCACATCCTTCTGGGAACTAACTGAGAAAATGTACTATGCATTTTTGAGTGTAACAATGACGTATGCCTCCCGTTTTAAACAAAAAAGAAACTGTGCTCAAGTATCAAGAATTCAGAATGATTTGCCCAGAACGTGGAACAATTTCCACATAGTATGTTTCCACAGAAATCAGTTGTCTGAAATATATTTGCAGATTGTCATTCTAATCCAGTGATTTGTTGTGTGCATGGCACTCTCCCATTCTCAAGGGCCCTTAATATCAGTGCAGAATGCTAAGGTGTGTTTTTTCTTTCTTTTGCACGCTATTGATTCTTCCAGTAAAATTACACTTATGTGAGGGCTTCTGAGCATGGCATATTTCCTGTAGCTAACAAATCTGTGATATTGCAGGTTAAATGCTTTGTGATATGCAAAACTAATTATCTGAGCTATTGGCAAAATATCTAAAAGGTGTGACCTGCTCTTCTACTGGTTACTTATTTCTAAGTGCAGTTTTATGCTGTATCCCCTTGGTAACAGTTCAGCTGTGCTAGAACTGAACTCAGTGTGGAGTTGAGAGCAGATCCTAAAAATAGTCATTCTGCTGTTGAGTTTTTGCAGATTTGCAGTAGGCAAAATTGAATAGTGACTGTTTTTGAGCAGAATAAACCCTGAAGCCCTGCATTAAAGTCCCAGTTTCGAAATATTGATTTTTAATCTTTGTTTCTGTTGATACTAGGAGTCCAGTTGCTCGCCCTGCTTGTTCCCACTCTCATATCGTATTTGCTGAATGAAAATGCCTTTTCCTCTGCCTCCACGGTATCAAAAGAGCTCCATGAGTTTGCTCTGCAGGACCTAACGCGCATTGGGCCCCTGTACCCTCATGCCTTCAAGACCGTGATGGGAGCAGCCCCTGAGTTGAAAGTGCGACTGGAGACTGCAGTTCGAGCAAGTCAGGCGAACAAAGCCAAGGCAGCTGCTAGGCAACCACCACCCACGGTCCCTTCCACTCCAACCATTAAACTCAAAACTAGCTTTTTCTGATTGGTTCCAGTAAGGATAAATCGTAAAATCCATCCCTCTCTGTTTTTTCTATTAGTGTTTGTCAGAAGCTGACCAATAGCTATGTATGTTCTTAGGTTTGTGGTATGACTTGAAATCTGCGCATTATAAGGGACATAATATTACCTGTATGTACATAGATTTTAATGAAATATGTTTGATTTGGTGATGTATCTGAGTCTTGTGTTAAACGATCTCCTGTAATTAGGTGCTTTCTGTTGTATTTTGTATGCTAGGAACGGAAAAGATCGGCACGTACATTTGTGCAACTGTTGAGAAAGGGAGAAAATCAATTTCATTGTCACTTAATACAGGAAACGTCTGGTGAACTAAAGCATGTTTCCATTCAAAGGGGAAACTGGGTATTTTATCAAACCTTTTGTTTTTCTCAAGTCTGGATCAATGTATGTAAATTCCGCTGGGTAGTCTGAAGTAATAACCCCAAATAGTTTTGGAGTCCAAGAATGAGTTTATGGAGGGCCTGCTGTCACCTTCTCTCTACCCCTCCCAAAGCTGCTGCTCATGCTCAAGAGACTCTTGGGAACAGCTTGGAATGCAGTGCTGGGCCACCAGTCTTTCCCCCATGTATATATATATATATTTTTGCTGTATTCACATAATAGCTTGAACAAGAAGGAACAAATAATTTCTGCATATGTCTTCTTAAACTGCATCCCTTTTCCTGGGCAGTATCCCACACTATTTTTGAGAGTCCCCTAACTCTCAGGAGTAGCATACATGAAATTGCCAGCAAAGTGGGAAAATACTCATAGCCTGGGATAAGAGGTGGCATGTTCTGTTGCAGGCTAGCATGTTGACATTTTTTCGCTTGTACACCTGAAATGGTTTCAGGAGAGTGACTGCACAATATGATGAAGGCAGTTCTTTTATAATACCTCTGCAAGACTTCTTCAGTACTTTACTTTATGGATCCCTCAGTATAGGGAAATTTCCCACACTATCTCCTGTACCCACCACAAATACTCAGCTTCTGCAAATGCTCCATGACATTCATTTATCAGTGTATAGAGTCACTCTAACATGTTACAGCTTAGGCCATTAGGGAACTGTTTTAGTGAACCTGTTTGTTCTAGATATAAAAAAGAATAGCAATAGGCCATATTATTCTTTGTGGCATGAGGAAGGGAAGGAAGGAACGGCTGCAGTGAAATTGCGTTAAGTAAAGCGCCATAAGTACTGGAGGCAAACTGGGAATACCAATGTAAGCACTTACTTGCTTGAGCAGACCAAACATAGCATTCTTTTTCAGAGAGCAAGGCAGCCAAGTAAATGTGTCAATCTCACAATCTGCACATCATGGCAATAGTACATGGCACATCCCCACCACCTGCAGAGGCATTTAATAGCCTGTCTAATAGCCATTGATAGATCTAGTCCCCATGGATTTGTTTAAGTAATCATTTATAGAGGCCTTTGCAAAACATGATCCCATGATCATGGTTTTTGAGAGCCTCCTAAAGCAGGTGATAAAAATTTTAATTGCTTTTACTGATCAGCTTACTTTGTTTAAAGAGAATTTTGCCCTTTGTCCTGATACTTTTTTTTGGTAACATTCTTGCATCAAATGTCATGTTTAATTTGTTAAAACCCGCCTTCAGTTTCACCTACATTATGCATTTACATGGGTTTCTGCTGTCATTCCCAAAATACCTAGCGCAAAGGACAAAATTTCTGACCATGTTCAGAGTTCCTGTATTTATTTACTTAAAATATTCAAATACCATCTTATCTCCTTCGACTCAAGGCAGCTTGCAGAAAGCAACAAAAAGTGTTATGAACACAAAAAAATCAGTAATAGGCTTGATAAGGGTGAAGAAGCTGAAACTCAATCCTGACAATACAGAGGTTCTCTGGGTTAGTGGAAAGGGACTTCAGATCTCTCTGTCTTGGGCCCCTTCCACACATGCAGAATAAGGCACTTTCAATCCACTTTCACTACTGTTTGCAAGTGGATTTTGCTATTCCGCACAGTAAAATCCAGCTGCAAAGTGCACTGAAAGTGGATTGAGGGTGCATTATTCTGCATTTGCGGAAGGGGCCCCGGATAGAGTTAAACCCCCCTTGAAAAACGAGATTCACAGCTTGGGAATGCTGCTTGACATAGCAGTCACCTTAGAAAGCCTGGTGGCTGCTGTGACTTGGATTGCGTTAGCCTAGCTTCAGCTGATAAGTGAATGGTGTCTGTTCCTGGATCAGTCAGATTTAGCCACAGTGATCCATGCCTTAGTCGCATCTAGCCTGGACCATTGCAGTATGTTGCACTTGGGGCTACTCTTGAAGAGGGTTCAGAAGCTGCAGCCAGTGCAGAATGCTGCAGTTAGATTGCTGGCTGGGATTGACAGTTGGAGTGTATATTCCCATTGCTGCATCAATTATGCTAGCTACTGATCCGCTCCTGAGCCCAGTTCAAGGTGCTGATTTTGCCCTTTAAAGCCCTACACAGTTTGGAACCAGGATACTGGAGAGCCATCTTCTTTCATATGATCCAGCCTGGGAATTAAGATCATCGGGAGATGATTGTCTCATTAATCAAAGATATTTCTCTAGTACACAGGAGAGGATCTTTTCTGTGGCAGCACCATAATTATGGAACAACTGAAGTTGCTAAGTAGGTACTTCTGAGTGTTGTGCTCCATTACTAGTCACAAGCACAGCATACACCATCAAACTATAAACAGGAAAGTACCTACTGTTCCAGTTAAGTTGATTCTGCAACAAGGCATTCAAAAATGGACTCCAGCAACTGAGACAGCTTCACTGATCAGCAGGATCTGCTGTTTCCCAAGGGAACTTGCTTTCCTTGTTTGAAAATGTTGCACAGACTGTATCTGTGATAGGCCTGCCTCTACATTCTTCTAGCCCCAACAGTGAGATTGTTGTCTGAGTGTTTAGCAATTTCATCTGATCTTAGTCGGACTTTTTAATGCTACTGGGTGAGAACTGGCAGACATCGTAAATTACGCAACCCAAACCCCGTAAGTTATGGATTTTTCTGCTGGGCAGGGTTGCTTTGTTGTCACAGAAGCCTGTGTTGTTTTTAGCAATGGAGTGGGAATTATCAAATGATCTGAGAGCAAAAACTGGTTGAGCAAGGTTACAATTTTTTATTTTTTTTAAATGGGAACTTAAATAACATAATGCTAAATGATTTCTAAATCCTCAAAAAAATTAAATGAAGTTATCAGTCTAGGTAGGGTTTTTTAGCAATTGTAATTGGTTTTTCACCTTTAAATATGCTGGAAATGTTTTATGACCAATTGGAATGATTTGTTCTCTGCAGTAGAAACAAAGAAGAACAGACTGATATATGGAGTGTGGCTATGAAAACAGCTATAAAACTTTACTTTGTACATAAAACAATATCCACCTTATCAAAGAATTCACATAGGAAACGGGTACTCAGGGGTGGTGGTTGCAGTAGTTCCTCATAGCAGAGGAAATTATTGTAAGGAGTATGGCTCATGACAGAGGTAGGCGTAGGTCTGTGTCAGCTGCCCTTAATCCGTTCTTAGATGTGACCTTTTCCAGATTCACAAGCACCTTAAAGTCCCAGCTCCTGGTGGCTTTTCCAGAACGTGAAAAGGATTGGGCGAGTGGGTGGGTGATAACTGCCCAAGTGATCAGGCTCTTACAACATTTTAATTGGCAGTGGCATCCTTGTAGCCACCATGAGGACAACAGCGTGTCTAGTTTGGCTCTCAGTTTAACAACTACCTCCATGTACAACTTACATACAAACAGAACATATAGGTGTGTAGATGGCTGGCTATCTAGAGATACAAGTCACTCAGCCAAACATCTGTAATTCAGTTTGCCAACAGTCCTGGAGAAAAATTTGCCCTGTATTTTTGACAGAGATTTACACTGCACACTTCAATTCATTAAGCCTTATCAAAAGGGCAGTGCATTTTCTCCAGGGCCAATGGCAACCCTAGTTCCTTTCCCAACAGTGACTGCAGCTCCCCTTTATTTGTTTAAGTTTAGTTCTACTTCTGCTGTAACAATTGGCCCTCCTGGTACTGACTGAGGGAGGCAGAGGTTTAAACAAATGGTTCTTCTGCTAATAGGTCTAATTTAACCCTGAGGGTTTCCGGCACTCAGACGCCATACTAGGAGCCTGTAGATGTAGGTGCATTGTTCCCAAGAACAAGGATCTGAATGACATTCCCCAGGTGGGAATGAAAAATGCAAAATATAATTGCAAACTTATCAGACCAGTCTTTCACCCAACTCTGCAAGATCATTGGAGCCTCTAGTCATTAGTATGTTAAACTTCAGTTTTGCCACAATTGACATACAGTATATCAAAATAATATTCTGATCCTTTCATTCTGCATCATGCTGCACCTTGATTACAGAGCTATGGATGGGCAAAATCTCTAGAATCTTGATAGTAACCTGGAATTGTTTGCACAGCTTGAAAAAAATGGTTTCAGCTGATGTATGCCTTACACACATATTTAATTGTGCTACAAGAGCTAGTTTAGTAACTTTTTAAAGTGTGTAGCTGTAATAGGTTCTGGCTTATGCTACTCATGGGGTAAACATGGGATCTCAAAAGAAGACAATATATTAAATGGTTATTTTTATCTACTTGTTCAGAAAAATTATCTTTTAAAATCTGAATTATCAGATGACTCTACAAAAAGTATTCACAACAGATTTAAAATTAGCCACCTAATTTTGCAAACAGATTCTCCTTTCTTAGATTCCACCTCCACATCCCGATATGCTCCCCTAACTTTGCAAACGGGCTCTCTGTTCTCAGATTCCTCCCCTCCCCTTAAAAAGGCTTACCTAACTTTGCAAATGGGCACTCCTTTGTCAGATCCCCCCCCCCCCCCACACACACATACATACAGACATCCCTAACTTGGCAAATGGGCACTCCTTTGTCAGACCCCCCCCACACACACAAAAACATACAGACATCCCTAACTTGAATCCTTCCTCAGATTCCTCCCCTCCCCACCTCCTAAAAACAGACAGAGTCCCCAAACTTTGCAAACAGGCTCTTTGGGCTCAGCTGCAGCTTCACAAAGTTTGTCCTGTGTTCCCAGGCAGGAAGTTCTTCAAATTTAATCACAGGGACCTAGTCCTGGTAGGGGAAAGCACACAGTGGGATCGTGGGTGGGGGAAGGGAAGTATGGCATCCTACAGCAAGAGCTGCTGGGGAGTGTAGTCCTTGCCCTTTCAGGAAGGGCTGGGATCTGGATGCTCTTGGATAGCTATGGACTACACTTCCCAGCAGCCCTTATTTTTTCTGGTTTGTCATCAGGGTCACGCTGCTCAATTGAATAATAAGATTGCTAGGATTGGGGTGCTGTGTGGTTTCCAGGCTGTATGGCCGTGTTCTAGCAGCATTCTCTCCTGACATTTCGCCTGCATCTGTGGCTGGCATCTTCAGAGGATCTGATGGATTGCTAGGATTACTAGCTCCAGCTTAGAAAACTGCTGGATGGATTGGAGAGGGCAAGGAGCTCAGTGGGCTATAATGTCATAGAACTCACCCTCCAAGTTTGCCATTTTCTCCAGAGGAACTGATCTGTGTCATCGAGATCAGATGTAACCATGGAAAATCTCCAGACCACATCTGGGGGATGATAACCCCAAGCATGGGGATAGAACTGCATGTGGTGGAACTTTACAGGACAAATTCCACAACTGGTCTCTGACAGACACCCTCTGAGTCTGTTCCATAAGTAATTATTCTGATCAACCCAAACCACAACCCAACACTTACGTGTTCCTCCAAAGTCTTGAAAAAATGGCATGGTCCACCACATCAATGACTATTGATCCAGACAACATTGAAGTACGGTGGCTATAGACCCTCTGTATACAGATGTTGTCCAGTTTGAATTAAAAATGAACTTCAGGCTTAAATAGAAAGAACTCTTACATGTTCTTTGCTATGTACTCAACAATGGTATATTGAGGGAAACAAACTGTTGTTACAAAGGAATAGAAGAGATCAAAGTACACTGTAGTGATATTTCACAGCTATTCTACAACTATCTAGAGCCGTGGTGGCGAACCTTTGGCACTCCAGATGTTATGGACTACAATTGCCATCAGCCCCTGCCAGCATGGCCAATTGTAGGGGCTGATGGGAATTGTAGTCCATAACATCTGGAGTGCCATAGGTTTGCCACCACTGATCTAGAGTATAGCAGTGGTGTAGTGGTTAAGAGCAGGTGCATTCTAATCTGGAGGAACTGGGTATGATTCCCCACTCTGCTACTTGAGCTGTGGAGGCTTATCTGGGGAATTCAGATTAGCCGGTGCACTGCAACACATGCCAGCTGGGTGACTTTGGGCTAGTCACAGCTTTTCGGAGCTCTCACAGGGTGTTTGTTGTGAGGGGGGAAGGGCAAGGAGATTGTAAGCCTCTTTGAGTCTCCTACAGGAGAGAAGGAAGATATAAATCCAAACTCTTCTTCTTCTACAACTCAGAGAAGGAATAGGTACAGCTGCTGATGTAAGAAGAATTTAAGAGTTGTGTGCTCTGAAAGGCATGGTACATATTCCCAAATATAGAGTTGCCAACAGGCCTGGAAAACGTGTCATATCCTACCCCTTTAATAAAGGTTTGATGTGTAGAAATGGACAACTGAAGGTTTTCATTGCACCAAAGTAAATAACATTAAGTTAAGCCTCTGTTCAATGAAGAGAACATTTTTCTCCAGGCTTGCTGACAATCCTAGTAAGAGGGAACTATGCTAACCATGGCAGACCAAGACCAATAGTCTGACTTGACATGCATCACTTTCAGGTATTCAGGAGTACCGGGGATCTTCTGCTCCACCATGAACTCGCCCCCCTAGCTCTACTATTTCAACACACAGCAGCCGGTACTGGAGGGGATGAATCGTGCCAGAGAAACTATTTGCGGCAAGACCAGCATCAAACAGTTCTTCAAGTACATCAAAAGCAGGAAGCCAGCTAGGGAAGTGGTAGGCCCATTAGATGATGAAGGAACAAAAGGTGTGCTAAAAGATGACAGGGAGATTGCAGAGAAGCTGAATGAATTCTTTGCATCTGTCTTCACCCAAGAGGAGGTGAGGAAAATTCCTGCACCTGAACCAAGCTTCTTAGGAGGTAAATCTGAGGAACTAGCGAAGATAATGGTAGACAAGGAAGAAGTTCTGGCAGCCATTGATAAACTAAATGCTACCGAATCCCCTGGCCCAGATTGCATTCATCCAAGAGTTCTTAAAGAGCTCAAGCATGAAATTGCTGATGTTCTCACTTTAATATGCAACTTATCCCTGAAATCTGCCTCCATCCCTGAAGACTGGAAGATGGCCAATGTCTACGGTGACCAGATTTTAACATTGGTAAAGAGGGACACCATTGATTGGGGGGGGGGGAGCACGAGGCCCAAAAGAAATGTATCCTTGCTGTGGAGCAGAGCACCAGTGAATAATCAGCCATACAGACCTTATTTCTTGCTTTTTTAAACAAATGCCCCTACAATAAACAAAAAAGGTGTACAGTGGCATTCTTGACTACAGTGGCAGGCGACCCCGACGCCGCTGCCATTCCCCCTCTGCCCGAGGGAGAAGGCAAGCACCTTCTCTCTCGGGCAGAGGAGCTTCTCTGCTCGAGGCTGCCTGCTCCCGCAACGCAAGAGCAGGCGACCCCAAGCAGGCCAACGCCGCTGCCATTCCCCCTCTGCCCGCGGGAGAAGGCAAGCACCTTCTCTCTCGGGCAGAGGGGCTTCCCTGCTCGAGGCCGCCTGCTCCCGCAACGCAAGAGCAGGCGACCCCGAGCAGGCCAACACCGCTGCCATTTCCTCTCTGCCCGAGGGAGAAGGCAAGCACCTTCTCCCTCGGGCAGAGAAGCTTCCCTGCTCGAGGCCGCCTGCTCCCGCAACGCAAGAGCAGGCGACCCCGAGCAGGCCAACACCGCTGCCATTCCCCCTCTGCCCGCGAGAGAAGGCAAGCACCTTCTCTCTTGGGCAGAAGGGCTTCCCTGCTCGAGGCCGCCTGCTCTTGCGTTGCGGGAGTAGGTGGCCTCGAGCAGGGAAGCCCCTCTGCCCAAGGGAGAAGGTGCTTGCCTTCTCCCTCGGGCAGAGAGGAAATGGCAGCGGTGTTGGCTCGAAGTCGCCTGCTCTGGCTTGGCGACTCTCAGCAGCTGAAAGCAGGCGCTGCCACTCCCCCCTCTGGCGAGAGAAGGCAAGCACCTTTTCTCTCGGGCAGAGGGGCTTCTACTCGAGGCAGCCTGCTCCATAGCAGCGCAAGAGCAGGCGACCCCGAGCAGGCCAACGCCGCTGCCACTCCCCCTCTGCCCGCGAGAGAAGGCAAGCACCTTCTCTGGCGGGCAGAGTAACCTTCCTTTCGAGGCCGCCTGCTCCCGCAACGCAAGAGCAGGCGACCCCGAGCAGGCCAACGCCGCTGCCATTTCCTCTCTGCCCGAGGGAGAAGGCAAGCACCTTCTCCCTCGGGCAGAGAAGCTTCCCTGCTCGAGGCCGCCTGCTCCCGCAACGCAAGAGCAGGCGACCCCGAGCAGGCCAACGCCGCTGCCATTCCCCCTCTGCCCGTGAGAGAAGGCAAGCACCTTCTCTCCTCTCTTGGGCAGAGGGGCTTCCCTGCTCGAGGCCGCCTGCTCCCGCAGAGGGGCTTCCTTTGACTCTGATCAAGCAGAAATCACCTTAACTCTTCATGTGCCGGGTGGCTCCTGCTTTGCAGAATTCTGATCCTCTTCAGCCAGGCTGTTCCCCCCACCCCCCACCCCGACATGGAGATCCTTAAGCAGGCGCAGAAACCTTTTTAAAACAGAGCCTCTCACCACTAACTCTCATGGAGGGGAGGGGGATTAATCATTAACAGACTTGCTGGGTCAGTTGAAGTTGAAGTTAATCATTAACCCTGAGGAAGATTCATCAAAGGAGTTGAAGTTAATCTTTAACAACCGGTTCTCCGAACTGAAGAAAATTTAACAACAAACCGGCTGCAGCCTCCAAAACTTGGGACTTTTTTAAAACGCCTCAGGACGCGTGACTAATTGTTAAAAAACGTGAAGGTCCCGCCGAAAACGGGACGGATGGTCACACTACCAATGTCACACTAATCTTTAAGAAAGGATCTAGGGGGGACCCAGGAAATTACAGGCCAGTCAGTTTGACATCTGTTCCTGGTAAATTAGTAAAATCTATCATTAAAGATAAAATTATTAAACATGTAGAAAAGCAATGTTACCCCAATTAGAGGGAACAGGATAAGTTACCCAATACAGATTTAGAGAATCAAAGAGACAGACAAAGAAAATGATTTTAAGAAGTTAGTAGGTTTATTAGAGAGGAACAGGTTGCAAAAGCACCCTGGGAGGAAAGACTCAACTTCGGCTTTGGGGACTGTCCCTTTTATAGGCAAAACTTCACATGATAAGTCATTAAATTCATATATATCACAGAGTTCTTGACAGGATAACATACAAAACTGAAGGACATGCTTTCAGACACAGAGATGTTTTCTTTTGCCATCTCTGAGAGGTATGTCCCATAGATTGATCGTTTCTTTATTACATGTTCATCCTATTGCCTCGTTAAACTCAGGGTTAATTACAGGACAATCCTTGAACAATTTTCCACATTATTGAAACAACTTATCCTGATGCACCTTGACCCTTGGCATCATCCCAATGCTCCTGCCTTTACCCACTTAGATGGATGGTAAAACACAGGGTCTGACAGGAGGAATGTACTGACAGAGGCAAGTGCAACTCTAGCCCAACTCCCTGTCTCCGACCTTGGTTCAGGCAGGAGAATTTACTGCTGAACGCTTTGGCTGGTGTACCCTTGAAGGCCTTCTTTGTTCTTATGCCTTCAGGATCTGCTGAATCAGCAGAGAGTGTAGGTATCCATGTTGTTTAGTTCTTTGTTATCCAGCTCAAGTGGAGAGTTAGAGTTTTTGTATAATGACTAACTTCAAATAACTAGTATAACATAGGAATAAGTATATCATAAATGTTGAATATAAGTGACAATTAAATGCCATTGGATGTGACTAAATATGATTATATATAAGACTTAAATGTGATTAAATGCGATTAAATGCAGTTAGACTTTCAGTGCTAACAGCAAGACCTGTTGAGGAAGAGTCAGTATGGCTTTTGCAGAGGCAAGTCCTGTCTTACAAACTTACTAGAGTTCTTTGAGGGTGTAAACAGGCATGTGGATAAGGGGGAACCAGTGGACATTGTCTACTTGGATTTCCAAAAGGCTTTTGATGAAGTTCCTCACCAGAGACTGTTGAGAAAACTCAGCAATGAAGGATTAAGAGGGGAAGTCCTCCTATGGATTAAAAACTGGTTGAGGAACAGGAAACAAAGGGTGGGTATAAATGGGAAGTTCTCACAATGGAGAGATATAGGGAGTAGTGTTCCCCAAGGATCTGTTTTGGGACCAGTACTCTTTAATTTATTCATAAATGACCTGGAAGTAGGAGTGGGTAGCGTGGTGGCCAAATTTGCAGATGATACCAAATTATGTAGGGTGGTGAGAACCACAAAGGATTGCGAAGAGCTCCAAGCGGACCTTGATAAATTAGGTGAGTGGGCTAAGAAATGG
Organism: Sphaerodactylus townsendi; assembly: GCF_021028975.2. Taxonomy (NCBI): domain Eukaryota; kingdom Metazoa; phylum Chordata; class Lepidosauria; order Squamata; family Sphaerodactylidae; genus Sphaerodactylus; species Sphaerodactylus townsendi. The sequence continues at coordinate 76,500,939 of NC_059425.1, forward strand.
CAAATGCAGTTCAATGTAGCAAAATGCAAAGTGATGCACATAGGGGCAAAAAATCCAAACTTCACATACAATCTACAGGGGTCAGTGCTATCAGTCACAGACCAGGAAAGGGATTTGGGCGTCTTAGTTGATAGTTCCATGGGAATGTCAACTCAATGCATGGCAGCTGTGAAAAAGGCAAACTCTATGCTGGGGATAATTAGGAAAGGAGTTGATAATAAAACTGCAAGGATTGTCATGCCCTTATATAAAGCCGTGGTGCGACTGCACTTGGAGTACTGTGTTCAGTTCTGGTCGCCACATCTCAAAAATGATATCGAAGAGATAGAAAAAGTGCAGAGAAGGGCAACGAGGATGATTGAAGGATTGGAGCACCTTCCTTATGAGGAGAGGCTGTAGCGTTTGGGACTCTTTAGTTTGGAGAGGAGATGTCTAAGGGGGGATATGATTGAAGTCTATAAAATTATGCATGGGGTAGAAAATGTTGACAAGAGAGACATTTTTCTCTCTTTCTCACAATACTAGAACCAGGGGGCATTCATTGAAAATGCTGGGGGGAAGAATTAGGACTAATCAAAGGAAACACTTCTTCAGGCAATGTGTGATTGGTGTTTGGAATATGCTGCCACGGGAGGTAGTGATGGCCACTAACCTGGATAGCTTTAAAAGGGGCTTGGACAGATTTATGGAGGAGAAGTCGATCTACGGCTACCAATTTTGATCCTCCTTGATCTGAGGTTGCAAATGCTTTAGTAGACCAGGTGCTCAGGAGCAGCAGCAGCAGCAGCAGGCCATTGCTTTCACATCCTGCACGTGAGCTCCCAAAGGCACCTGGTGGGCCACTGCCAGTAGCAGAGTGCTGGACTAGATGGACTCTGGTCTGATCCAGCAGGCTAGTTCTTATGTTCTTAAGAGATTTGCAGGGATGATAACCTGCTGGGCTCTAACACGTAGAGGGGCAGTTTTTCTCCGGAGCCTGAGGTGGGCAGACCAAGAACTACACTTCCCAGCTTGCCTCCGCTCTGTCAATGCAGAACGCGTTTTTGCGCTGTCCCCAGCGGGGCCCGGTAGCAGCCGGCGGGGGAGACTGACAGGCGCTGACGGGCTACGGGACGCGCCCAGTTGGTTGCTGCTGCTGCCGCCGCTGCTTGCACTGAGGCGCGGCTACCTAGTTCGGGGCGGGCGGCGACGGCGCGGCTGGTGCTCGGGGCTGCGCAGGCGGAGCTGGGGGGCTCCGGCCGCGACGACGGCTCCGGCCATGGACGAGCAAGCGGGGCCCGGCGTCTTCTTCAGCAACAACAACAACAACAACGCCGCCGCACTGTTGCTGCCGCCGCCTGCGGGCGGGGCCGGGCCGGGGCTGGAGCCGGGGGAGGCTGCGGCTGCCGCGGCTGCAGCTGCCGCGGCGGCGGCCGGGGGCTCCTCGGCCGCGCCGGCGCCGGCCTCTGCGGCGCGGGCTCAGTACAGCGTGCCCGGCATCCTGCATTTCCTGCAGCACGAGTGGGGCCGCTTCGAGGCCGAGAGAGCCGAGTGGGAGGCGGAGCGGGCGGAGTTGCAGGTAGCGTCCCTTCGCTGCCGCCTCGCTACACGCGTGTATGCAAGCAGACGCGTGTACAACTCCCTACCTCTCTCTCTCTCCCCCCCTTATATACATATATTATTCCTTATCGTTCTCCTTTCCGCGATCTTTTTTTTCCACACCCCCCCCCCCGCCGCCGCCCCCCCCGCCCCCGCCCCCGCCCCCGCCCCGCTTCCGAGGAGGGCGGGCCGAACCTCCGGGACACCTCCCAGTGTCAAGACCCACGTTGTAGCCGTGACCAGTCGCGCCAATAATAGCTTCGAGAATCAGAGCTCCCTTCGGCTGGGGTCTTCGTGCAGTTCTCCACCTCTGAGTATACGCAGAGAGCTTATCCTTCCCCACTCGGTAGTCGTAGTCAGCTGTTGGCTTTCCTCTGGGGCTGTGTGGGTGGGGAAGACTTCCAAGACTTAGGCTGTTGTTTCTTTTCTAAAGCTAGGAAACTTTGGCTGCCACTCAGGAGAGAGAGCCACTCAAATCGGAAGCCCTTTGGCACCTCGGATTGTCCGTGCCTACTCCGTGTGTGTGGAGTGTGAAAAGCTACGATCCAGAGTGACTGTATTATCCTCAAAACCAGCACAGTATTAGTTTTGTGTGTTGTCTTCACCTCTGAAAGCACAGCATGGGAGATAAGGTTCAAGGGTGGCAGAAACTGCTTGCTTTTATTGCTAGGAGACTTAGAGACTGGCATGGGTGTATCTCACCTTCATGGCCTTGGAAACAGTTAAAAATATTTAGCTACTCTTCAAATATTCAGAACATTTAACATACATGGTTTTAGAAATCTTTGCAATTCCTGTGTAAGGAGAGATCTAAGCCACTGTTTAAATGTTTGTCATGTTTGACAGGTGAGAGGCTTTTCCACTTCCCCTCCATCACTGATCCCAGTAGAACAGTATTACAAGCTAGAACTCATTGGGAGGACATTAATATTGAAGCACTGCTGCTGCACAGTTTTGTGCAACTTTCTGTTTGTTTGGCCCTCCAGTGTATGGCAGAATGAGAGGGAATGGCTGATATTTCAGTTAGGGCCTGTTGTCTGCTTTGAAGAAAATGTTTGGATATATAAGGCATGTTTGAAAAAAAATCTAGTTAGTAGTATTTAGTAGTAGTAGAATTTATATAGATGGCTTTCCTTCACATACCCCTCCTGTCTCTCCACTGGGGACCCCAAGTGGCTTATGTTGTTTTCTCCTCTGTTTTCTCCTGTCAACAACACTGTAAGATAGAGAATATGTGAGTGACCCAGTGTGATCCAGCACACTAACATGGCAGAGCCAGCTTGATGTAATTGTTGAGAGCAGCAGACTTTAATCTGGAGAAACAGGTTTGATTCCCCACGCTTTCCCATGAGCGGCAGACTCTAATATGAAGAACTGGGTTAGATTTTCCACTCTTCCACATGAAGTGTGCTGGGTGACCTTGGGCTAGTCACAGTTCTTCAAAACACTCTCACCCCCACCCACCTCACAAGGTGTCTGTTGTAGGGAGAGGAAGGGAAAGGAGTTTGTAGGGAGAGGAAGGGAAAGCCCCTTTGAGTCCTTATGGTTGTTAAAAGTGGGGTATGAATCCAAACTCTTTCTTCAGAGTGAGGATTAGAATTTTGGTGTCTGAGCTCCTAGCCCGACACTCTAACCACTACACCACACTGGCTCTCGCAAGTGGGCTTCTAAGTGCGTATGTCTGTATTATTTGATATTACTGTGTGTCTGCAAATTAAGTGAATTGCAAGCTGGACAAAGTCTATGTTTAGTCTATATTGTTAAGCTCTGAATAATACAACAAATATTTTCCGTAAGCTTAAGAAACGATTGGGGAGAGTAACCAGCATTTATGATTTCAGAGTTTAGGTTTCATACTTACTGTGCAGCAGCCCCACTGCTTTGAATTGAAAAGTCTTAAGTATTGGATTAACTAGATGTTTCACATTTAAATGGTTTCTGAAAAGTTTTAATATTGTAAAGGATAAATTCTAGCATCTTAGGGAGACCGCTCCTGTACCTCATCTTGTACAAGAAACAACCAACAAGGTGTGTGCTTGGTTAGTTTGTCTACTGTTTGTTGGCCATGTGTGTAATCTTAACTCAGGAGGAGAAGGGCTGTTCTTCCACTTTGCTTGAGAAGTGGCATTTGAACAGAACTGACAGACTGACTTTTTTGTCTGTCACAAAGATATTTCCCTCCCTCCCTGCTTCTTAAGGCAGTTTTTCAAGAATTTAAAAAAACCTGTTGATTGAAAAAGTTGAACTTTTAAGTGTTGAACAGATGTTTGAACAGATACAAATTGTATTCTGAGAATCTTCAGGCCTTAAGTTAAACTTGGTTTATGCTGCATTCCGGTGCATACTTATTTGAGAATAATTTCCATTACTTTCAGCAGTATTTCTGGGTAAGCATAGCTAGAATTGAACTGGGCAGTGTTTTGGGGGGAATGAATGACTAAAAGTTCTGATAATTTTTTTTTTTACAATATGGCAAGGCTGCTGGAGTAGCTCACTGTTATATAATCTTACTCTTCATGAGAAATACAGCATTAATTGTTCCTTCTTCCAAAGGTAGCACAAGGTCTGAGTCTAATTAATATTTATAATTTATAGTCGGTCTTTGCAAGACTCAAGGTGGATAAAACAGAATGAAATGGCAGAGGGTGTCCCTTCAGACTCTCATTATTGGCTATAAACAACTCCAGGAACAACAGCAAATAAATATTTAAGTGACTTTTTGTTCTAGACCCTTTTTTGGCACCTTGGGAGTACTTTCTGTTTGTGCTGAGCATTTTTTTCCATTTGAGTTTTTTGTTTGTATTATAATTCTGTTCATTTTGGCTGCTTTTAAAAAAGAACACTCTCCTATTTTCTTACTATCTCCAGTTAATTTTGTTGTTCATCAAGAGCACTAATGCTTTATACCAAGATTGATTAGTGACCATGCTGTAAGAATGACTGTAATTCAGTTTTATTGTATGTGTTCAGATTTCATGGGTTATATGCCTAAAAGTTGTATTATTGTGGTGGAATTAAGGACCTGCGTACATTGTGATCCATATTTTTTCTAGTAGACTTATGACTGCCTTTTCTACCGAAGGGACTATCACAGCCTCCTTTGATTTTTGGGGAACTGGGTTTGTTTTAAACTATAAACCTTCACCTCTGTTAAAGGTAAAGGTAGTCAGTCCCCTGTGCAAGTACCATGTCATTACTGACCCATGGAGTGATGTCAAATCACAATGTTTACTAGGCAGACTATATTGAGAGGGTAGTTTTCCATTGCCTTCTCTGGTCATTTACACTTTATCCCCAGCAATCTGGGTATTCATTTTACCAGTGTCAGAAAGTTGGAAGGATGAGTCAACCTTGAGCCAGCTAGCTGAAACCAACCTCTGTCAAGATTGAACTCAGGTTGTGAGAAGAGATTTGATTGCAGTACTGTGGCTTACCACTCTGCTCTGTGGGGCAGCCTCACAGTTACCAGGTGTTTTAAGGTAGTAGGACTTTGGGTCCATAACTGTGATTTAATTTTTTTTGGTGAGGAAGTAGAGTATGAAAATTAGGAATTGTATATAAACAGCAGAGTAGATAATTTCAGAGTAGATAAAAATCAGTGACCCATTATGCATGGAAGGCTTACCTCAGGGCTCTTTACTGCGCAGTGGACTTTTAGTGGGGTCTCCTCACATTTCTCTGTTTACATGCAAGGAGGCAGCCCACAGCAGTTTGTCTGCTGAATTCTGCCAGCTCTCCATTCCTGGTTCTTTTAACTTTGCCCATCAAATCAGCCTTAAAGGCACTGGCTTCTCCCCTTCCCCTCTTCTCTCTCTCTCTCTCTCTTCCTGCTGCTGCCACAGAGATAAAAGGCTTGTTTTAAAGAAAAGACTCGTTTGAAATAAAGTTTTTAAAAGCCCTTCTGATCATCAGGAAAGGTGGAAGCAGAATGGGAAAAGTAGGTGGAGCTAAAAAGAGACTCTGCTTGTACTATTACCTGGAAAAGCCCTCTCTCTTGTTGTTATATTGAGATATCGATATCTCATATAAGCATTTAGAGAAACAAGAAAGAGCTGGCAACATGAAAGGGGGAGGTGAGGGGAAAAGCATGAATGGCAGGGTGAAGCTAGGTAGGCTGGCTGTGGGTGGAGGGAAAATGTCGGGGGCAAAGCTGTGCTCACTGGCAAATCTGTCCCACTCTGGTGATGAAGCAAATTAAATTGGTGCGAGAAGTGGTCACGCTTGCTGTGAAGAGAATGAAAAGTGAAAGCAGGGCTCCAGAAAATACATCCATGCAAGAAATCTTGCTACAATTCACATTCACTCCCATCACACAGCAGACATGTTGTGCATAATCAGTCAATGATTTTTTAATCAGTTTATTTAAAAAAAAATCAGATTAAAAAAATAAAATTCTTTTTGAGGAAAAATCTATCTAAAGATGCTGGTTGTAGTGGGTTTTCTGGGCTGTGTGGTAGATCTGGTAGGTAGGTCTGGTAGATCTTGTTCCTAACGTTTCGACTGCATCTAAATATTTATTTATTCGACTTTTACACCGCCCACCCCCGGAGGGCTCTGGGCAGTGTACAACAACTAATATAATCTAAAATAACAAGAAGAGCACATTCAATAAATACATACAATATAATAACATCAGTTTTCTAATTAGATAGTTTTCTATCTAAGATACATTATAGTCCAAAAGTTATTCATCATGAAATAAGGATTAGTTTTTAATTATGTGGCACAAGATTGTATATTAATGAAATGTTGAAATGTTTTGGTAATTTAATTCCATCAGTTTGTTTGAAATGTAATTCTCTTCCAGAGGTTTCTGTAAGATATTTTGTGCACTTTTTCCATCTAAAAATATTATCACAGATGTTTGGTTTTGCAGTTCTAAAAACTGTGAATTTGTGTCTGCAGAGATAACATGCCTGTTTCACACTAAAAATGTTATAAAATAATCATACAGATTTGACAAAAAGGCTTTCATCCCATTGTTCTGTTGCAAACCTCTGTACCCAGAATCACCCCCTTACTACTTAACAGCTAAGTTTCAAGAAGTTCAATGAATAGAAAATTGTTTGGCGTGGAATAGATCTGTGCAAGGAGTGATATGTGATGAGGGAGGGGCAAGTAGTTGAAATGACAGCGAAGCTTTTTGAGCACAGTACTCCACCAAGCTTAGGATCTTTGTGTATATAGCCTGAGGTTAATTATTCTGTCCCTGAGGAGAAAATCTATCATGACAATAGATCATAAAAAAGACCCAGTTTGGGAATATTTTTATACAGTTCCTCTACCTATGGGTAAGAAAAGCATGCATGCAAAATGCAAACATTGCAACAAAGAAATGCAAGGCCTTGTGGCAAATGAAACTAAAGGTAGTTCACCTCACAATAATATCAGAATTATCTATGTATTTTAATAGTATAGCCAAATCAGTACTTTATAGTGTAACTGTAAAACAAATCTGAAAAATTATTATTCTAAAAATGAAACCTTGTCTGGTAAATATTAAGATTATACCAGCAAGAATGAGACTTGATGTAGAAAACCATGATTTAAATCTAACCTTATTGACTAGTGAATCAAATTGTGATCTACTTCAAGGAATAGATTAGCAGCACAGGTCTCCAGACAGAGGAAAAACCTAGCTGAGGCATGTAAATTTAAGCTGGTTACAACTGGTTTGAATGTTCTTTAATGCTTTCAGGCACAATTAGGCTTTTACTGACTAGCCAGTAGGTTGAATCCTCTCACTCATGCAGGAGTCCACCCAAATCAACCTCTCCCTTCCGAAGAATCAGTCTAAATGGGGTGAGATCTGCTGGTTACCAGAGGTAGGCCTGACAATCAGGTACTCTCTTCTCTTGCAGATGTAGAGCTAAACTACACTGTTTGCTGCAGTTTCCTCACACAGGTAGAACTACTTTTCAAACTGTCTGTTGTTTTACTGAGCCAGACCTAGAGGGTCACTGCACTCTTCTGAGGCAGACCTGAATTAACTCCTGCTGAACTCCTCTCTAACATTCCATCCCTGTCTAAAAGGTGATTGGATATTGGAGCAGCACTCCCATATCCTCAACTATGGCTCTTTCCCCTTGAGGGGCAGGACAGCCTCTTGTCCGTCACAAGTTTCCATAGAATTTATAGTGAAACTTCAGGAACTAGAACTAGAAATCAGTGTACATATGTGTTGAGCCGGGAAATAAAGGATAATGTATGAGCATGTTTTTGAGAGTTGAAAAGATGTTAAGTGGAGAGTGGGTGAAATGCAATCTAAGGAACTATTCTGACTAACTGCTAGTCGTCTGGTATTATTCCTGAATTTAGAACTTCTGTGAAGTATGGGTAAACGCAGCCATTATGTAATCCAACTGTAGCGTAAGGGAGAGTAATTTTGGATCCTATTATTTCGGAGATATTATGCAAGAAGGGTAGGGGGTGTCAATTAAGTTTACTGCAATTGCTGTATTACGATGGTCATGTCTCAGAATAGGACTTAAAATAGAGCACCCTTGCTTCTGCAGTAGCTATGCTGTTAATAATGATTTTCCTTGTTGCTTTGGAGATTTCAAGGTTATTAAAATTGCTCATTTGGATGTGTCCTGTACAGATTTGCAATTTGTGTGTACATTATAATGCTAGAAGAATTAATATAGCAGTTGCTGAACCTGTCTAGGTCAAGCATCCCAAAGTCCTATTACCAGTCTACTTCATTATTAGATTATCTTCCCTGTTCTTACTGAGGTTGTTTGCCTTCTCCAAGACCTTTTCTGCAGCAACAGGTTATGGATTTTTTTTTCCTGACCATTATGCAGGAAAGTTTTTTAAAAAAACACCTTTAGTATGCTTCTTGTAATTCTTGTATTCTTGTGGATTCTTGTAAAAGGATGGTAGCATTCAACCTGGAACTTGTCAGTTATAACTTGTGAAGGGTTGTTTTTGAGGTTACAGGTTTTGTATTTCCTGTGTCATGTGCTGAAGGAAGTTGTTTGCCTCCTCCCTCAGCTTGTTCTGTTCTTTTTTTCTTTCCTGAGCCTCAATTAAAGGGTCTCTGTTATGATCCATAACTGGATTGGCTAATGTAGATGAGCTTCATACCTGTTATTTCTGGGTCAGCAATCCTGCATGCCACATATGCAGATCATTATTTGAAACTTAGGGGAGATCTCAACACATTCTAATTGTTGCCTGGAGGGCTGTTGTTTCCCAGGAGAGATAAATAAAAAAGTCAAAAATCCATCTGTATTTGCAGAGTATCTAGTCAGTGGTGGGATCCAAAAATTTTAATAACAGGTTCCGATGGTGGTGGGATTCAAACAGTGGCGCTGCCGCACAAACGCACCTCCAGTCCCTATTGGGCAGGGAGGTTGCTTTAGTAACCCCTTCTCCGCACTCAGAAAAAATTAGTAAGCACTTCTAGAGAAGTGGTGAGAACTGGTTGGGTCCCACTTCTGTATCTAGTCCTGCTAAAGTAGCATCCTGAATTATGTCATTAGTTCAGTCCACTGCCACCTATTTTAGAGGAAAATAGTTTAAAGAACTTCAGACTGTGGTTATCACCTTAAAATGTCCTTTTTTTATTGGTAGGGATAACTTGAAAAAAAATCTGTTGGAATCACTGTTAACTTGTATAGCCTTTTTTCTAAGCTCTTTTTCTTCTGTGATCAGGAATAACAGCACTTCAAACTGCAAGTAAGCAGATGGTGTTCTAAATAGATAGGTGCTGTTTGTGGGAGAAGGGGGACATCTCATACTCTGGTAGCAGTGCTTTTGGGAACAGTATTTTAAATAGTCTTTGGCTGCACAGATGAAAAATAATTTTAGATTAACAAACTCAGAACTTTTGGCTGCTGTTTTTTCTCAGTAAGGGTAAAATGAAAAGTTAGTAAGCATACTTTTTCAGTAAGTCTGAATTGTATGCTCATTACCAAAGAAAGGCAAGTCTGACCTTCTCAGTGAGCTGCTGTATCCAGCAAAGCAAAGAACTACTTCCTCTTTAGAAAGCAGAAAAGAAGCACATTCTGGCTGATTTGTGCAAGTAGCATTGTTTCCACATACATACATACACAGTTTAATTTTTCTTGAGTTTATAAAAAAATATTGTAAGTGTATGAGAAGATGCATGTAGTTTGGGGTAGAGGAAGACGGCATATGTTCTAGTAATAAGACGACTATATTTAAAGAAGATGAACTTAAAATAAGGTGACAGCACTTTACAGAGCATGTTCCCTACTGAAGTTATGAACGTACTCTGATTTAGTACTGCCTTATATTTATATTGTGTTCTGGGTTGTTAATTGCTTTTCAGGTAAGATAATCAAATACCTATAGAAATGTTTTTTTGGAAAATGTATTTTAAATGAGAAAAATATGTATAGAAGGAGAAATAGAATGCCATATAGTGAAAAATGGAAACTTGGAATCTTCCTGTTCTTTGTTTAGAACACTCCCTCAACCTTAGAGACTCATGAGTGTTCTGAAAGGTAGCACGTCACATTCTTTCATTATTAATGGGTGTGCCATTGGTCAGTTTGGAAGAGCTTACCAAAATGTGAATTGGCATCCATGTTGCCCAGCCGTTCATTGAAAGGAGCAATAGATGGGAGCAAGGTTGTCTTCCCCATTAACAGTCACTGCTGCATATTTTAAAAAGTTTAACTTTGAAAACTCAGTCTTCTCTTACTGTGAACCCCATTCATAAGCCTGGTGTCAGGCAGAAAGGTGTTGTGGAAATACTTTAAATAAATGTGTATTCCACCTTATCTTATTTTCCCCCACTATAATTTTGCTCCAGCTTTGCAAGGAAGATGTTGCATAAGCGCAGCTTTCTACGTGTTTAGCAGATGTGACTGGAGATGAACATCTAGGTGTGCATCACCATTCTCATTGCAGTTTTTCAGTCAGTCCTCATTGAACTGGCTGAGTGAAAATGAGGTTGTGCATCTGCATCTGGTGCCACCAGTTACAAGTGGGCCTGGGCCCTTTGACTCTTTATGGAGTAGAGTTAAAAATCTGTGTTTCATTTTTGTTATTTTATCTGTTTTGGGAACAGTACTATAGAATAAGTAGCAGTTCAGGCTCAGTATATTTTTTTTATAGAACATCCCTGTTATGAGCCTCGTCCTGTTAGTATAATAAGCTTTGCTTGTCTATGATGCAACTATCGTGTAGATGGCATAGAAATTTGCTAAATACTGAGTTTTAAATGCTGGTAATCTGAGTTCCCAGAAGTTTAGGAGTGTAGTTCTTCAGGATTTCTTTTTTGAATGCTGCTGAGGAACTGAGTTTGTGGTGCCCTCTTGCTGTACCCTGAACAGTTGAATGTTCTTCCTTTATTTTGAACTTTTTTCTTGTTTTTAAAATTTAAACATTATTTCAGTGAAAACAAAACTGTCAGAATAAAGTATCATGGCCCGAATCTACAGGCTGTTGTGGGTTTTCCAAACTGGGTGGCCATAGTATGGTAGTTTTTCTGTTAAGTTTCACCTGCATCTATGGCTGGTATCTTCAGAAGTATATCATGGTAAGACATGTTTCTCTCTGAGGCACAGTTTGGAGTGATTGTGTGATGGGGTGTTTGTTTTGTCCACCTCACAGGTAGGAGGGAAGGTGTAATTGTGACAAATAACGTTGTGGCTTTATTAGACATGTGAATTTCCCATTAACTCGATCCTTATTGTATGTTGCTTAAACAGATGGAGATTGCAGTTAGTCAAAGTTGGTGGTTGTGAATGTGAGTGTAGTGGTTAAGAGCTGCAGACTCTAATATGGAGAACTAGGTTTGTTTCTCTATTTCTCCACATGAAGCCTGATGGGCAACCTTGGACTAGTCACAGCTCTCTCAGAATTCTTTCAACCCCCTCCCATCTCATAAAGTGTCTGTAGAAGGGGAGGAATTTGTAGGCCCCTTTGAGACTCCCTTAAGGTAGAAAAAAGTGGGACACAAAAACCACCTATTCTTCTTCTTTTGAATTAGAACAAGAGTATGCCTGTATGCACTTGGCTAAACTAGCAGCCTAATCTGGGAAGAGAATTGAATGTAGTGAAAGACAGTGTGTGTAGGATGATAATCCATTCAGAAACTGAGGCGTTTGAACTATTCAAATTGTGCGACTGCCTTCCAAGAGATGGTGTGGAATCTCTATTTTAATGATAATGCCCAGTATAGCTAGACAAATAAAACAATATTAGTCGGCTACTCTTAAAAATATTAGCATGTATGCAGCATGATTTAAAATGTCATCCTATTTTGCTGAACAAATGGACTAGGGAGTTCCTGTGTAATAGTGTTGGTGTTGTCCTAGTCTTACTGTTATGTGTGAGTCATACAGAGAAGTTTGAATTTTGGAAAACACACTGGGTCAGCTAAAGCAGTTTCTGGGCCTCTAGCTGATATTTGGGAACCATACTTGAGAGTAAAGTGTTTTGAAGCATTTAACTTTTATTGAGGATCACATTTTTCTCATTTTGAAGTTTCTCTTCAAGGGGCAGAATTCTGTGACAGTATTAAGATCTGTATACCCAACAGTTGAAAGAAAACTCTATCTAAAATGAATACTCTTAGGCCTCTTCTGCACATGCAGAGTAATGCTCTTTCAATCCACTTTCAATTCACTTTGCTGCTGGATTTTACTGTGCAGAATAGCAAAATCCCCTTGCAAACAATTGTGAAAGTGGTTTGAAAGTGCATTATTCTGAATGTACAGAAGGGGCCTGAACTCCCCAGCATTTATTGGTACCTTCGAGCAAGCTCTCTGATACTGTTAGCTGGCTGCCTGAGGTACTGCAAAGAACTTTTGTACTTTGTAAAATAGAAGCATCTGTCCTTTACAAAAAGGAGACACAGGTGCCATTCTCACATCAGCCTGACCTTAGCAGATTGGTTTGGAGGACTGAGTTAGCTGTGCCTGGGACAGGTTAAAGTAGGCTGTACATTGTGATAATATTTCTGTTTATGGGTTATTAGTAGCACATATGTTTTGTACTTCAACCACACTGATTTCATCTGGCCACTTAAAACCTTGAGTTATGTATAGGAGAGGGCATTGAGGTATGTGTCGAATAGTTCACACATCGATAGTGGGGTCCCCATTGTAGTGTCTGTGAATGCAGTAGCACCTGCTGACCCCTTTCCTGGTGCCTGCCAAGTATTTTTACAACGTAGACAGGACATGCTGGGGCTTCTGCACATCAGGGCTTCTGGTTGTTCATTGGAGATCTAATTGACTATTCAGCTTTTTAAAAAATTCCAGGAGGAGTTACCACCACACCACAGGGATATTCACTATGTGACTATATGTTAAAGAATATGTTCATATTAAAAGGAGCAGAATTTCTGCCTGAAATGTTGAGGAGTTAATATTAGTCACACTCCCTGACATTTTGTGCATGACTGTTGCCTCCTGTGGTAGTCATTTTGTGGTTGGGACCACCACCCTGTGTCAGAATTTCAAAGTTGTTCACAAGTTCAAAACGTTGGGGACCAGGGAAGCAGTGGCAGTTACTTGTGCTTCCGTGCACTTTCACAGCAAGAAGCTGAAACAGGGCAAATTCTTTGTTATCTATGAAGAGAACCATTTTGAAGCCTTTTGAAAATAGTTTCAGTATCTTTTTAGAAGTAGACATGTATTAGAAGGTTGGACCTGTGTGTACTTGAATGCAGTGGCTATTATTGCAATGCCACCATCAGGTCTGCGTATGTATCTTGGTCCTTATTCATTTACCTCAAAGGGTAAATAGCTCTTCAGGTTTATTGGATAGGAGGAGCTGTGCAAACAGTCTGCTGTGAAACAGCTCAGTAATCTCTTATGTTAAAGAGGTACTTCTACTATAGGAAATAATGACTGGAACTGTATCTACTAAAGCCTCAGGTTTAGCTTTAAACATGCTTTGAGAATATAGCAGAATTAGAAATATAGGACCTTCTACCTCTGATCAGTTACATTTATATTTTATTTTAGTTTTGTCTTTATCTTTGATTTTATTCTGAAATGCTAATATGTCTTTCTATATTAAAACTGGGAGGGTATATTGACATGGATTTCATATTGGTTTAGTGTTGAATAAAGTTAAACTTGAAGAAGTGTAGAGAATGTGCTCCACCCATACTGAAAAAACATATCATTATCTCAAGTTCATCTCCTCCCCATCTTCAGGAAGAAATTGTGACAATTAAATTGGAATGCTGACCTTTTAATGAAGAAGGTTCTGCAGAACCTGTTGGTGATATTTTTTAGGGTGTGTATGTAAAGAATGAATCACATAAACTATTGTAGGAGTGTCTGCAGAACAACCCCATGGGTCTGTCAGTCATGGTGCATTCAAAAGTATGATTTGCATCCCTGGTATTAAAATATTGCTAAATATTTTGCAGTCAGATTTTTAGTTTAGATCTCTAACATGCAAACAGATAACACTTAAGTTAACATTACATACTCTTGAATGTTGTGTATTGTCTGATTAAAGTCCTGCATTAGGGGAGTTTTCAAGTAAAGGAAAGTGAGTGCTGTTTCTGTATCACCAGGTGTATGTTACCATTCATCAAAGCCTTCACTTTTTATCACATTTGTATTTATTTTTAAAAGTCTGCCTTTCCACCTGATTAATGTCCCCAAGCAGTGAAAATGAAAACATTTGAGCAATTAAAAATAATTCAACCATTATTTTTAAATAATAAAACCTCAGAAACAAACATAAAGCCCCAGAACCATAGAGAGGGCCATTAACCATTATTATGAATATGCTAAATGAAGCAAAAGATAATTTCCCATTGGCTAAAGGGGGAGAGAGAGGAAGAAAAATGAATCCCCTTGGGAACGGAATTCCGAAGTTTTGGTGGCATGACCAAGGAAGCCCTTTCTCGGGTTGCCACAAGTCTAGCCTTACATGGTGGGGGCAATAGAAGCAGGACCTCTGAAGATTATTCGAATGATCAGGTAGGTGCATATGGGAGAAGGTAGTCCTTAAGGTATGTTAGTCCCAGGCCATATAGACCTTTGAAGGTCAATACCAGCACCTTAAATTGAGCCTGGAAGCAAATTTGAAGCCAGGCTAGATGGAACAAGGCTGGAATTATATGGTCTCAGTGACCCACTCCAGTCAACATTCTGGCCATAACTTTCTGTGCAAACTGTAGCTTCCAACAGTCTTCAAGGACAGCCTCGTATTGAACTCACTGCAATAATTGGGAGAGATCATCTGGAGATTTGGACTGAACTGCCACTAAGTTGATAGTTCCATGGGAATGTCAACTCAATGCATGGCAGCTATGAAGAAGGCAAACTCTATGCTGGGAATAATTAGGAAAGGAATTGATAATAACACTGCAAAGATTGTCAGTGGTGCGACTGCACTTGGAGTACTGTGTTCAGTTCTGGTCACCACATCTCAAAAAGGATATCGAAGAGATAGAAAAAGAGCAGAGAAGGGCAACAAGGATGATTGAGGGATTGGAGCACCTTCCTTGTGAGGAGAGGCTGCAATGTTTGGGATTCTTTAGTTTGAAGAGGAGACGTCTGAGGGGGGATATGATTGAAGTCTATAAAATTATGCATGGGGTAGAAAATGTCGACAGAGATAAATTTTTCTCTCTTTCTCACAATATTAAAACTAGGGGGCATACATTGAAAATGCTGGGGGGAAGAATTAGGACTAATAAAAGGAAACATAAAATAAAAGCAACGTGTGATTGGTGTTTGAAATATGCTGCCATATTGGTGATGGTGGTGATGGCCACTAACCTGGATAGCTTTAAAAAGGGCTTGGACAGATTTATGGAGGAGAAGTCGATCTATGGCTACCAATCTTGATCCTCCTTGAGCTGAGATTGCAAATGCCTTAGCAGACCAGGTGCTTGGGAGCAGCAGCAGCAGTAGAAGGCCATTGCTTTCACATGTTGCATGTGAGCTCCCAGAGGCATCTCATGGGCCACTGCGAGTAATAGAGTGCTGGACTAGAAGGACTCTGGTCTAAACCAGCAGGCTCTTTCTTATGTTCTTAATAATCTAATCTTGATGTTACTAGGGCAGTGGTGGTGAACCTATGGCACTCCAGATGTTCATGGACTACAATTCCCATCAGCCCCTGACAGCATGGTCAATTGGCCATGCTGTCAGGGGCTGATGGGAATTGTAGTCCACGAACATCTGGAGTGCCATAGGTTCGCCACCACGGTACTAGGGCATGTACCACAGTAGCAAGATTTTTTCTGCCTAGAATGGGCTGCAGCTGGCTCACCAGCTAAGGCTCGTAAAAGGTACCTCTGGTCACTAATGTTAAGTGTTTCTCCAATAGGAAGCCTGGAGAAATAGCATGCTTAGGCTATTAATTTGCTTCTTCGGGAGAGTGCAGATCCACCCAGACATGAGGTGACTCATTTCTTCGGTCAGACCTACTCCACCCCCATCACCCCCATCAGGCTGGTGTTCATTGTTCTCCCTGCCTCTGTTTTCCTCTCAAACCATCTCTCTTAGAGAGGTTATGCTAAGAGAAGCTGTGATCCAACCAGTGAGCTTCATGGCTAATAAGGAATTTGAGTTTGGATCTCCCAGATCCGACACTGAAACCAGTACCCCGTGTTGGTTCTTGGAGCATTGGACACAATACCATGAACATAGAAGCATGTGCTCATCACACCTGTTAATTTTCAGTGTTTCTGGTCACACTGTAATTTCATCTGGGAAGACATAGCTTATTCCCATATTACCAACAGTACGTTTATGCACAATCTGTGGTAGTTGGTCCTTATTGATTTGTAACTGTTATAAATACTATTAGTAGATTGTAAATCCAGAGCAGTTAACAGTGTTAGTTGATTGCAGCAGCAGAAGAATTTGGATTTGTACCCCACCTTTCCTGTAAGGAAACTCAAGGTGGCTTACAAGCTCCTTTCCCTTCCTCTCCCCACAACAGACACCTTGTGAGGTAGGTGGGGTTGAGAGTGTTTTGAAGAACTGTGACTAGCCCAAGGCCACCCAGCAGGAATGTAGGAGTATGAAAACACATCTGGTTCACCAGATAAGTCTCTGCCACTCAGGTGGAGGAGTGAGGAATCAAACCTAGTTCTCCAGATTAGAATCCACCTGCTCTTAACCACTACACCACACTGGTAAATTAAAGTACATCTTAAAGACTAATATAATTTATTCCAGCATGAATTTCGTGAATCAGAGGTTGTTTCAATTTCTATTTAATTTTATTTGTAGAGGGTTATTTCAGAAGAACAGATTCAGAATACTTTAATTGCAAATGCTGGATCACAGTTTACTTTTTGGGATTTCCTTGCCTGAATAACTTGGGTAGTATTGTAAACATTTTTTTTTAAAATCAGAATGGTTGACATTTAACTAGGGTTGTTGTTGTTGTTTAAAAAAATCTCTGTTAATGTTTTTTCAGGCCCAAATTGCCTTTCTTCAAGGGGAAAGAAAAGGGCAAGAGAATTTGAAGAAGGATCTAGTGCGAAGAATAAAAATGTTGGAATATGCTCTTAAACAAGAAAGGTATTGTGCTTGAAATCAGTGCTTACTTATGTTTTGAATTGTGATCACAGAAATTGCTTAACAAATTTAGAAGAGCAACATGCCCTCAAATCCATATTCTCTCCACATTCCCCCTCCCAAGAGAAAGTAATACCATAATTTGTAGCTGTAGCTGTACAAAAAAGCCATACTTTGTAGTATAGATATTAATGCCTATAAAGACTTCTGTTGGGGGACACCTGCCTTGACAACAGTTTGTGTGAAAAGGATCTGGGAGTCTTAGTAGACCACAAGCTTAACATGAGTCTACCATCGAGATATGTGATATGACAGCTTAGAATGCGATTCTGATCTGCATCAATAGGAGTATAGTGTCTAGGTCAAAAGAAGTAATCGTACCACTCTATTTTACATTGGTTGGATCTCATCTGGACTACCACAGTATTCCAGTTCTGAGCACCACAATTCAAGAACGACAAGTTAGAGTGTGTCCAGAGGAGGGTGACCAAAATGGTAAAAGGTCTGGAATCCATGTCCTATGAGGAGAGACTCATGGAGCTGGGTCCATTTAGTCTGGAGAAAAGAAGGTTAAGGGATGACATGATAGCCATGTCTAAATATTTGAAGGGATGTCTTGTTGAAGAGGGAGCAAGCTTGTTTTCTGCTCCTCCAGAGACTAGGATATGGAGTAATGGATTCAAAGTACAGGAAAAGAGATTCCACCTAAACGTAAAAAAGAACTGACGGTAAGGGCTGTTCAACACTGGGATATTCTGTCTTGGAGAGTGGTGGAGTCTCCTTCTTTGGAGGGTTTTAAGCAAAGGCTGGATGTCTGTCTATTGGAAGTGCTTTGATTCGTGGCAGGGGGGTTGGACTGGATGACCCTTGTGCTCTCTTCTAACCCTGTGATTCTAGGATTCTATGAATTTTGCCCTTTGACTATTCTGAAGATTTACCTTAAGCTCTTTCCTGATGTGAGGTAGAAATAAGCTCTTTCAGATTGTTTTTAAAAACTTCTGATAAACCACTGATAACAAATGAGAGAAAAATGAATAGTATGTTTTGAAGATGATATTGATGGTTTTACATAACTTTCCTGATTATTACTTAGTGAAAGTATTGTAGTAAAATGATCTGTGCAATTTTGGAGGGGCTAAAAGCCACTTAAAAATCTGACTGATTCACTGCTTGATAAAATGGCATTGACTAATGTCCACTGTGTATTGGAATAAATATGGACTGTCTTGCTGTCTGATCTGCTCATGTCATGGTTAGTAACTGAACCATGTTCAGTTGAGAGAGCACATAAGGCTTAAATAAATTATAATTACATTAATTATCCCACAGCCCACAAGCAATGCCCCAAAGAGCAAGTTTGCTAGGATGAAATATCATATTGGAAATACGAAAAATAAAAAATCAGACACTTTTCTCCTGGAGCTATGTGTTTACAGTAGTGTGATTTTAAATTTAGACCTCTTGGCCAGTTAAGAGCATGGGTGTGGATGGAAATATGGATGTACCCAAGCTGAGGGCTTCATCATCATGTCTCCAATTCAGCTAATGTTAGTAGTTATTTAAATCCCATATGAACTAAATGGTATTTAAATTAGTCATGCTAAGTTCACTTCAATATGAAGCATGTTCACTCAGCAGCAAGACAGTCTCCCCTTTGTGCTGATATAGGACAGCAGCAGTTTGACTTCCACATGGCCGGTTTCCTTGCCATTTCTCCTCCCTTGGCCACTATGGTGTTTTCAGGGCTTTTAAAAATGGCAGTTGAATATAATTATATTGATACAAAGTTTAATAATCTGTGTATTAGGTTCTCTGTGTTCCCAGCTTTCATTTAAAAAGTAAGCCTCTAGCTCCCGCTGTTGTACAGATGTGCCTTATATCACCGCAATGAAAGAAGCCAGATACTTTTGTAATTAATGCTAGGAAATGTAAAGAACCTGATTGGAGATTACTGTAATGTTATAGCAACATTCAATTGCTAATTCAAAACACTCCCCTGATGGCAGGGGTGGGGGTAGGTGGGGAGGGATGACTGCCATGTGGACAGGAAGATCTGAACTTTCTCACCTGCATGGTGATCATCTAACCTTCCCTGGAACCTTTTCCAAAACCTGTCATCAGATCTGGTTTGAAAAAAAATTATAAAGCCTTGGAAACCCTGGGAGAAACAGAAATGCACACAACTAGAGTGTAATCTTTAAAAACGACAATTTAAATAAAAGGAGGAGGTGGCATTGGATGGATTTCACAAGAGGAGTATACCATAATTTTAAAACTTTATTAGAGAAGTATTTCTTTAATTAACGTGTAGAATATGTTACTTAAGTTGCAGAAAATAATGGTTTCTTCTCAGCCTTATAGTTCAGACTCCATTAACTTATACTTAAAGCTTGGATTTTTGTTCCAGTATGTATCACCTTATACTTGTCTACATTGGGCTTTGTTTGTGACATTGTTGCCCATTGATTCAATTTGTGGAGATCCTCCTGGAGCTCTTCACAGTCAGCCTTGGTTTTCACCATCCTAAATAATTTTGTGTCATCTGCAAACATGGCCATTACACTGCTCATCCCCCAGTGCTAGATCGTTTATGAGAAAATTAAATGGTTTATGAGAAAATTAAATGCGACAATACTGATCCTTATGGAACTCCACCGCTTATTTTTCTCCATTGAAAAGACTCTGTGTTTTTCCTAATCTCTGATTCCTGTCATTTAACCAGTTTTTAATCCACGAAGGGACCTAGTCCTCTTATCTCATGACTACTAAGCTTAACCTAGGAGTCTTTGGTGAGGTACCTTGTGAAAAACCTTTTCAGAGTCCATCTACCAGGTCACCATCTTATCTACCTGTTGTTTACTTTCTCAAATAATTCCCAATGGTTGGTGATTTAGGGCGTCCCTTTGCAGAACTCATACTGATTTTCCTTCAACAGATGTTGTTCCTAATAATTGTATCTTTGATTAGTTTCTAATTATTAGCTTAGGACAGACACCATACTAACTGACCTGTGTTTTAAAAATCAGTGAAACATTTGCTACTCTTTCTAACTTCTGACTTACTGGCTAAATTTAGTGGCAAGTTACATATAATTGTTAATAGATGAACAGTCTCACATTTGAGTTATCTAAAATCCTTGAGTGTGCACCTGGAGACTTAATGGATGTAAGTTTCCTCAGTAAATCTAGATTAGAACTTAATCTCTCACCTCAGGACTCAGCTCTTCAGACTTCTTTCTTGAAAGCAGTGCCTGTGGCTTGGGTGCATACTGCATCCTTTCCACAATGAACATAGATATAAAGAGTTCATCTAGCTTCTCAGCTGTATTCTCCTTTTATTCTGTGGTTATGCAAAGTCCCAACTGCTTCTCTTCTAGATACGTTTAAAGAAATGCTATGTTATAGGAGTTCTAGTGAATAATAGATCTGACAGTTTGAGGCTGTGCAAGGAAGTATGTGGAAGACTTAATGACTGGAAAATTTCTTTCTGACCCAGATCTTCAGGGTACATTAAGCTCTTAGTATCTTGACAGTGGCCAGTTTTCTCTTATCACCCCATTCCCCCATCCCCATATGTGTATAAATGTTGTAAACATACATTCAACTTTCCTCTGTAGTGTCAAGCTGTTTTGGGTCTCTATTGGGAGGAAATAGGGTATAAATATCTAAATAAAATAAAGCATAAATACTATCAAATATAATAGAACTATTAGTGTATGTGACTTCGTACAATGCCATTTCTATTTTATTTTAAATAAGAGACACTAAAGGACTGAATAGGAATATATGCACAAATTAGGTGTTCTGCATGAATCAAGCTGCAGCACCTTTGTTTATACATTTCAAAACTAACCTCAGGGGTTTCTGTGTGTGATAAAAAGTCACTTAATAGACACTCGCTGTGTAAAGTTCATGCATGTTCTGTGTAAAGTTCATGCAATATGAGTCTAAGTATCATATTTTTAAAACATGAAACTGATTTGTATGTAGGCCTTTTGAATTGCTTCAGACGAGTGCAAGAATTTAGCCTTTTCTTTGAGGCATGATCGCTCAGTGCTGTTTCTGGCAGAATTACTTGTTTATGTCTCTTGCTTTGGCAGCAACTCCTCATTTTTCTATGGATGTTTTGGCAGGGTAACTATGCACAGCTGGATTGGATTCTTCAGGTCTTTAGATTACAGGTTTGGCAATCAAACTGATCCTTTTTGTAGGAATAGGCCTGGTGAGATATATGCATTTTCAACAGTGGCAGAATAGAAGCCAAGCATGTTCAAGTAACAGTGAAATGGCTTAGGCTATGTTTTATGTTTGAAGAACAGTCATGTAGAAAGGATATTTGCAGGGGGTATATGGAAAGAAATGAACAAAATTGTATTGGAAAAGAATGGGAACACATTTTTTCCCCTTGCCATGGTCCTTTATGTGAGAGACCAGTAATAAGCAAGCACACTGATGGATTTTTCTCTCTTTTTCAGAGCTAAATACCACAAGTTAAAATATGGCACAGAATTAAATCAGGGGGACATGAAGCCTCCCAACTATGATTCTGGTAAGAATTAATTTTGTGTGGAAAGAAGAAGGGATTGTATTGCGCAAAGGTATGAACAACAACACAAAAAATTAAGCCTGGGCAACTGATATCTTGGCTTCAACCCCTGATTTAAACCAATCCTTAACTGTCAGTGTTTATTTTAACTAGTCGCAGGTGTTGAACCTGAATACTGAATGGAATCCAAAATATGAATGGGAAATCATGTGCTGCAAGAGACAAGGAGCGTATAGATGCATGTTCTGTGTCACCCAATCTCTAAGTCTTGGTCCCAGTGCTTAATCTGAAGTGGCCTACTATTTTTATACATATTTTTATACAGTTATAGTATTGAATGGTTGTTGAATAGGTAGGTGGACTACTTTTCAGTGTCGGCTGAGATCATGCAAAAAGAAAATTGAGCCACTATGTCTCAATATGATTCACTTACTTTATAAAATAATCAGAGATAAATCTGGAATCATGGAATCTGTTACCACCCAATTCAGATGGGGGGGGGATCTTTGAAGCTGGTGCAACCTTGTGATGACGCAGGTGCCCACCTCGCTGGTGCCAATGGCAAATGCGCCAGCAGAAGGGGAAGATATGCAGATGACCAGGAGCCGTGTGACTCCATGGCGCCCAACTCTGGAAGTGGCCCCATTTCCCTGCCTTGCCAGTGTAGGATGATACTCCAGCAGACCTGGGGGCATTCCAGGGTCAGAGCCAAACTTAGCTTCCACGAGCCTTTTAACCTGGGTACACAATCGCCAGGGGAGTTGGTTTTATGCCGCTTATTTATAGCTGAAAAAAAGGCAAGGGGAAAAGAAGCAGTACCCCCTGAAGCTGTACCCCTGATCTTAATTTTCTCTCTCCCCCATGCTGCTATTCATCAGTAAAAATGTTATTAGGATTCATTCGTAGTTCTACTACTTTCTCCTGGTCTACAGCTTCTCTAGCATATTTCTAGCATATCTCTAGCATAATTTGATTTTAGCACTTCAGAATGCTAAATTGCTTCTCAGTCATAAAATGGACAAAATTGAGTCTTCTGGTTGCTGATTTTTAATTTTTATTTTGTTTCCATTTTGTAGATGAAGGGAATGAAACTGAAGTCCATTCACAGCCAAATAGCCAGCTGATATGGAAACAGGGACGCCAGTTGCTCAGGCAGTAAGTATCTCCCAAAAGTATCATCTACCCTAGAGAGCCAGCATGGTGTAATGGTTAAGAGCAGGTGGATTCTAATCTGGAGAACCAGGTTTGGTTCCCCATTCCTCCACCTGAGTAGCGAAGGCTTATCTGGAACCAGATGTGTTTCCACACTCCTACATTCCTGCTGGGTGATCTTGGGCTAGTCACAGTTCTTTCAGAACTATCTCAGCCCCACCTACCTCACAAGGTGTCTGTTGTGGGGAGAGGAAGGGAAAGGAGCTTGTAAGCCACCTTGAGTCTCCTTACAGGAGAGAAAGGTGGGGTATAAATCAAAACTCTTTTGCTTCTTCATTGCTAGCTTCCAGCACATTTCAATGACGTTTGTGGTTGATCGTCCTCTGCATGGTGCTAGTTCAAAACAAGGGTAACCCTAAACGCATCAATGCTTATAATTTAAGAACATAAGAAAGACCCTGCTGGAACAAACCAGAGTCCATCTAGTCCAGCACTCTGCTACTCGCAGTGGCCCACCAGATGCCTCTGGGAGCTCACATGCAGGATGTGAAAGCAATGGCTTTCTGCTGCTACTGCTCCCGAGCACCTGGTCTGCTAAGGCATTTGCAATCTCAGATCAAGGAGGATCAAGATTGGTAGCCATAGATTGACTTCTCCTCCATAAATCTGTCCAAGTCCTTTTTAAAGCTATCCAGGTTAGTGGCCATCACCACCTCCTGTGGCAGCATATTCTAAACACCAATCACACGTTGCGTGAAGAAGTGTTTCCTTTTATCAGTCCTAATTCTTCCCCCCAGCATTCTCAATGTATGCCCTCTGGTTTTAGTATTGTGAGAAAGAGAGAAAAATGTCTCTCTTGTCAACATTTTCTACCCCATGCATAATTTTATAGACTTCAATCATATCCCCACTCCAAGTGCGATCGTACCACTGCTTTATATAAGGGCATGGGAATCTTTGCAGTTTTATTATCAATTCCTTTCCTAATTATCCCCAGCATAGAGTTTGCCTTCTTCACAGCTGCCATGCATTGAGTTGACATTCCCATGGAACTAAGACACCCAAATCCCTTTCCTGGTCTGTGACTGATAGCACTGACCCCTGTAGCATGTACGTGAAGTTTGGATGTTTTGCCCCTATGTGCATCACTTTACATTTTGCTACATTGAACTGCATTTGCCACTTCTTAGCCCACTCACCTAATTTATCAAGGTCCGCTTGGAGCTCTTCGCAATCCTTTGTGGTTCTCACCACCCTACATAATTTGGTATCATCTGCAGACTTGGCCACCACACTACCCACCCCTACTTCCAGGTCATTTATGAATGGGTTAAAGAGCACTGGTCCCAAAAAAATTTCTCAGAAGGGCAGTTTCTTATCTCTGTTTGCAGGTGCTCAGAGGCTCCTTTTGGAATCAAAGCAGGACAGTTCTGCAGTGTTTGCTTTTAAGTGGAAGTGGAACCCTCCCCACTTTTACTTATGTATAGCACAGGATTGTGCCAATGGGTTTATCTGTGAAATACATCGTACGTAAAGTTGAAGACAGGAATAATAAACGAGAAGGTAGCACAGTTATAGCAAAGGTGGCAGGATGTAGTGATTAAAACGAGAATAAAGTGTAATGAAAGGTGGGATGGCAGTGAAAGTGTTTTAAGCATGTTAGCTGTTTATTAAATTTTTATTAAAACTTATTTACCCCACCTTTCCTCATGGCTCAAGGAAGCCTACAATAAAAGTGAAAAAAATTCCAGTTAAATTCCAGTAAAACCAATAAATGCCAGTAGCTTTATAGTTGGTCTCCATGTTAGTACTTGGGGGCCTTTCTGATTGTCAAAGAGCTGGGATGTAATTGATCAGCTTGTGAGGTGATCTTTATTATGGATAATACTTCTTTCCCTTTCAGTTCTTCTATCCCAGACCTACTGCATTATGTTGTTATACTAGGAGACTTTGCTATTTTACTTGGATATCAAAATGTTTTGTAATCCACTTGCTGATAGAATTGGTTTAGTAGGACTCGTAGTTGTTAAAATTGAAATGTTATCATTCGAACGTTAATCATTTGTGTAATTGGCTTACTGATTGCCTGTACATTTCTATCATACTGGTAATCTGCCTTGTGTCCCAGTAAGAAAGACAGACCGTACATGAAAATAAGTAAAATAATAATATAATTCCCCTGAAAAATCCAATTGTTCTGTGAGTCTTTGTGCTGTCTTTAGACACCTTAGAATTTTTTTAGGAATTATGCTAGACTAAAGAAACCCATGCATCAAAAACCCTGAGCTTGATGAAGTTACGAGGGAAATTTGGTGGGCAAAAAATATTTAATTTTCCAAAAACAGTGCAACTTATTGAAAAATTAAAAGGAAAAAATGCTTAAAGCAAACATAACACATAGGAAATTTTTATCCCTTCTTTAATTTGTCAAGTTACAAGTGACTCAAAGTGGAAAATGAATAACTGAGCCAAGTTTACTCGCCAGAATTTTTTTCTATACAGATCTGTGTAAAATACCTGTTGTGGCATAATAGGATAAATTGATGCATATTTATTCCAACCTTCCTTCAAGGAACTCAGGTTATCATAAATTGTTCTTTCCTCCTGCATTTTATCTTCATAACAACCCTATCAACTAAGCTGAGTATGTGCAGCTGCCCCAAGTCGCTCTGTGAACTTCATGGCCAACTAGGTCTTCCCAGTCCTGGTCTGAACCCTGTAGCCTCTGTGCCACCACAGAGGTTAGATAAATAAAAGTAAGGAGAGTGTGGTGGAACTGGTCATTTAGTTAATAGGGATTATAATATAAAATAACTGTTAGAATTTCTGTTTTTGGAACATGAGTTGCACTGGTCTTGGTAAGAATTGCATGGATTATAAAAGAATGTTGTTGCAACTGAGAATTTCTGGAGAATTGTTTTCCCTTTTGGCACGTATAATGAATACTGTACTGTTTGTAAACTGACAGCAGAGCTCTGCTTTTCTTGGGGACTGTAGAGACTGGCACTGCAAAGCCATGGTCTCCTCTGCAGCTGGTACAAGATGGTTTTGAAGCCTACTGCATCATCACACAGCCCCATTCTTCTTAGCACTTAATACTGTACATCAGTTTTGGGAGGACTGGAGCAATCCATTTCAGCATCTTCGTTGGCAGCTTCTGAGTAACTGGCATGGTTTCTCTTCATACAGATATCTGCAGGAGGTGGGATATACTGACACAATACTAGATGTGAAATCAAAACGGGTACGAACTTTGCTGGGCCTCTCAGGTGATGGTCCAGCTGGGGAAAATGACAGAAACCAAGGATCAGTGGTGAATGGCACAGAAGCTGAGATTAAAGAAAAAGTGATGATTGGGCAAGTATTGCTGACAATGTGTTTTAAATTGTGCTTTTAAAAGTAATGTGCTCTATATTAAGTAAAAGTTTTGGAAGTTGTAATGTATACCAGTGTGCAATATTTGGAGTGAGCTTGTTTTGTTTTTTCCCCCAAACTTTGTAAGAAATACCAGGAATAAAGAAGCTATTAATGATGGGTGCTTTTGTTTTTTAAGAAGCACACGATGATATGTAGTCATTGGACCATAGTTATATCTGTGACTTGTCTGTTTTGTTAAGATGTGGTACTGTCTTGTAGAATGTGATAGGATTGTTAGTGCCCTCCAAAATACACAGCATAGTAATAAAGTACAACTATCCGAGGTAAAAATTCTAATGGTCCATTATAAATCAGAGTTTGTGGGGTGAAGAATTGTTCGTTTGAAGAATTCTGCATTTGTGGACACAACTTTTGTGAAATTCTTTTTCCCCATGCCCTGGGACAGCACTACTGATGAGAGTGAGCTGTTTTAAACTATCAGAATGGCTATAAATCAGCAAGTGCAAGAACACTGAAAGGAAACCATTTATCTTAAAAGAGCAAAGTGCTTACGATTCCCCATGGTGATTTAAAGATGGCATAATATTTCCTTAAGGAAGAGTTATTTGTTCTTCCCAAGATCTGTTTTACACAAGCCAATATATTTGCTAATATACAGATCCCAGTGAAAACTTTTGCAGTGGAGAGCATCATGTGGACTTAGGATGCATCCTGGAAGATTTCAAGCCCATGAATGGAAACGTTATTTTGATATTTTGCAAATATAATCCTATTCACACATGTTTTATAATGTTTAGTGAAAGAAATGTTCTTCAGATCAGCACACAGGTTTTACAAAAGATAAGTACCGCCATTCAGCATGAATGAACTCAGCAGGGGACACTAAAAATTAACCTTTTATTAACATCTAGACTTTCCAGTGCTTGCTGTGAATGTTATGTAAGGATGATCTTTAATATTAAATGTCATTGGCAGAAGGAAAATAAATGAAAACTGCCTCATCAGTGTGGTATAGCCTTGCTTAGTATACCAACTGTTTTTTAATTTAACCCCAGCTTCTTTATTTCAATGTTACTTTTCTCTTTGCAAATTGGAATAAATTCTTTGAGGCTGCATTGTTTGACATCTGGCATACCTTATGAATATTAAATTCTTTAATAATCAGATTTTCATTGGAGCAGGCCTGTGTTAAATACTGATGACATCATTGCTGTAATCTGTCTGTGTATGTCTTGATGAAGGCAATATGAAAAAGATGGTTTAGACAATAATTTTTTTGTGAAATAGGAAATTTTGTTAAATGACTTTTTAAATATCACATTTTGACATACTGTAACATTTATTTTAATCAAATAATAATTGAGACTGTTAACAAATTGGATTTCAAGTAATCCTTAAAGTTTATGATTCATGTGAATTGGTAAAATTATTCAAAAAGGCCTTAACAGTTGTAGAAACTTCATTTTAAAATCTGTTTTGATAACTCACTGTGGGTTTTTTTTAACTTGCATTTGAAATTAGGTTTACATCAATATTCTCTAGCAAACACTTAGGTTCAAAAAGTGATGGGGAGTGGGGAGTCCAGAAATCCCCTTTTGCCTTTCTCTTTTTTTTTTTGGTGCTATGTGTTTATTCTTGCAATCCCTTTTGGTTACTGTTTTGGTACCATTTTTTCATACCTGGTTTTTTTCCAGGGGGTATCCTGCCTATTTAGGGATCATGTCATGAAGATAATATCATATTGCCAATACAAAAGGAGAATAATTTGCCCTTTCCTTGCTTGACTTTGTGATACCATAATGTGGCCATCAGATTTGGGTGTATGATAATATCACAATTCAAAGTGAGGGCAGAACTCTTCGCCTCCACTCTGAATAGATGCCAGGAGGACAGCCAAACTGGGAACACTCTCCTTCTGTTAAAAGTCCCCCTCCTCAACGTAGTAGAATGATTTTCATGGGGATAGTGTCAGATCGCTCCTCCTCCTGTTTTGGCTTCACTTTATTGCAAATTAAAACAATTTGTGCTTTAAAAAGGAGCATAATGTAACCTGACTGGTTTTGTAATGAGTCATTTCAACATAAATTATTTGTCCCCATTCAATACAGTTGAGAAATGAACTAATGTACATGATAATGACTGTTACTTGTAAATTATGTATATTGGAGGAATTTCTTGGTCTTTATTAAGTGATTGCTATCTTCATGCCCTCTCTTCATGCATACTCAGCTTGTAAAGGACATTCATGATGGGTAACAGATTGGGTTGTCAGCTCTTGGCTTGGGAAATACTTGGAGATCTTGGGGATAGAGCCTGGGGACTGTGGGGTTGAGGAGGGACTGCAGTAGGGTATGATGCCATAAACTTCCAGAACGGCCATTTTCTCCAGGGGAACTGATCTTGGTCTTCTGGAGATCAACTGTAATAGCTGGAGATCTTCAAGTACAACCTGAATGTTGGCAAACCTAGTAGCAGACAAATTTCGAATGCAACTATTTCTTTGATCCTGATAAAAAAAACTGTATTTTTTTTCATTGTAAGTCACATTGAGAAACAGAATGGACTGAGACAGTGGGATTTAAAGGTCTAAAATTATAATAAACTCTGTGTAACATGTATAAGGTTGTTCTGTGTGATCTTTACCCCTCAGCATGAGGAAGCAAAGATCATGTGCATCAGGATTGTGTGTGTGTATGGTTTTGTGTGCAAAAATCTGTGTGTAAATGTTGTTCCTAATTCACCGATGGGGGTGGGGAGGCTTGCAAAATTGGAAGACAAAGGAATGGATCACAATCTTGTACCACATGAAAATCCTTTCACATATGTATGAACAGGACCGTAATGTAAGCCCTTTCAATAACATGGTGTTAGTTGGTTAAGGAAAATAGTATACTAATTGTACATGCATATATCTGGTTCTTTTAAACATCCTATTGCAATGTTCATCAGGAAAAAAAATTGCTTATTATCAGGAGTGGCAGTAAAATTTACAAGGTTCCATTGAGATTGCCCAGAATGACCCTGACTCAAAGGAGCGATGCCAGTAACCTCTCATAAATGGTTCTGCTTTCATTTTGTTTGCTTCCTCTTGTAGCAACAACTGGCTCATCTGCTTAGTTTTCAATATCCATTTCTGTACTGTAGAAAATAGTGTTGAGCATGCAATGTAGAAGTCATATGACTTGCTCAGTCTCTCTTTGCTGTGTGGGTTGATGTTCCCTGGTAATTTTTGATCAAACAGAAAGTTATTTGGGAGAAGTGTAAATTCTGTGCACACTGAAGACTGAAAGCACTGGAATGCAGGACCAGCAAAGTATTGTCTAGTGTTTATAAATCTTACTATGAATGTTGTACCTGTGTACTACTTTGTTTTCCTAATCCCAGACGTGAACTTCATTAGGTAAGTGATGATGTCCAGTAAAGTTCTGACCAGCATCTACATCATGGCTTAGTTTTGTCTCACCTGAGAAGATATTATGTATGGGAAAAGAAGAAAATCCATCTATTTCTATTTTTTAATTTCCAATTAATAATAATAATAATAATAATAATAATAATAATAATAATAATAATAATAATAATAATAATAATAATAATAATAATAATAATAATAATACATGACTGATTTTTGTAATCAGTTTGGTGAAAACTAAAGCACAGTGAATAGAAAAGGTAATGTGTCCCTTGGTTACTGTTTTTGCATCTCTGCATTGTGAATATGAAGTTTAATAATTGTGTTTTTGATTTATTTTACTTTGAATTATCCTGGACTTTGTAAAAATGAACAGAAGCAAGCAGAGTCAAAATAAATGGCGTTGCTGTTTTTATTTTTTATCTAGGAAACCGGATTTGACTGACTCTGCCTCACTGCTAGAGACTTTTAAATTCCTTGAAAATGCTGCTGCTGAATTCAGTGATGAAGATGATGATGATGATATTGATGGAAGAGAGAGCGCAATCATGGATACTTCAACGGTGGGCTGAGTCCTCTAATAAGTAATAGTGAAAAAACTGAAGGAATCCTTAATTTTTTGATATGACAAAATGTATATATGACTGTGTATGTGATATATGTATGTTTAGAAAAACATGAAAGGTATTTATTGTAGAGCTGTCATTTGCAAGCCACTCTAGCAAAATCTGGATTTTGTTCTATAACCTTAATTTAATAATATTTAGTAAGTTTATGGCATTGTAGTGTTCAAAACAGTAATAATTGAATCTTGCAGGTAGACCAGTGTTACCATCTTCCATATTGCAAATGGAAGTTGATACTGAGAGAAATTCGGTTGCCTAAAGCTACCTAGTAAGCCTGTAGTGAAAGTAAAATTTGAACTGGGAACCTCCCAGATTACATCTCATTCTCAGCCATTTCAGTGCTTAGACTATAGTTAAAGCTTAGACTATAGTTAAAGCGAGTTATAAACACAATACATCAATCAATATTTTCAGGGAGATTTAAACCAAGGAGTGATGCATACATCTTTCCAGTCTCCATTTTTCTTGCTTGCATTTTATGTGTGTGTTGTGTACTGTGTTAAAAATAACACAATATTTTTATCTTTTAATTTTTTGTTCCTCATAGATTGTCAGGAAAAGGGTGCTGTCTGATAGCAGTGAAGACAGAGATACCGAAGAAGCCTTGAAGGAGTTTGATTTCTTGGCTACCTCTGATGAAGG
Source organism: Sphaerodactylus townsendi (assembly GCF_021028975.2). NCBI lineage: Eukaryota > Metazoa > Chordata > Lepidosauria > Squamata > Sphaerodactylidae > Sphaerodactylus > Sphaerodactylus townsendi. Next base: position 76,531,757 of record NC_059425.1, read on the forward strand.
AGATGCAGAATCCAGAAGTTCAGGAGATGGTACTGACTGGGGTAAGGGAGCTCAAACACTCTCATTAAAAACTGTTGTCACTTCTACTGAGATTGTAATAGCCTTCAGAAAACACTTCTGTGGTTTGGCAGACAGAGAAATCTCCCAGGCCTTTTTTCTTTTGTATTAATTTTCTGTATGGAAGAAAGGCGTATTAGTTGAAGAGCATAGGCTTCTATAGGACAAAAGTTTGCTTTATTTTAGAATATTATAAAAGCATAATGTGAAAAGTGTTATTTAAAAAAAAACAATGAACAGTTGTAGCATTTTAACCATACAGTGTCGTAGCATCTGTATGGGACCTAGCCAGTACTAAAATGTTGTAGGTTATCCATCTTTTGTAACTTTGTACATGTTGGTTGTCAGAAAGGAAACAATTCAGTCATAGGTTTTCCAATTCTTTCATTGCACAACTGATGTTCTGAGACAGGCCAACATGCTTTTTGATATTCATAAAAGAGATTGGATTTGAGATGGACTATATGCTTTAATACTATCTTCTCATCTTCAAGTGAGGAAGTGAAACTTTGTGAGTGGTGAAGCAAATTAGAGACTGGTAGAACAGTCTGATCGATGGAATTTGCTAAAGTTCTGAAGCCAATCAACAGGATATATGTTGGGGTGCTCACTTTATTTTCCCCCTTCATCTGGACCAGTTTATAATCACTAGATATTTTAAGTTGGTCCTCAGTCTCCTCCAGAGGGGCCAATTGTAGAAGATTTAAAATTAAATTTAAATTGATCCTTTGTCTTTAATGCCTGTTTCTTAAGTGTCTGTCGTGCCTGTTTGCTGGAACTTATAGTCCTTTTACATGCGCATGTGTTTTACTGCATTCATTTAATGTTCCTCTGCAATAGTTTCCTAATGTATTTAGTGCTACCTGTTCCTTTGAAGCACTTCTTTTTAACCCCTTGCTTGTCTAGGTGACACTTTTTGTTTATTCTGCTTGGCCATTTTCCCTTGCAGCTTTCGTTGCAGTTCTGGTTGGCCTTTCTGTTTCATCCTGAGTTAGCATAAATTCTGCACCTATTCCCTCAAAGCCCCCTTTTTGAGAACTGGACTGTTCTTGTCCAAAGGGTGAGAGATTGTCATCAGTTCTCCCCTATCATTTCTGATTTCCATGTTGGACCTAAGGCTATTCTATAGAGCTCTCTAATCTTCCCCCTCAAGAGCCAGTTTTTGAGGAGTACAGGGGACCTGCAGCAGGAGGGGGCAGGTCAGGGAAGATATGTTCTGTAAGATTATTTCACTCTAACTCTGTATATTCCCCGATGATCACCATTTGCTCTACTGCTCTCTTGATCCTTTGGATTTGTCACCTCCATCTTGTTGAACATTTTATGGTGTCTTGCGTCTGCAGCTCCATTTATTTTTCTGTGGATCATTCATTTGGCACCATTCAGCTTGAGAACATGGTTTTGTGGTTCATGAACTCTTGACAGTCCAGTAATATGCTTCTTTACTATTGAGCCCCACTGAACTCAGGGGTGCTTACTCCTAGGTAAGTGTGCATGGGATTGTAGTGATGGAAGGAAGAAAATGTCTGATCTTGTGCGTATGGATTAATAGAGCAAAGCTTGGCTCATACAATAAATAGAGACTTCTTTAAAGAAACTGAGAGGCTAGGTTTTTAGAGAAGTTCCTTTTAAAAGAAGTCAGCCTTCGTACGGAGTTCTTCTACACCTGTAATATAACCAGAGATGAAAGGGAGCTATACTGAAACCTTTTTGCTTCTAAGGAAGCTCCATGATCTCCCAGGGTGTAGAGAGGGGGAGGGATGCCATTCTACAGGACTCTAGAAGAGGTGGTAGCAGTGCTTAGTAATCCGAATGTGAAACCCATCATCCAGGCATGGAGTGCCAACCCCTGCACCTTTCTATAGTGTGGTAAGCAGAACACACTCCCATTATCGTTATAATAGAGGCAATCATAGATAAGCAGACTGTAGACTATTAAAAATCTTCCTAAGGTGCACTTGGAAAATAGTTCTAAGAATATAATTTCCTGAGAGTCATAGGTCCCTTTTGTCAGGTACAAGTAGGTGGTACTGGGCTCACTCAAATTTTGTTCTGGATCTATAGTAAACAAGAGAAGCTCCCTTTGGATGTAGTGTTTGCATCCACACATTATGTGTGTAAAATGTATTTGTGGAATTGGATGTCACAGTAACCATTTGGATTTGTCAAATAGATAACATGTTAAAAGGTAGTATTTATTGGGACCAGTCATCTTTACACATAAGTAAACTGGAAATGCAGTTGTGGGCCCTACACTGTTTATAGCCAAAGCTTGTATTGTCATAATTTGAACTGTTTTCATTATGTCTTTCAATTCTTGGGCATCACAGTCAAAATGTACTTGTGCAAGAGAAATATCTGGAATTGCTGTTTCTGTTGCCTTCTGATACAGCAACAGACCCAGCTTCTTATTGAGGTTGTAGTCATTTTGAGCTCTCTTGCCCAATATAAAAGAAATCCAGTCAAAGCGAAGTGTCTGTTCAAATGCTTAAATGGCACAAAAGGAGGACTAAAATATAATAGACTTCAAATAATTCAAAATTAAATTAACCGAGGAAGAAATACTTTCTACTCAGACCTGAATTGCGGCAGTATTTATAACTGTTCAGAACTGCAGCTCTGCATAATTATTTTCTTAAAGATTCTGAACAAATGAGATAGAAAGGTAGTCTCAACTGCAGTACTCTTAAGTTGTTGGCATAAAAATGTGTGTGTCAGTTGCTGCTGCCTCTTTCAATTCCAAAACAAAATAAAATGACATAAAGAGGATGTTTCATTTGTTTTACTTTGTCTAGAAAAGGAAGACCAGTGTCTCATGCCTGAAGCCTGGAATGTGGACCAGGGAGTAATAACCAAACTGAAGGAACAATACAAAAAGGAGCGCAAGGGGAAAAAGGGGGTGAAGAGTAAGTGGAAAACATTGCACCTTAAGACCATAAATCCTGCCTCTCTCACTTCGCCAATATTATCTGTCTTTCAATGTTTTCCTCAAACTACTTACTCTTTTACTTTGCTGCTCCTGACTGCTTTCCTGTTGTTCACCAATTTTAAAGGGGTGGAAATTAATAATATTCAAAATACATAGTGGATTAGCTGAAGGGGCACTGCTTTTATCCAGTTGGATAAAGTGGGAGGAAAAAAATTTATTACAGCAGTTAACAGACATATTTGGAAATCCAGGAAAAAATACACTTCTTGCTAAAGTATGTCCAAACCAGCTGAAGGTTTTGCTTGAGCTATAAGACGATTCCCCCTAAACAAAGTAAGTAGGGTTACATGATGTCACAAACTTTGTAAATTCTGCTGGAGATATCTGATGACCCTTCTCTTTCTTCTTCTTCTTCTTCTTCTTCTTCTTCTTCTTCTTCTTCTTCTTCTTCTTCTTCTTCTTCTTCTTCTTCTTCTTCTTCTTCTTCTTCTTCTTCTCTCTCTCTCTCTCTCTCTCTCTCTCTCTCTCTCTCTCTCTCTCTCTTTGGGGCTCATAGGAAAAGTTGGAAACATGTACAGCTCTCTGTGCACACATAGTAGTGTGTTTTAAGCAAAAAGCAAGCCCGTAATTTTGGGGGAAGTAAGCATGTGTGTACTGATAACCTATAAAAAAAATAGCCCCATGAAGAAAATAAACCAGTGTATAAAAACGGTGAAAAATGATCTTTGGTCTGGACATATTTTTAACCAGTAGTGGAAGTTGATAAATTAATTTCTACCCCTGAGTGTATTTAATGTTTGATACATGCAAACCATGCTGTCCTCATAATTTGAATGCAGGGCTCGAAATGGAAAATTAATCCTATCAGGCCTACTAGTAAAATCAGTCCGCTCATCTCAATCAACAGTTTATTATATGAAGTTCAATTTTGATGCCAGGGAAACACCTGGCTCAGTATTTGAAGCTTACTTTCTAGCCCTGTGTCTCATACCTTTTTTCTGTGTTACATCTCTTAAAATATAAATTTATTATTTGAAAGCTGTTCTCTTAAATATGTAATGCAAGCTATTTTGGTATTTAATATGGAAATTTCAGGTGCTATCATTCAAACACAGTAACAGTATTGTGAGAATATTTGTAGGTGTTCCTTGATCAAGAGACATAAACAAAAGAGAAATAATTGACATTTGTGAAGGGATTTGCTTAATTTTTAAGAACTATCACTATGTGTTTGCTAAGCTGATAACCAATGTAAGCTCCCCCCTATGAAGATAGGGTATACAATTATCTTTTAACATATTTCAGAGGCTATATCTATAACAAGTTATACTGTAGTGTAAATTTATAAAGCTTATAGTATTGCTTAATTGAACCTCATTCTGCAATTGGATCACTATCCATGTGGAACAATGAAAAAAATATATTGTCATGAATATTGAAAGGTACTCAATAGAAGAAGCCATTATAGACAGTGGAATTTATTTCTCAGCCATTATTTCCTTAACAATCTGTTAAAACATGATCTTCACATTATCTAGCAGTATTGAGAACAGTATCTCCTATGGTCCTTTGGACAGGAGATCTAAAAAGTCCCTTCCTCCACCCCCTAGCAATCATAACGTAATCTTCAGAAGAAGGGTAACTACTTTTCATTCTTCCAGAATGCTTCACCCAGTTTCCCTTCAGAACAATAATTGGGGTATAGCCCATTTTTCTGGAACTGCACTTGGGACCTGCAGTTGTCCGCAGGTCCTTGCTCCAGTTTTTAAAATGCTGCAGCTTCTGCCTGTTTGCCAGATCAGCTGTAGCCTAGTCTGTCTTATAGGCTCCACTGCATATTGCTTGAAGATACTTACTGTTGGTCCCAGCCTAGTCTCACCAGCTTTGGAAAGGATATTAAAAGGACTGGTTTGAGCCCACGAGAAAGTACATTCATCCTTGTTTCTTCAGCTGCTGTTAACAGTAGTGATAAAAAAAAATCATTTATTTAATTCCTGCTTGTCCACTTTGGACAATGATGACAGCTCACCCTTCTTGCACATATCCCTCAACATGGCTTCTCAAGTTTGGGGCTTCACTTTATAACTTGCAACGAATATGAATGTATGAATGTATACAGCAAGTGGCACAGGCAGCAGCAATTTGTGGCACTTTGGACTGGAATGTAAGAGTCCTGGAGCATACAGTGGGACTGCACAACTTGGAGCCCTGCCACACTAAACAACACTCACTCATCGTACACTGTGTAGCTCATCAGAGTTCAATTATAAACCTGACTCCCCTCCTTGACAAGCACTGCAAAATGGGGATGTGTCACTTCAGACAGGTTGCAATATTTAAATGGTGGACTGTATTAGTTTTGCACAGCTAGTTACTCACCAAGGAGAAGACATGGTTCTGTAGGAACACTGTAATGCTAATTAAGGTAGGACACTTAACAAACGATTGGCTGCTACAGCACAGAAAACAACTTGCCTCTATTACAGAATTAGAACATTAACTTTTTTGGGTCTAAGGCAAAGAACTTTGGAGCTGTGAGCCTCAGTTCTTTGATCACCTGTTGGCCACTGTTTTCTGAATTAGTAGATTGCTTTTTTACAATCTTAGCACAGCTTTTTGGACTAGAGACCTAAATATTTCAATAAGAGCAGTTGATTAGAATTTGTTCTCCCTCTCCACTTCACCAAGCACTGTTTTGTGAACAGTTACTATTGGTCCTATGAATACTAACAGTCAAGTAAATTTTTACCCTTATTGGCATCCTTCATATGTTCAGAACAGGTACTTTTTGAAGAGATATTAATTCCATGTAATCTAGAGGAATTTAAAACTGATGAGTTCGCTTTACTAGATGAGGTTAAGAATGGAACTCCAGAGTGGAAACCTGAATGTTGTGCTATAAAGCCACTATACTTTGAGTCTAATCAGTGATGAATGCACATGCCTATACAATTTTATGTGTTTTTTCAGGCAGTGATACAGTCTTGCAAATTCCTGCGTAGCTTACTTGAAACAATATTAATTAATTAATATTGATTAATGTGATTTAGAATTGTCGTTTTGGCAGGGTTTGGGTAAAACAGTTTTTCTGACTTGAGGAAATTTCTGTGATTTTGCAAGGCTGTAGTGAAAAGTAAAGTGTGTGAAGTACAGCCATATTAGAATACACTTTAGAAATAGCTGTGTTATTTACTAGACTAGGACAAACAGTTATGGACTGTGGGTAAGACATTTTCCCATTCTTAATTAAACTTACAACAGGAAAAACTACCGAAGATATGTTTCAGCCTCAGTCCTATATAAAACAATCAAAACAGGGATGTGGGAAAATGATGGAGCAAAATGCGGGTAAGTGTTGAGAAGGGCATGGGTCTTCACCACATGTAGCTTCAGGAAGAACAAAACAGTGACTCTTGCTTGATTTGTTTTGCTTTTGGTTTTGTTCTAAAGTAATTGTCATGTTCTTTAGACTGTGGCACAACCAAGCTAAAACAATCACACAAATGATTAATTTTGTGAAAGTTTCAAAACTTATGCACAAAAATGTAATGCATTTGCAATTTTTGGAAAAGTAAAAAAACCCATTTTTTAAATTGTTTGCTGTCCATTGGGTGTATTTTACGTTGTCATGCAAGTCCATGAAATGTGCGTGCAGAATTTAAGTTGCATCCATCACTTCCTTTTTCAAACATCTTACTGCTGGTCACAAGGGCCCATTCATTTTATTTGAGATTTCACGTGTTTGCTAAAGATAGCATCCATTGATAGTTGTCAGAATAATGTGTGTAATAACAGATAGCTTTACCATTAATAAAGTTTACATAAACCTTTGCTCGTTTTTGTTTTGGCCAGGGCCCAACAGGTCAAAACTGCAAGATATGCTTGCTAATTTGAGAGATGTTGATGATCTGCCCTCATTACAACCATCAGTTGTACCACCCACTAGACCAAGTACTTCACGACTTATTGAACATGAGATCAACAGAACAGATGAAGGTAAGTACTAGATGTGCAGGAAGAAAGATTAGGCCTCAGCTGTTTAAAAGAAAAAAAATGGGAATCCCAGCATGGTGAAGTGATTAAGAGTGGTGGACTAATCTGGAGAACCAGTTTCCCTGCTCCTCTGGATGAAGCCCTCTGGGTGACCTTGGGCTAGTCACAGTTCTCTTAGAACTCTCAGCCCCATCTATTTCACAAGGTGTCTGCTGTGGGGATAGGAAAGGAAGGCATTTGTTAGCTTACAAAGTAAGTGGAGACACCTTACAGTTGAGAAAAACTGTATAAATCCAAACTCTTCCTCTTCTTCCTAGAATAATTTACCCTTTTGCCTTAAGAGGCAGTTTGTATTTGACGTTGATTCCCATACAAGCTCCTCAGGAGTGTTCCAGGTCATTGGGCCATTAATATGCAGTGCAAGGCAACACTCTTGTAAATCAGCATCCCCACATCCCCCCACCCCCCCCAACATGGCTTTGGTGATCATAATGGCTTTCAGTACAACCTCACATATGTGCCCCACATAAATCATGCCTCTACTTGAGCAGTTCCTGGTAGTATCCTTCCAGGCTGCACAGATGATTCCATGGGGTTAATTATGAACTGGTGCTGGCATTCCCTGGTTTATGTCCTGTATGTCTAAATATATTTTTAATATTTTAATATGTATGTCTAAATATATAAAATATCCTGCTCCTTTGTATTTATCTGATGAAAGCAGCTGTGTGCTGAAGAGTTGATATAAGAAGCACTGAACACAAATTCAATAACCCACATATTTAAAGATGGTTTTTGAAAGACAAAAAGTTACTTAGCAACACTTTGGATTTGCTTTCTTTCTTCCTTCATTGGAACACTTTCTTCCATTCCATAGTTGTTTAACTGAACTGCTAGATGATAGCTTTTCTACTGTATCGCTGTGTTAACTGGACTTTCAGATGGGTCCATCACATTATTTTGATGTTCACAACATTTAATAAATGAGTTATATCTAATGAGCTACAAGCAGAGCTCTGTTCACAACAGAAATTTCTCCCATTTCAACCCACTGTACCCACTCCCAAATGCTTTCTCTGGGTTTCAGGGGACCCCCCCCCCCCTTGAATGGCATGAGATGTGTGTGAGGGTCTGCGAGGGGAGGAGAGAATCAGTTAGAATTGCCAATTCCTCTCCATTTGGTGAAGCGACCTCCTACCTGCGGAAAACAAAGATTGGATACAGTCCAGTGTCTTTATTTTTGAGTGGAACTTGCTATTGTATATCTGGATTACGTATTAACATGGATGTTTGATGTGTTTAAATGGGAATGAGAGGCCATTTAACTTTTTCACTTGGGTTATTTCCCACCAAAATTGCTGTTCTCAAAATTGTACGAGCAAGCAGTGTGAAAAGAAAGAATTAAATTTATTTCTTTTTAATCAAAGGTATAAAGGGAGAGGGAATTTAAGAATATCCCCATTTAAAAAATCTTTCTCCTTCCCTCTGGCAAAGCTATTTGTTCATAGAGCTTTCTCTGTTGCAGGGAGGGCGGAATTCTGTTCACTTTTCTTTTTTGCTGCAGCCTGAAATTCCAGATATCATTGCTTCCCAGTTTTACCTCTAATCCTCAGTAGACGTTTTACAGTGGGTGTAGGTATATTCTGAGGGAATAAAACAGCAGGGAAGAAATTGCTTCCACAGTTGTCCCCTATTTGGTTCAACCTGTTATGTTTTGAACTCTGTTAACACAAGAATGTCTGTTTTTGCTTTTTGTGTGTGACCCTTATTTTTCAAGATCTTTTCCCCTAGAATGTAATAGCCCTAAAATTTTCTACTCTAATATTTGGACAGTTAGTTCTACACTGTTGCCTCTTTTGTATCCAATTGTGTTGAAGGTTTCTAAGCATATGTATTTTAAAAGTCTATTTTTGACAAGTATCTGTTCTTGTATTCATAAATCTTTTGTGGTTACTAAACTTAACTTCCCAGAAATGTTATGCAACCAACAATCTACTACATAGCTTTGGGGACTGGAGTATTTATATTTTCTCTTTCAGTGGAAGCTTTAACATTCCCTCCTTCATCTGGAAAATCTTTCATTATGGGAGCAGATGAGGCTCTTGAAAGTGAACTTGGTCTTGGAGAATTGGCAGGTCTTACAGTAGCTAATGAGGCAGATTCACTGACATACGATGTAAGTTTTTGTTCACTGTGTGCTCTTCTCTTCTCGGTTTTTAAGAATTGTATGTCTTGTCATCAAAAACTAGTGAGAAGCAATGTTATCAAATTGTTTATAGATGCTGCTTATACAAGATATGTCTTCCATGCTTTGATGTCCGTTCCCCTCTTCACTTGGTGAGAGGGCAGAATTGTACACAGTCTTTCTATACATGCAGTATGGTTAAGGGGTTCAGTCTGTTGCAATAAATAGGAAAGGTAGAAGAACCTTAGAGTCACCATAAGGTATCAGGGAAGTCATTTTCTCTTGACTTCAGTCCCTTGTCCATACATATGAAAAGTCCTGAGAGATCAGATCCACATGGTCCAGCATTCTGCACTTTTCCTTATGGGATTTTCCCTATCTCTAGGCAACTTTTCAATGATTGGACTGTCACCATCTCTTCTCCCTCCACTCCCCCCGCCCCCAGTCCAGAGAAGGCTGATATACTGACACAGTGTTGAAATGATAGTTTAAGAAGATTCTCTCAATCTCAATTCATTTTCATAAAATAGTAAGCCCTTTGTACAGATATATTCCTTGGCTCTTATACCTCTGCAAAGGAAGAGTCTAGATATTTACATTTTTTAAAATAAAAACTGGGAATTCAGAGAACCTGTTTGAATTATTAATATAACAATATACTTCTATGTCAGTTTTTGGGGGCCATTTAAAAAAATAAGGGGAGTGCTAAAATAGCACCAGTGATGGCTATATCCTTCTTTGAAAATCCTCATTATTGAAGGCATGTTCAGAAGAAAATAAACTGACTTCACAACTGTGGAAATGCATAGGGAAAGCTGACATTCTCAAGAACTGTGCCCAAGCCAATTCTAATGTGTGTGAATTGACTGCTAAGAACATCAGGAATGATATGAGTATGCAGAAAAGGTCTCCACTTCCTGTGGTTGACCAAATGGTTCAGAAAGCCCACAGAGGACACCAGAGTTTCTTTGTACTGGTGGCATTCAGAGGCAACATGCTTCCAGAAATGAAGATCCCAGATACTGATGTATCTAGCCACCAAGAATTTTTCTAAGCCACCTTTTAAAGTCATTTGAGGGGTGGCCCTTACTTCATCTAAGGCAACCAGTTCCACATGGTAATTATGCATTGTGTGAAGCAGTATGCTTGTTGGGAATAATTGTGATCTGATGACAAGATTGTCAAGAAGGCAAGAACAAAGGCTGTGGATCATCTAAGACATCCTTATGTTCTTTGTCTTCATGTCTTTTTGAACTTTGTTGTTTCTCCTTCACCTGGCTGTGAAAGGAGAAGTTAATAGAAAATACACTTAGGTACGCATTCTGCTAAGAAGAATAAATTACTTTATAAGAGTATTCTTGCATTCATACCAGTGGCATACCTAGGCAAACTGGAGCCCTGGGCAGAACCTGAGTTTGATGCCCCCCCATGGGCAGCCACCCTCCCCCACCATGACCAAACAAGGATTTTTTCCACCAGGTCGTTCCAAAGTCACCATCACATTATAGAACATCCCCCAACTCACAAATCTGAACACAGCAGAAATATTTTTGAAAACATTTTCAAAATGCTTTCAACATGTTTTATTGCTGCTATGAAAACATTTCGATTTAGGAAATGTATCTCAGTCCCCTCAATCTGGGGTGGGAAATAGCATCACTTTTCATCGTTATTTAAACTGGGGACTCCCAGATTCTCCCTTTAAGGTGGATTTTAAAAGGAGAATCTGAGGGTCCCTGTAGATTAAACCAAGTGATGCTGGAATCCACACCCCTAAACAGCATAATTCTTCAATGGTGATTTTAAAACCTTAGGGGAGCCCAGATTCTCCTTTTAGAATCCACCTTAAAGGGAGAGATTGGGGTCCGAAGCTTAAAACAACATTGGAAAAGTGATGCTGTTTTGGGGTGGATTATCTCCCCACCCCCTGAAAACAGTATATCACCTCTCAATGTTATTTAAACTGGGGACCTCAGATTCTCCTTTTAAATCCATGCCGAAGGGGGTGGATTTAATAATAATAATAATAACCTTTATTAGGCATTGAGAGAATAAAAGAAAGAAAGAAAACACGCATTGGCAGGAAGGGGGTGGATTTAAAAGGAAAATCTGGGGAAATGCCTACTGTCAGGGGTGCCTGCTGTCAGGGGTGCAATTATTAAGATAGCAGCACCAAAATTTCAGAGTATCTTCGTGAGACCCTACTGATGATACCACCCAGGTTCGGTGAAGTTTGGTTCAGGGAGTCCAAAGTTATGGACCCTCAAAGGTGTACCCCCCATCTCCTATTAGCTCCCATTGGAAACAATGGGGGATGGGGGTACTCCCTTTGGGAGTACTCCCTGAACCAAACCTCACCAAACCTGGGTAATATCATCAGGACAGTCTCCTGAAAATTCCCTGGAATTTTGGTGCTGCTAGCCTACAAACTGCACCCTCTGCAGGCCAAAACGGAAAAACACTGAAAATCCCACAAACGAACCTGCAGTTTTTGCGCCCCCCCCCCCACAAGGCGGCGCCCAGGGCAACTGCCCACTTGCCCAATGGGAGGAACGCCTCTGATTCATACCATTTCTTTCTTATAAATACTGTCTCCATAAATTCTTAAGTGGTTCCGTGTGCTGTGCTGGTTGGTCCCTGCACTATTGGACACCGCCTTATTAGATGTGGCATGCTGTTGAGTGCATGTAGAATAACACTTGATGCAGTTATTTTAATTATGCAAAATTTATTAGTCTGAAATGAGCTGTAGATGTTTTTGTAATACTGGATCAGTCTAATGACTGATCATTGCTCGCCGTCGCGAGGGGATTTATAGCTGGATACTAACTGTGTAAATAGCTGAAGCCTTTTGACAGGAACCACGGCGGAGATTGTTTACAGAAGAGAAAAGAATCCAACAACCATATAGATATTTAAGGAAACCACCTTCTGTGCAAATGGAATAAAGGGAAGGTGGGAAGAGGGGGGAGCACAAATAAGCATCCTTGAAAGGATGTGGGTGATAAGAAGATTGCAGTGCTGACAACTGGCATTTTCAGAAACTAGCATATGTAGGCAATGTTGCAGAAAGAGTAAGGGCAAGTTTAAGCCTTCAGAGCCAAGGGAACTTTTATTAGAGACTGAAGCCAATGGAAAGAATAAGTTAGAAGCCATATCTGGGACCTGCAAACTATTCCATGGTTATATGTTGTGTTGAATTCACATCTCATGCTGTTGTGTAGACTTCACTATTACAGAGAAGGAGTCTGGGGTGTACAACTGGTACTTGTGTTGCTGTAATGGAAAAAGAAATAACATCCAGCTGTGGGGGGTATTTCATCTCCATTGTACCTTCTTCCCACAGACAGTCCTACTGTAGTTTATATAAAGGTTTTGATTGATATTTTCCCCCTACTCTTCCCAAAGGTTATAGGTTTTTGCTTTTGTTAAAACAGATCGCAAATAATAAAGATGCATTGAGGAAGACTTGGAACCCCAAGTTTACCTTAAGAAGCCATTTTGATGGAGTAAGAGGTCTAGCTTTCCATCCTATTGAACCAGTGTTAATTACAGCATCAGAGGACCACACATTAAAAATGTGGAATCTACAAAAAACTTCTCCAGCAAAAAAGTAAGGTCATTTTTGGTACATTGAAGTGAAACCTGTAGGCTGTTTATTTCATAACAAGAAACAGATGTGATTAATCTCCTACTGGAGAAATGTTGTTGTTCTCTATGGCGTCTGTATCAAACTAACAGGAAGTTGAACTGTGCAGATATTCAAAGCTAAGCTAAAAGGGATTTTTGGCACTTGCAGCACCACTAGGAGATGACTGTGCTTGTGCATTTCCTCTAGTGGGTGGGGCAACACTTTCCCTCTCAGTTCTTCGACTGGTACAATGAAGACATTGTAAAGAATTTTTTCTTTGGAGAATGTGAGTGAGGCAGCTACCTTTTAAAATATGTGTATATACATATGTATATATATATTATTTATAAAAAGGTTTATTGTAAAGGAAGAAGAAAGTATATATACCCACACTTATATATGCATACATACAGTGGTGGGATTCAAAAATTTTAACAACAGGTTCCGATGGTGGTGGGGCCAACGGGACCAGGAGGGGAGTGACACGGTGGGGGCGTGGCCTGGGCGTTCTGGGGGCGGGGCATTCCAGAGCAGGGTGGGCAGTGCTGCGGCAGGGGCGCAGGGTCTGCGCGCCCCAGGTGCAGTTCCCCCCTCACTCCGCCTCTGGATTTTTTTCTGTACCTCCCCTCCAGTACTGTTGTTGGTACTTTCACCAGTTTTCCAAGCTTCAAAAGTGCCCTCCCTCATGAGGCAGAACTTAGCCTCTACAAAACTGAAAGTAGAAGGTCATATTTTCTTTTAACAGAGATGTATCTAGGGCAGGGGTAGGGAACCTGCGGCTCTCCAGATGTTCAGGAACTACAAATTCCCATCAGCCCCCCTACCAGCAGCATGGTCACCAATTGGCCATGCTGACAGAGGCTGATAGGGAATTGTAGTTCTCTGAACATCCTGGAGAGTCAAGCAGGTTCCCAATTCCTCGATCTAGGAAAATGGAGCCCGGGGACAAAAATTCTGAGTTTTGGCGTCCCTCACCCACCCATTAATCGGTGGCTGCCCTCTCCCACCATGACAAAACAATGATTTTTTTTGCCCCAGGTCATATCAAAGTCACAATCACATTATAGAACATGCCCCAACTCACAAATCTGAACACAGCAATGGGGCCGTGCCACAATAACAGAAGAAATAAAATTTGTTGACAACATTTTTCAAAATGCTTTCAAAATGTTTTATTGCACTGCCATTGAATAATGCGTTTTATGGAATTATATCCAACACCCCCCAATTGCCTCCCCCAACATTGGAAACACAGCCCAGAGCACAGGGAGGGAGGGAGGACAGGGGACAAATCTCTCAAGTCATGTTTTTCACATAGTAGTTGCACACATTGAATTTCCTAATACTGACAATGCTCTTAGTCTTAACTTTCTCCAGTCCCAGGCTCTGAACTTCCTTTTCCTAGTTCTACCTTAACTCTGCCCATCAACTGATACTCTTCAAGGCATACCTCATCGCCACACATTACTGCGTGAAAACACGATTCTTTGTGGTCCGTCATGCTGATTCCGACTATCAGGGCTAATTCCTTGTTTGGTGGCATACAATCAAGGGAACAAAGCAGAAACATTTAAACGCCGAAGATAGCCAAAACTTACTAAATTTTTTTCAAAGAGCTTTATAGCGGTGATATACAGTGTGGAAAGCTTTAAGTTGGGATCTGGGATACCCAAAGTAGCTTTACCAGGTATTCTCCCCTTCTGACAGTGCTCTGAGGTCCAGTTTCCATATCAGAAGTGGGGAATTCACACTTTGGGTCTCCCCAGATCCTAACCGCACTTCACTCATATCGTAGCTTTCCTTGGTAGTAATGCCCTCGCGAATTCCAGCTCATACTTTATTTAATGCATTTATTTGCGAGCAATACAGTTTACATGCCACCCTTCGATACCAGGCTCCGGGAAGTTTCAGTGTATAATAAACAATAAAATCATCACATTAAATACTATTTAAAAACACAGATGAACTAAAAACATCCATCACTTAAATTCATTAAAAGTCTAAACTTAATACATTTTGGTCTTATCACTGTAACAAGAATAATTCCTTCTCAACTATGGCCGTCAAAGGTGGACCCTGTTTTTTAATACAAAGGTAATGCAGCCTGCATTTGGCTGCTCCTTGTGCTATAATATTCAAGTGTGCAGGAATGCTGGGTACAGGTCTGTTACAAGCCCACCCCAGCAAAACATTTCCCAAACTGTACCTCGTAACAGCAACGGGTAACAGAGGATGGTAACAGGAGAAAAATAAATCTCTTCTACAACACATAGTTCTCTGCTCTTCTATTTAAGATGGGGACTCTTGTACCGAAGCCTTAGGGAAAATAGACTCTGTTATGGTCATGCTAGGGAAGAACATATTGTTTATATAGATGTCTTTCTATTGTGCACAAATAGCAAAGCTCAAGTTCACTGGCAGTCATTTGCAAAGCAACTTCAGCTAAATTGTCGAAGACCCCTTTCATGGCCCGATTCAACTGGTTGCTGTAGGGTTTTCTGAACTGTGTGACTGTGGTCCTGATAGATCCTGTTCCTAAAGTTTTGGCGTGCATCTACAGCTGGCATCTTCGAGACGTATCCCATAGAGAAGTGTGTTGCCAGATAACACCTCCTGAAGATGCCAGGCTGCAGATGCAGGTGAAAGCGTTTAGAACAAGATCTACCAGACTCACGGCCAAACAGCCTGGAAAACCACAACAACCAATCTATTTATAATTCCATGAACAGGAAAGAGAAACTGCCCTTGTGCTAATCCCATAACTTCCTTCATATTCATAATTAATGATTAGATATGAAGTTTAATTATATTTAAGTTTATTTAAGATATGAAGTTTAATTATATTTTTAAATAAACTCATTTTAAAGAGAACAAGAAGCATGGCCAACAAAATTAAACTTCCACATAGGGCTAAAGGTAAATATTAGAATATAAACAGTAGTGCGTAATAATAAATAATGTACCCTCAATGTATTATATTTGTATCCTTTGTTTTGAATCAGCATCTGGGCATGCTATGCAGAAACTTCCCCCCCCCCCCCCCCAGTAGAAATAAAATGGTGTCCTTCCCCAAACTTTTAAAATAAAGAAATGTCTTGCTTTAGCATAATACAGTAGTAATTCCACCCATCTGCAGATTAGCAACTCCAGTCTTCAATACACTTTTAGAATGAGACTTCTGAGATCGTTTTAGAACTCTGGTTACCTCCCTTTAATTTATTAACATTAAAAGGAAAGGGTGTGTGTGCACTGAGATCTCCTTCCAGAACTTCCAACAAGTGATGGCTTTTATTAAAACGTAAGAGTGTTGCTTTGCAAAAATCTGGGAGAAAAGAAAAATGTTCCCCACTCCGGCCTTCTGCGCCCACTTCCCCAAACAGGTTGTTTGAAATCCTGGAACACGGATTTCCCTGCATTGTTGCTCCCAAATGGAAGACCTGATGTGCCAGATCTGTGATCTGTTCCAGGTTTTGCCCTACCTTTGAAAATCTGGAGAGGACAAATTCACAAACTGAAAGTAAACTGGAGGTTGCAATGCATAGAAAGTCAGAAAAGGACTTCTGTGACTGCAGCATCTTTGGAACTAAGGATGAGTGGGGGAAAAGGCTGAGGAGAGGGAAAGGCTTACTTAAGGCTATAAGTAAAACTTAACCCTAACCTCCCCCCCCCCCCCACACACACACACCAGCTCGCTGCGTGTGCCCTATGGGATCCAAGCCTGCCCTGCCTGGCTGTGCATGAGCAGCAAGCAGAGCCCCAGCCCCGATGTGGGTGGGTGGGGTGCTTCCTTCTAGGTGCTGCTTGGACTCAGAGGCCACCGTGCCCATCCTCCTCCACCTCCTCCTCTGGGGTAGGTCCTCTGGCGCTGCTCTGCTTACCCTTCAGCAGTTTCCAGCCTGCCCCTCTGCCTGCCTCTCCTCTAACCCTGTGTACCTGGACTCCTCTCCCCTGGCAGCCAGCTGCTTCTCCCCTCTGCTTTGCTCAGGCTAGCTGTGGGCGGGGGAGGGATGGAGGCTGAAGAGAGACAGCCAGGCGGAAAGAGACTTACGTTAGGGATCGTCTGCAAATTCCTATCTCGTTCTGAAACGAAAGTAAGTGTGTGAGGGGTGGGGGTGGGCACCGCAGGGTGGGGTGGGATTGGGGGGTGCCATGGAGGGCAGGGGGGTGCCATGGAGGGCAGGGGGCCCCTGGGGATGATTTTGCATCCCCCACTTGATGAGTTTTGTTGCACCCAGAGACAGAGATTGCCCCCTTGTCCCTTATGGAGTTAATCATTAACAACCGGTTCTGCGAACTGAGAAAATTTTAACAACCGGTTCTACCGAACTGTCTGGAACCGGCTGAATCCCACCTCTGCATACATATGTGTGTGTATAATTTACTCCTCTCTTTTACAATAAATCTCTTTCATAAAGATAAATATATACAGAAATAAAAATATATGCATACATAAATGTGTGCATTTCTCTTTCCCTTCATTCTGTTTGGAGATTTTTCCATCTGCATATAGTACAATGGGCAATTTACAGAAGGTAAATCTTGTGAGGGGATGTTATCCACTACACTTCAATCAGTTTACAGGGAAAACAAAATAAACTCCTGACAATATTTTTTTAAATTTATCAAGCAACTAGCGGGGCCCAACCACGCGTTGCTGTGGCAGTTGTCCTTCTCATCACAGTCCGCAACCCACACAGATGTCCATGCAGGTCCAATGATCTGCAGCATAGCCTTTTGGGGTGGTCAAATGGAATCCCTCTTTCCTTTTTCAATTCACATTGTTATATGGCGGTGTATTTTTTTTTTTTTTGGTATAAGGTAACCCTTTCCATTCCACAACGGAACTGTTCAGAGTGCGAATACCGCTGTCCATGAGGCTGGTTGACATACACAGTCCTGGCTTGGGTAAGGCAGAACTGGGGCAAGGAGGCTATCCCAGTCAGGCAGCAGAGGCAGGGTGGTGAGGCGCTCAAATCGAGGCCAGCTCCCTGGGTTTTTAAAGGGCCATGTGCAAAAGAAGCGGAGGCAGTAGTGTTGGTTCACCCCCACCCTGTGGATTTTCTTAGAAGAAAAAGGCAAACTCCAGCTTGCTTTTAGTAAAAGAGAGCTGTGGCGATTATGGGTGAGGAAGTGGGTAAGTGGTGGTTGGATGTGAGGGAGGGCAGAGTGAGGTGTGTGAGGATGAGCTGGATGTGTATGAAAGTATGTGTGTTATGTGGTAGCAGTGGGTGAGGCACAGAGAGTGAAAGTTACCTGCGTGTGAGGGGGGAGAACCCCACCTGGTGTCTCACACGGCAAAGTGTGTATGTGTTTCACTTCCAGTCGTATTACCTAACAGTGTTACCTATTTACTGTTTTAACTGCTCATCTCTGCCCATCTGCGTGAACATTCTAAGCCCTCAGGCCACAGACAGACAGACAGCACAAACATTCTAAGGGTAACACAAACAGCTTCATGGCCTGGTGCGCCAGGAACAAGACATTTTACCTGACTCAGGTATGGACTTTTGGTGATTTGAAGGTCCGATTACCTGCCCCCAACAGGGAGGAACGTCATGTGAAAATTTGGGGGCGGATCCAGCCGTTTCGGCATTAGGGAGTGACTAACAAAGTCACTGTTTGCTTTTTATATATATAGATTGGTCACACACTCACACACACACACACACACACACACACACACACACACACACACACACACCCGAGGGATTGTTTTTGAGTTAGCCCTGTTGAAATCATTAATAGGGATTTACCCAAGTTGGAGGTTTGTGAGATATGCAGGAGTAGGAAATAGTTTAGAAATCTAAATCATACTTTTTCCTGTAATTGATTCTGGACATCTACATTTTCTAGAAATCCTGAAGCTGCAAGGAAAATTCCCGTCCTTCCCTTTCACTGTCTGAAGGGAAAAGGGAAATTATTGGGGAAAATTGAAATGTGTCCATAACTGACTTTTAAAAATCATACATAGAATTCATTTTACTGGTTTAAGAACAAAAAATGCAGAATTTTACAGTACTGTGTCTTATCCATGATGCACATTAGGTGAAAAACTGATTCTAATTTAGATGTTTGCAGCTTTGTAAACTAAAGTCAAATGATTATATCCACTTATATTAAAGCAAATAGATAAGGAGCAATAGGACTGTGTTTAGTATAATCACTCTGCATAGCCTATAGGGAAGAGCAATTAGTCTTGTGAATTTTTTTTAAAATTTAAACCTGGTAGATTTTATTGCAGTTAGCCTTTGAATTGTATTCTGTTAATCAGTTTCTTAAAGAGCCACGCTCATTTTCTTATTACACAACAGAGCATTTGGCTGTTGATATCTCCACAGACATTGTGTGACTGTTCTTTAATGATTACTTGGAAGTGCATCTTTTCAATAGGGTAACAATCAAAATCACCAGAAGGGTGCACAGAAAAATGAGGAATAGTTATTTAATTACCCATGCATAACAAGGAAGTGTCTTGAAAGAGATTGGAGTGGAGTTGCTAAGGACTAATACATACATAGTAGACAGGTAGAAATACAGGACAGTTTCAAAAGGTTAAGGTAACTTGAAGGTTCCCTTTGAAAAGCTTTATCAGATTTTTATCAGATTTATCAGTGGTTCATGTTGTGTACATCTTTGAACATGCTGTTCTGTTTTTATTTTTGCTCAGGAGTGCTTCCCTTGATGTTGAACCTATATACACTTTCAGAGCACACAAGTAAGTAAAATGTTTGACAGCAAAAGGAGGGGTTTTTTGCTCTCAAGAAAGGGTATGGCTCATTATTCATTCAGCCATGTTTATGAGTTGAATTGTGGATTGATTTGATCCAGGAAACCATCTCGAGATGACTTCATCTTATTCAGAGTTCAGGTTTTATTTGTCTAGCAGTTCAGTGCTTCTTCTGAAAGGGTTTTGGGAGTGGTGATCAAGGAAAAGAAGGAGCTAGTTTTGGCATATGTTTGGACAGGGTTCTAAGGTTGCTTAGAACAGTTGTTCTTAGATGAGGTTACTCCTATCGGTGACAGAGAAAGAGAAACTTTGAGTGCTTAGGAACTATGCCTTAATTTGGAATTGAGAAGGAAAAGTCAATGAGCCAACCCAATTTCTGTGCCCAGAAAAGATATTGTGGACCAGCCTTTCATTTCCAAGGCATCTAGAAAAAACTATACACATGTAGCTTTGATTGTTTACGTGCATATGCTTATGTATTGTTGATAAGCTGTCACTGATGATGAAGCTCATTAATCAAAGGGTTTTTTGCATGCTTCCTCCTGCAGTAGTCCAGTGCTGTGTGTCGTAATGAGTAGCAATGGGGAACAGTGTTATAGTGGCGGAACAGATGGTGTAATCCAAGGTTGGAATACTACGAACCCAAATGTTGATCCTTATGATTCTTATGGTTAGTGTCATTTTTTTTTTTTTTGCAGATTTTGCTTATATTGATTAAACATGCATGACAACTTGTTGAGTGCAGTGGAGCTCAGTATGAAATCAGAGTCAGGGTATATTGAGGGAAAAATGGAACTTGAGCTAGATGAGCTGGAATGCTGTACAAGAGATCATGTGAGAAAGTCCTGTTAATTTGGAAGTGGATAGAGATTGGGCAAGGATCTGTAAACAGGGAAAAGATACAAAATGCGAAAATCAGAATGTAAGTGGACAAATTTGAGGCAATATAAGTGCTATTAGAATAGGGTAGATCAAAGTCTTATAAACAAAATACTATAATGAAAACGTTCTTTTTTCATGGTTTTTCATGCTACTATTTTAATGGATTTTAATGCACTTTTGATTTATATTGCTGTATTATGTTTTATCATGACCTGTTGGTTTTATTGTACAATGCGCTGAGCCCTTCGGGGGTAGGGCGGTTTATTAAATTTAATAAATAATAATAATGTTAATGAAGAGCCAAATGTTCTTTTTAGATATTTAGGTATACTTGCTTTCATTTTTAAAATATGTGTTCACAGATCCCTCTGTCTTAAGAGGTGCATTTGTAGGCCACACAGATGCAGTGTGGGGCTTGGTTTACAGTGGAACACACCAGCGTTTGCTCTCCTGTTCAGCAGATGGCACTATACGGTTATGGAAAGCTTTGGAGATCTCTCCAGCACTGAATATATTTAATGATAATCAAGGTAAAGAATTACATTCAGAATTTTAGAACAGTTAAAAATAATGCTGCTTTCATTGTTTCAGTTTATAACTGTGTTTTGGCATATTTGCGTAGTTTAATTCATATGGATCATTCCTTGTTAGCATACTTTTTAAAAAAAAAATTCTCAACTTCACAACACACCCTTAGGAAAACATACAGTTTCCAAGGGTCTTAGAACTTAATTTTTATACCCTAAATGATCATACACATTTCCCTCTTTCATTTGTTGAAAGGAGATTGTGAATGCAAAAGCTTATTTATAGCAGAATATGCTGAACTCATGCACACTCAGACATCCTTCAGCTGTATCTTTACTTTGATCCTTGGGGGATCAGATATAAACATTTAATTTCTACTTATTTGTTTCAAAATATTATTTGGATATAGATTCATTTTCTGCACCAAAAATGCACAAGTAAGCTCTATAGCAATCTACTGTATTAGTACTCTCTACCAGTAGTGATTTTCTTCATGAGGAATAAGTAGCAAATTTGAAATTCTTCTTGGTACTTATCTACAGAACAAAGCCTTGCTATTTTGGTCATTTTATTGAGATTTCAGTGGGAAAATATTGGAAACAAATCGTAACCAGAGCCATGAAGAAAGGCAGTTGCTGGTGGATGAGAATTATTCCCTTTAACTACTTTCTTTAACTACTTACACTGGAGTAATCCCTTCAATTTGATTTCCTTCATATTGAACAGCTGGTGGTAATATTGTACATCACAGAGCAATAAAGCCAAATTAAATGTGATACTAGAATCTATCTGTAAAGAAAGTGTAGTTTACCTTTCTGCCTGGTTTCCTGAAAAATCTTAAGAACATAAAAAGAGCCTGCAAGATCAAACTAGGTTACATAGTGTAATGCATTAACAGTCCTCACAAAGAGACATCTGATAAGTACAGTATAGGTCAGCGGTGGCTAGCCTATGGCACGGGTGCCAAAGGTGGCACTCAGAGCCCTTTCTGTGGGCATGCATGCACAGAGTCTGTCATGTGGAGGGGCGGAAAATCACCCCTCCCACACACACATCTAGGATGGCCTGGGCACGATCGTTTACCTGGGAGTAAGCTCGGTTGCTGGCAATGGGGCTTGTTTCTGAGTAAACCCTCCTAGGGTCGTGATTTACCCATTTGAAGCATTGCACAGTTGCTTCATCAAGCTTACTCTTGAGTAACGTGTTTCTAAACTAAAACCTCAGTATTCAGGTTAAATTGCCGTGTTGGCACTTTGTGATAAATAAGTGGGTTTTGGGTTGCAATTTGGGCACTTGGTCTCAAAAAGGTTGGCCATCCCTGGTATAGGTTGACCCAGCCAGTATGAGGATACATCGAATCAGCAATGCATTGGGAATAGAATTACCGAAATTTGAGTGAGTGCAGTCTATTAGGTATGATAGAGTGTGGATATAATGAAGAAAAATGGCGTTACATTAGTAGAAAACAGTGAAATGAAAATAGGGGGATACATGCGGCAAACTGATTATACATAATGGTATAATCCACCATACCTTTGCTTTTATTAAGTGCCTTCCTGAACTATTCTGCTATAGTATATCCCCATTGCCTTTATCGAAAAGATCTTTCAAACAAATCCATTTTACATAGTTTACAGAATTGACAGGAGCGTAGGAGACTCCTCAAGCAGGCTATTCTGCAAGGGGGGAGGGGTACATGTCTAGGTAAGTATATGGAACATAGAAGGAGAGGACTTGGAACTAATGAGCTGCATGAAATCTCTTCTATTTTTGTGTGTGTGCAGAGATGGGAATTCCATTTTCTGTGGACCTTGTAAGCAGTGACCCAAGCCACATGGTAGCATCGTTTAACAGTGGGAATACAAGCATTTTTAACATGGAAACAAGACAACGGATTCTCACCTTGGAATCCAGCATAGATTCTAGTAGGTATCCAGAATGTTGTTGTTGTTATGTGGTAGGAACATTTAATTAGTTGGTATTGATATTTAGAATTCAGTTCTTCTGTAATTAGTCCCAATAAATGGAGGCAGAATTCATATTGCTTTTGCAGTCAGAGCAAGGCTCATTAGATCCCGTAGTGTCTAGAAATTTCATTGTGGTGTGTAGTATCTTTAACAATGATTTTATTGAACTGTGTCAGGAATTTATTTATTATTTTACTTCATTTGTACCCCACCTTTCTCTCCAGTGGGAGACCCAAAGCCACGTACATTGTTCTCTTATCTTCCATTTTATCCTCACAACAGCCCTATAAGGTAGGTTAGGTTGAATGTGTGACTACCCCAAAGTCACCAAGCAAGCTTCCATGACAGAGTGGAGATTCAAACCTAGATGTCTCAGATCCTGGCCTGACACTCTCAAACCACTACACCTCATTGGCTGTCTGTGCCAGTATGAAGGGTTGGATCTAATCAGTTTTTCCACTGGTGAAAAAGGAAGAACCATCAAAAGGGCTATATTTGGGGTTGTGCGACCTGCACCCACACAAGCCATGTGGAATGGGAGCTGTAACAAGGAGAGGAATAGATCAAGACTAAGCAAAAAAGCTGGGTGGATCCAACCCAGAGAGTGGCAGTATAGGAACAAAGTAGTGTCCGATGCTTATTCATATGGCCAGTGACAGATGTTTAGGATACAGATGTTTATGCCCTCTTTGTTGTGAGCTGCTGGCCATGATGTGTCTGGGAAATTATTTGATCACAAGTGTGAGCCAATATAATCAAGCAAAAGTTCTGAAGAGACAAATGGTGGAAATTATATGCTGGATTCTTGCATTTTATCTGATCTTCAGATCTCTTTGTTATGCTTCCATTCCCTTTTCTGTATACTGTCTCCAGACATTTTGGTTTTTCCCTCCCCCTCCTCCTTGCAGGGATATCAATAAAAAATTAAAAATAAATTTAAAATGTTACTGAATTAGAATTTCTTTGTATTATAGATCGTCATTATGGATCTGAAATTCAATGAATTGTCTGAGAATGTGCAGTGCTAACTGAATAAAAACTTTAATTTGTTGGGGAGAAAGGCATGATCTTATTTATGTTGTATACTAATAGGCCCGAAGAGGCATAATTGCTTTGAATAGGCTTGTTAGATTGATCCATTCACTCATGGATCATATAGTTTAACACTTGTTTGAAGTTCATTTTGTCTGTTATGTTTTTTCTTAGCTGCTAGCTCTTCTTGCCAAATAAACAAAGTAATCAGCCATCCTACTCTTCCAATTAGTATCACTGCCCATGAAGACAGACACATCAAATTCTATGACAATAACACAGGTGAGTATTTTCTTTTGAAGGTTATGTAATATAAAAAACCTGTCATAGAGTTTTGAATTAAGCTTTGCAAGTTCTCTAACTTATTGAAAAACAAAAACAAATCAGGAACAAGAATACATTGGCCAAATAGAACATTATGCACTTTTTATATTAAGACTTTAGCACCTCACGCAGCAATTCCTGATATTTATCTTGTCAAATAAAGCAGATGATCCATAAGACCAGAGAGGAGATTGGGAGAGCTAATTTGTGCACTCAAATTTTCTGTACTATGTGATGTACTGTCAAGGGCTTTGGATTTTATTTTTCATATGTGTATCTGTTTGAAAATCTGTAAGAAGTTCTCTACCTCTAAGTTATTGCCCCAGTAGATGATAACATTTTTCAGTTATATAAATTTCAGAATAAGTATCTCTTAAATTTTCTGTCATTGAAATTTTGTAACAATTAAGAGTGCTTTGCTGAAATCTGAGCCATTATGTTGCTTAAATCATTTATTTTGCAAGGCACGATTTCAAGACAACTCAATACATGGAAGTTGCATCTATTTTGTTTTAAAGGTTAAACTTTGTTTAAATTGTGTATTCTCTTCATAACTGATGCACACTAGACCTGTATTTTGCACCTGGTCATGGGGTATATAAGAAGCCTCCCTTTACTGCATTTTACTGAAAATGACAGTAACATTGTACAATACATTAATTCCCAAACTTTATATGTGAATTCTTTGGTAAAAGTTACCCATCATGTTGAATTCATCCACCACAATCCATCAGTGTGTGGTAGCTCTTTATAGTGTTGCCTTTCCCTTCCTCTCCTTGGAACAGTGTTCCTCTTGAAGGCAATTGAGGAAATAGGGGGTGGGGTTAAACTTACCCTCAGTTTTAATCCAGAAAAGACTGTCCAGTTATCCAAAAGCTGGAGAAAAGGATTAGCAAAATGTAGTAAGAGAGAGATTAATTGATACAGAAACAAAGTCAACTGGTCTTTCCAGGAGAATAAAAAGTAGAAGTACCCTCTTCCAATAAGAAGAATTGACCTAGTTTAACTTTTTCAGCATATGTTTATCGTTACATATGTTTATCGTCTTTATTCTGATAAAGGTCTATAATGCATTAACTTGTGAAAACAGATTGTTAACATCACATTTTATCTTTAATTTAAAGGAAAACTGATCCATTCCATGGTAGCACACTTGGATGCAGTCACAAGTTTAGCTGTTGACCCAAATGGCTTGTACTTGATGTCTGGCAGTAAGTACACTTAGTGTTCATTCTTTAGGTATCCTAATACGTTTAATGTTGGCTGTAAATATTAGTGTTTTTTTCTCTTTTTCCCCCCTAACATAGGCCACGACTGTTCAATACGCTTATGGAACCTTGAAAGCAAGACTTGTATTCAAGAGTTTACAGCTCATCGCAAAAAATATGATGAATCTATTCATGATGTGGCATTTCACCCCTCCAAATGTTATATTGCCAGTGGAGGAGCTGATGCACTTGCTAAAGTCTTTGTATGACGCAATGCTTCCCTTCCCTTCTAGCTGCCGTGTATATAAGAGAAGCTGTACAAAAGACAAGGGCAACAGTCTTGCCCTTTAATTCTAGTGAATGTTAGTAATGGTCTAGTTTTTTGTTTTGTTTTGCAAGGTGCTCTTTTCTAAATTAAAGGGTAGCTATATGAGCTCAGCTGGGAAACTGTTTCAAACAGGGCAGAGAAGAACCATTTTTTAAGTTTTGGCAATGTCAGTTTGTCCAGGCAGGCCTGCGGCAAAAGGAGACCCTTCCCCACCATAATTTTTGTTAACGATATCAGCAGTGCAGAGTTGTTGACAAGGAAGCAGATAGCTTCTCTGCCTGTTCCTCAATTAAAGAGTTTCATTCACATGCTTCAGTTAAATAATGTTGAACTTTGGGGATTCATATGACTCCTGGATCCACCAGGTTAATATCATCCCAACTTCTCCTTTTTTGGTACCTCCTGCTGGATGATGTACATAAAATAATACTTGATTTAACTTTAGCCTGCTGGCTGTTATGATAGGTGGATTGGATTTAAGATGTTAAATATTTAAAAATATTAATGTGGTAATTTGTTTCCCTAAGTGTATTGTATTAAAAGCAGATATCTAAAAGGCAGAAAATGTATGTTTTATTTAAGCCTTTAAAATAATATATTAAAAAGTGGCTGGGACCATAGTTTAACCTTTAATCCACTTTCACGTGATACCCCCAAAGCATACATTGTTTACAAGGAATGTAACTTATTTCAGATGTTGATAATTTGAAAACTTCTCCCCTCATCAGCTACCGGATATCTGCAAGGTGTAAAAGGCCTTGCTCCTGAAAAGCATGCTAGCTGCAACTAAACACATTTATTGTGTCTGGAATGAAGCATCACTGTCGTGTGATCTCAGCAATCCATTCCTTATTGCCCCTAAGTCTAGACTGCTTCTCTCACACTGTTACTATGAAGGAGTACTTATGTGAATTAGCTATGTGGGTAGGATTTCCCTTCTTGATCAGCGTCTTCCCTGTGGATTGCTGATGGAGTGGGAAAAATGTTCCACTCCAGCTAGTTGGCCCATATGGTTCCTCCTGTCACACTGCACAGCAGCCTATACTATACCCTCAGAAGCAACTATATGTGCCACTATGAATGGGAGAGGGAAGGGAGAGTCAGTTACTTTCCATCTGGTATGGAAACTGCTGCAGAGTAGTGGAATACTGGAAAGTTAAAAACAAAATTTAAACCTGTGCAACTTCTTATATCCCTGAGATATTTTGATTTAGTTGTGTTGTTTGTCATTAACTGTGTGAGATTATGGCAGTCTAGTTAAAAGCGATCACAAGTAGGAAAGGTAGTCTGTACCATGACCTCATTCAGGGGACTTTCTGGGTTATGAATAGGTAGCCACTTCTTAGAAGTAATTTGAATCTCTTGAAGATTTACTGCTCTCGTGGAAGGGTTTAGATACGAACAGATATCTAACTGGACATCAACTGGAAATGAAAAATTCAGATTTAAACATTTGGTGTTCTGTTGTGGAGCGTAAAATAATTGTTTCCTTTTGGTTTGAAGGTGTCGCATGCTGCATTCAAAACACAAAAATATGTGAAGAAACTGTTAATAGGTATTTCCTCTCTATACTGCTGTGTAGTATGTGCCCTTAAATGAAAATAAAACTTTTAGATGTAAAATTACAATTGTAACTTAAAACATTTAGGCATCATCTTACCACATATTTTGAATTAAAGTGGAAAGTTGAAATGCATAAATATGCATTTATCTGTATGTATGACCTCTTATGTACATGCCCCAGTCTTCTTGATGTCCTTTATTTTTTTAAGGGTATTACAAAGATTTGTTTAGAAAAGAAATACATGAAATTGTGTATATTATGTGTTTGTACAGATATATATATATAGAGAGAGATTATATATAGAGAGATATAGATTGTAAACAGTATGTATTAAATACATTTAAGGGAATATTCTATTGGTAATTTTGCTGTTTTAGTATAAACGTTCTTCAGGCTTTGTGAGTACAAAGGATAAAATGTACGAGTATTGTGCTCTTTGATTAATCAATATAATATACAGTTGCTGATGCTTAAACTGCTGTACATAGAAGTCAGCATGCTTGTTTTTAAAACTCTCATTCTCATTTAAAAGTTACGAATGTAGATGGAAATCGGTTTCATTCTTCTTAGTAAGTTCTTGCTCCAAATGAAGTGATTAACAAAAGAGGCAAATAGCTAGAGGCTGAGGTGCTTTTTGGAAAACAAGAAATAGCCTTACCATGTGGTTGTGTACTCTTTAGACCCTATGTCAGTATCCTGCTTGCATTCTGCAGATGGCCTCGTACTGTGCACAACAGTAATAAAAGTTCTCTGAGATCCCTTTATCAAATAGAGATGAAGAAGACTTCACCTTATCCTTTGCTTTCCTGGCAGAATTGAGTTTCATCTCTTTTTGCAATTACCAGCCCTTGGGCCAGACTGCCGAATCTTCAGCTCCCCCTTTTTTGTTCCTTTTCACTGTCACTCAGTTATAGCTGAACTAGTGAACTGCCTTCATTGAAAAGTATTGTAGTTAAGGTGATGTCAGATTATATACAGAACTTGCCTGTGAGATGTTGATCTGTGAGGGGTGTGACCACATGCCTGTTGTCTCTTGGGACTTTGATCGCTGAATGGTAAATTCAGGAGCTTAGATTTTGAAGGAACTTGTGGATCCATTGGGTTGGATCCAGATTAAACTGTCCATTACCTCAGACTCCCTTATGTCATCCCCAGGGTCCTCTGTCCTCTAGGAGCATCATTTTGTGCAGATGGGGCTGGGCAAGAAAGTTCCATTCTGCTACTGGATAATTTAGCCTGGATCCAGCCTATTGTTAAGCATACAAGTTTGCACAAGAATAGCAGAGATATTATCTTCTTTCTGTTTTCTCTGAATCTCTGTAAATGAAGTGCCAAATAATATTCCCCTCAGAGAAATGAAATACAAGATTAGTAATTTTGCTATTTGGCCTATCACGTTTGCAAGACAGTTATAGCTCTGAGCACTTTTGCAAAGAAGAATGTATTCATTTGCCACATCAACAGGCTATATAAGGGTTATGTCAGTCCCCATTAGTTTAAATTGGCAGACCAGGGGATTAGCAGGGTCAGCATTAGTGGTGCACCCAAACGGCAGATTGCCCAATGATGGTTCCTCATCTGATTCCTCTTATATAGTATTGCATGGAATCCATAGAAAATATTGGACCATTTGCATGTGACACAGTGGAAAGTGCTTTTGAGACCACCTTGCATTGCATATGAACATAAATGTAGAATAGAATGTGGAACAAATGTAAATGCCAGGCAAAACAGATTTCAAATGCAAGTTACACAGCAGTTTAAGTCAAATGAAGTTCCACCTGTGAAAACAGATCCTTGCCCACTGTTTTGATCTTTCCTATATTTTCAATGAAAAGTCTCACTGGACTGAAACATGGTGAAAGCCTCAAGAGCTTTTCAACACATTCAGTATATGGTATAATTCTGCTGAGAACATACCACTTTGAATATAGTGGGGTAGTAAATGTTTCATCAAATTGGTCGATTCCCCATGGTCAATTAATCGCGTGGTACTCACGCAAAATATCAAGGTTTCAACAAGAACTCCCTACTGCTTAACTGCCGAACACAGATTCATCCTGGTTCTGGCGCTCCCTCTCCCCCTTATCATGTGTTTTTTAAGAATCTGCATGGACGTGCACCTTTTTAAAAAATGTGCTGAAGCCAGATCAGTGAGGAGGATCAGAATCTAGGTTTACTTTCCCGACGTAGGGAGTGACGTGGAGCCTTCAGAGCCAATCAGAGCACAGTAGGCTATGTGCGATGCAAGCGCAGCCGTTTTAAAAAAATTTGCGCCAGTGGTGGCTTCGTTGAAATGTGGCTGCGTGGAACGTGATTTCTGTGCCAACTGTAAACTAAAATTAGACTTTCGTGCCAGCGCAGCTGCATGGGTAAAGAGTGCCGAAAAAGTCGAAGCCACACATAAACGTAGCTTCTATCTACGCATGTGCATGGTGATGTAGCTGCACACAAAAAAAAGTTTTTTAAAAATTCCCGCCCCGACACAGCACAACAGTCAATCAGGAGAGCCGCTGAGCAGATAGACATCGCTTGAAACAGCGATAGACATCGAGGTCTTCACTAAACATACGCTGCAGTGGGGACAGAGAAACCGCGATGAAAAGGTGCTGTTCCTTTTGAAACCTGGTTGTATCCGGCTTTAATTTCTCAGTGGGGAAATGGCCATTGTTTCCTTATATTAAAACTTTCTACAGAGAAAAAGCAAGGAGAAGCGGCCTGAAGCTTCTACCTTGTCAGGGTGGCTTTCTATCATGTGGAAGTTAGTAATGTATTCAAACATCAATTGGCTCATCTGTGTTCTGAAAGTGGCTATAAGTCAGTGGTAAAGTATATGCTTTGCATGTGTAAACTCCCAGAATTAGCTCTCAGTTCAAGAATTTCATGTATCAGATGGGAACTTGTCAGGTAGAGCCGAAAGTCTGGTTTTAGTATACAGTAGCTCTGCATGAAGTTGAACAAGAGTTGGAATACTATGCCATGTGCCTTTGTTTCATGTAGCCTCACCCTGAGATCTTGAACCAAAGCAAAATTACCTGCATACAATTTCTAGGTCATCTCAGCCCTCATATTGAACTCCCAGTATGGATTTTTTGTACTCATTGCTAAATTTTATTTTATTTTTTTAAAATGGATTTGTCTAGTTCAAACAATTTTCTAACCAGCACAAAATGGAAATAATTCTGTCTTTTGTAAAAAAAACTTATCCAGCTTGCATTTTATTTTTCCTGTTTGTTAACAAAACTATTAAACACGTGATAACCCTTTGGCTTTGGAGGTCTCATGGCTATTTCTGGTTCTCTCCACCAGATTAGAAAATTTTCATTGGTTTCATAAATACTTCAGACTTTAACAGGAATCCGTTTTTAAAAAAATAACAGGTCAGTTTTCTTAGCCAATGATGAATCTGAAGAATGTAGAACTGCTGTGAATTAGATTCGCTTGGTTAAAGTTATTTATTGGACTCTATAAAAGAGGCAGTTGAAAAACCAGTTTTCTGCTCCACGGTTATTGCAAATCAGCTTTGAGTTTTTGTAATTAATTTGGCTAGATGTACTTATAGTGGATGAGCAGATTTAAAGGCATGCTGTGGTGTGACAGAATAATTCCCCCCCCCCTTTCTGTGATTCAAGTGATAGAGGTCCATTAGGCTTTAGTATTTCAAAATTGTGCTTAGATCTTAAAAATAGAAGATCTTAAATCCTGCCTTTTCACATGTAGTTACTCATTTTGAAAACAGGGATCCTTACATGGATTGCTCCAAGTCTGGCAAAGTATATGTATGCCCTGACACCAATGTATTAAGCATAGAAGGACTGCACAGTTGAGTTTGTTGGAACTCCTTAATGAAAGGGAAATAACTTCTTTCCAAGTCAAATGTAGGCTCATTGCCTACATGGAGAATTTAATAAACAGCAACCAAAGACATTGTATAAAGACTACTGGTCAGACTTTCAAGGATTTTATTTTTGTTATAGGAGTTAATGTTTTGAATGTGATTGGATTTCTGACTGAGTGCCTTCCAAAATATTTCCAGTCATACTCAGGTGTTTATGATAAACAAAGGCTTCAGTGCCATTGCATCTGTACCATTCTACAACAGGACAGTTTTGAAATCAGACAAATAATAATAATAAGTAAAGTCTTGTAACTGAGTAGTCCAAATTAACTGAAAGGATCTCTTGTGCTACGGTCCGTGGTCTTCTGAAGCTCTGCATCTGAGCAAACTGAAAAGAGCATAGAATAACTACCATACTTCACAGTAATATATGCTAGTTGGTAGTAGAAATAGGAATTAAAGGGAGTTGCATCAATTATTTTATTTTGACTATCAGTCTTTGTAATTTTTATAAGACCGCATAGTCTTGTTGACTAATGGGGAAGCCACAAGGAATGGCTTAGAAAGTCCAACTCTGGCTGTTTCTGCATGATCCAAATATCCCA
Source organism: Sphaerodactylus townsendi (assembly GCF_021028975.2). Taxonomy (NCBI): domain Eukaryota; kingdom Metazoa; phylum Chordata; class Lepidosauria; order Squamata; family Sphaerodactylidae; genus Sphaerodactylus; species Sphaerodactylus townsendi. The sequence continues at coordinate 76,563,555 of NC_059425.1, forward strand.
GGTTGAACAAGGAAAATATCCTGGTTTGGCCAAGAAGTTTGCATGGTTCCTGATCCTAAATCTGCAATATTTCCCTCATCCTGGGTTTTTCAAAAAAACGCTAAAATCATGATTTCCCCCCAAAAACCCACGTTGTATCCGCTTCCATGAGAACCCCACAAGAGCAAAACTGATTTATTTTTCTTATCCCATCGCTTGATCTCCCTGCCTTGCATCATATCAGTTTCATTTCTGCTAAATTGCAGCCTGCCCTTTCCGAAATGTTCCCCAAACAAGTTTTCTGACAGGTCTTCCAGGAGCCAGGCAAGTGAGCCCATGTGGGAAGGCATGAGCGCTTGCCCTGTTCTTACTTGCTCTTGCCAAGTGCTGCTCGCTAGCCGAGCCACAGCCTAGAGAGCCCAACCTTACAACTCTGGGCTCATGTTCCCAATGGGGTCCTGGGAGGGGCGGGGAAGTGCCTGCCTGGCAGGATGCTCTCACCCCATGACTGCCCCAAAGACCAGTCAGATGTTATTTGGTATATCATTGGGGGTAGAGAATGAGTGTCTCATGCTGTGATTTCTTGCACACCATTAAATTTGCATGGGACATAGTGCTCTGCCCAGTATTGGTCAAAAGTTTTTACTTCGTATAGAACAATGTGCTTTCTGTGTTGCTCACTGCCCCAACTCCTTTCCAAAGCTACAGAAAAGATGTATGTGTGTCCTGCTTGGTTTTCCTGCGGTTGCTGTGGAACCACCAATCAGAAGTGTTGCCTTTGGGGGTGGGGGAGCCAATCAAATGCACGTTGGAGCATGCATGGCTGCATATGCATTGTAAAAACAAAAAAAGCCGGGCTCATGTGTATTTCCTCTCAGTCTTAACTCGATTCCACAGAAATGGGCATTCATGTGGGATAAAATAGACCTGGATTTGTATTATTATGTTGTACGGAATTGACCTGCATTGTATTTGGAGTAGAAACTTTGTCACCCCTCACAGATACTTCAATATCTTGCTTAGCTGATGTGTTTTTCACAAGTTAGTTAGGCGTTTCCTATGTGCTGGCAGCGATTTCTTGTCATATGCTTCTATTTAAACATTTATAAACAACCTAGGGTTGTTGTTTTTTTGAAGTGTGTTGTCAGCCCTGTGGGGAGAGGTTTGGAGTTAAGCAACTAGTTTTATGTTTACCACTTGTATTTTGAAACCCTGTTTGCATTCTAAAAGAATACAGACACAGTTGAACTGAAGTTGAAGCCACTTCAAAAGTGGATATTGGCATGTACACATAAACCAAATTGAAGTGATGTATATACATCTAAACAATGTATTCAGAACTGATTCCTTATGGTTACATCTAAAATAAGAGATTCTTGTGGCACTTTACAGACTAATTTTATTGTGGGCATAAGTTTTTGTGAACCAAAGCCCCTTTGTCAGATGCATCCAGAGTCGCATGACTGTTGTAATTGTAACACGGTACACTAGTCTTTTGAAGCTTTCATTATGTGGGAAATAGCAGTTATTGGGAAGAATGTTTGTGCATGCTACTATTTCTGATAGAATCAGGCTATGAAGTGTTACTATAGACTGGGTTAATTTAAGGCTAAGGTGAGATGTGTCCTGGTCATTCTATGATGCATGAATGGGTATGTGCACCACAGCACATGTTTTGTCCTCTAGTTGGTTTTCTAGAAAAGATAAAGAAAAGATATCTGCACGAGTCCAGATGTCCTATGCTGGTGTTTTTCTGATGGGTATCAATTTTCATATAATATACTGGTCAGCTGGGAGAATGAGCGTGAGTGGAAATAACCTTTATAATAATGTCAGCCTTTTATGTTTAGGGACAGGACCTGTAGAACTTTCAGAATTACAACTGAATTATAACTGTACCCCTGGAGAAAATGATTGCTTTGGAGTTAGACTCTAAACCCTTGCTGAGCTTCTTCCCTCCCCAAATCCTGACCGCCTCAGACTTTACCACAGTAGGAATTTCTCTACCTGGAACTGGCAACCTTAGGCATGGCCCAAGTGAGTCCCTCCTAGAATTGGGCCTGGAAAGAGTCCTGGCTTTACTAACAGAAATTGAAGCCTGGAATGCTATGGTTGCCTAGCAACTTCCACTGAGGAATCTGTTGCTTAAAGCTGCAGGCACCCTTTTTATCATGTTTAGGTTGTTAAACCTTCCCCCCCCCCCCCTATACTATTTTAGATTTCACTTCTTCTTTTTTGCAAACCTGACACTCTTTTCAGGCTTATTGAAAGATCTGTCTTGTCCGTTCACAGCTCCACTCACCTGATTTAAGTATCTAAAGGTCTGGCCAACTTTGCTGTTAGAATATGTGATGATTAATGCAGTCAGTCTTTGTTTCATTTCTATAACAGTTCATAAAAGTTTTCCAGAGGCGTCATGTGATATATTGGTTTGAGGGCAATAAATAGTGTGGATGTTTCCATCATATTAGCATTAATAAAGCTGTGACTTACATCTGAAGATTGACTTCCACTTGAGGTTTATTTAGTAGAAGAGAGTCATAGGATCCCATCCCAATCTATGATGTGTTTAGAAGTAGTTTACCACAAAGATTCTTCATCCCATAATTTTACTGAACTAATAGTTGAGCTGCTACTATTAATCCAACACTTAATCTTCAAGCATTTAGCATCAGATTAATATTTAAAGCCTGTATATTTGAAGAATTGAAAATGGCTTCTCATCTTTCTCAAACTTGGTAGGATTCAACTGAAAAAATACCCACAAAGGAATGTGTGTGATCTTTTTTAAATCTCTGAAACAAGCCACTTTGAAAAGCAACCCACAGCAAAATTATTTGTGAAATATCTTGAATAAACTTGTTTGCTTCCTTGATAACATGAATAAAATGTTCTTATGTATACACAGATAATCTTATTATACATGAGGAAATGCCAAGGTAGTAATGAAGGCAGTTATACTGGACAGCTGCAATGCAGAATGGGATTTCTATGTACAATTCCTGCATTTTGTGTTGAGTAAAATCAAATGGACCTTCCTGAAGTAACACTATACAGAGCAGCTTTACTAAATATTACAGGAGCAAATAAATGTCCTTTGTACTATGTATTTATGTAAATTGGGTTCTAATAAATACTATTTTTCAACATCTTTGTGTTCTTTCTTTCCCCTCCTAAATGTACGTAACAAGTCTATGGACTTTTACCTTTCAGTGCTTACTGTGCATAATTTGTCAATTGTGTGCTGCTTTTACGGTTTCAGCAGTTAAGCAATGAGAGGAAGAGATGATTCCATCATTTTGAAAATGGTTTATAAAATTAAGTAGGCTGTGCTCAGATCCCAATATCTCTCGCAAGAATCATTATTATTGGATTTTGGTTGTTGGTGATCCTGATTATGAATTCACGTGGTTACTATGGAAACTAGAAAATTCCAGGCTGTTTAGAAAGGGGCAAATAATATATACAGATCATTCCATTTTTTGGAATTGACCATGATGCTTTGTATGGCTTTCCCTTTAATGCCTTGGGGATATATGAAGTCCAAAAGGGCTTTTTTCAAACTGACAGGATAGAGAGAAATTGCTGCAGGCCCTCAACCCATTTTGTTTTCATTTTTAGTATATATCAAACCTACAAACCCTACCACGTATTTTGCCTTTGGGGGTACTTAAAATACCTTTAGTATCTTCAGCACTGTGTCTAAGTTTCTTCTTAGATAAACGTAACTACGGTGATCCTTGTAATCTCGCTTCATATATGCACGTCCCATTACTTTGGTGTGTGTATGATCACTAGGAAGCCTGTCTGTTGAAAATCATTGCAGTTGAGCTGAGACCAGGATATTTGAAAGTTCTGTCTGACCCTTTTGTTAATACTTAATGGTGCCGCCATCCATGTGAATCAGGTCACAGTCCTAAAATACACAATATTTAATGTATAGAAAAGATTTCATTGTAGTGTGCATCTCTGTGAAGAAATAGTACCACCAAAAGCTCTTCTCTAATGCCTCTTTTTTTCTCCTTCACTGATGAAGTTTTTGCTCAACTTTCTGTGGGAAATGCAATAACTTAACAAACATGTTCAAAAGCACTTTCAGTTCCATTTGCTTTAGGGTAATCAACCTGTGAACCCACCACCAGTGAACATTATAAATATTATCAAGCCCGTGCGAGAAACTTGGGGCAGAAGCAGCCCTGCTCCCTCAGAACTGAACACTGTGTCTCGCTCTATTCTGTGATTCGCAGGGGAAGGGAGCTTCCATGGAAAGCTTGTTCTGCACCTCCAGAGGTCTTGGCCTTCTGGTGTGTACAGGTGCTGGGTGAGAGCATTAGTTGTAGGGTGGAAGCCCATTCCTGCTGAGGCTAAACACAAGTTTGCTCAGGTATTTTCTTAAGCTGCTGTGAAGGCTTGCCCAGAAGAATGGTGGAATCTAAATCTCTCAGATAAACAAGCCTTGAGAATGTCATTCTGCATACCGGTAACTGCTGCATAATTGCTGTTTCCTAGTTAAAAGAATAAACCTAGTGATGACTAGTCAAAGCATGATGCTGGGATTCATGATTTGCATGCAGAAGCTCCTTGATGCCATCACTGGCATCTCTGTAAAAGAGGATTTCCATTAGTATGGAAGAACTTTTCCTGAGCACCTAGACCAGTGATGGCGAACCTTTTCAAGACCGAGTGCCCAAATTGCAACCTAAAACCCATTTATTTATCGCAAAGTGCCAACAAGGCCATTTAACCTGAATACTGAGGTTTTAGTTTAGAAAAAACAGTTGGCTTCGAGGTGTGTGTTACTCGGGAGTAAGCTGGGTGGTAGTCGGTGGCTTTGCTTTGAAACAACCGTGCAACTCTTCCAATAGGTGAATCATGAACCTAGGAGGGTTTACTCAGAAGCAAGCCCCATTGCCAGCAACCGAGCTTACTCCCAGGTCATGCTTTAGTTCTTCACATGAAAATCAGTGGGGTTTAACAGCACTTAACAGGGTTACCTACGCTGCTTCCCCAAAATTAGGTCTTAGGTTTAATGCTAATAATCGAGCCCGGAGGTCCAGCCAGCCTAGATGTGGGGGGGGGGGGAGTTTCTCTGTGTGCGTGCCCACAGAGGGGGCTCTGAGTGCCACCTTGGGCACCCGTGCCATAGGTTCGCCACCACTGACCTAGACACTGCTGTCATTCAGTGGATACTGACAATCTCTATATGAAAGATTCTGCAATACAGTCTTTGGTTCCAAAGAGGGATGCTATTGGAAAAAAGAATTGTGGCATTAGGTTTACAAGTGTTTGAAGGAAAACACAAAGACCTGATACATAGACACGCTCTTATTTTTTATTGTAAAAGGTGCAGCAATTGATAATGAAATATTATTAAAATGTTAGAAAAGGAGTGCTGCTTCCTTCTTTCAAACATACAAGTACATAAGTAAAAGAAAATAGAGATTTATAAAGTCATGTTTTGAAAATGGAGATGTACAAAAATTATGTTTTATCAACAAAACCTTTGCAAAGGTATTTTGATATGTAGCTTGAATTTTCAGACTTGTTAATGTTGTAAAAGTACAAAGAATTCATGACATGTTTTCACCCTCCTGCCCCTTCATTACATGTAATTAAATTTTTACTGGGACTCCTGATGTCCTCAAAGCTTTCCTGTCTCCAGCAACAGCTAACAATGTGCAGAAGCAACAGCATCATGACTGCAAAATACAAGGTAAGTTGTACGATGTGCCATGGTCAGGGAAGTCAACATTGTTACCATTTTCAGTGGCAGATGTATTATGTCAAGTAGTTCCTTCTTTCATCTGAGACTTTTCTAATTTTAAGACTTTACTGTCCTTTAGTCATCATAGGGATAATACCAGTATTTGAATAAAGGTTTCCAGCAAACCTGAAAAGGTCCTTTAAAAGGTAATTCAAACATCTTCACATGTTTACAGAAGATCATTTACATTGGAACATCTCCCTATGCTCCGCCACAACAACTCTGATCATGTCAACAGGGGGTTCTGCAAATCTCAGCCTACAAATGTGCAAAATCCACTTTGCACACATACTTTCTCTTTGTGGCTTCCACCTTGCAGAATGTTCTGCTCAAGGAGGTCAGGAAAACTCCCACTGTCCTGGCCTTTAACAAACTATGTGATACTGAACTATTCAAGAGGAATTTTCTGTGCGGACAGTGTCTGTGAGACTTACTTTGGACAAATGGTGGGACAGACATGTGTGGTAGCTTTGATGAAAGGATCCATAACCTGCAATTTGATAGCTGTATCCATGCATGTGTCATTATAAATACTCATGCTATGCTTTTGTTTCTTTCTGGTGGTTCCAGTTTCTAATATCCTAATGCATTGATTATTAAAACTCCCATTTTGTTGATTCTACTGACTAGGTATAATCCACCTTCAGTTCCTCTGAAAAAGATAGATTATAAACAACACATAAATAAAAAATAAAATATCGGAGCTTGTTTATCAAAAATATCGACAGCTGCTACCACTTTGGCTTTTTGTATATGGGTGAAGGAGAATTCTCACTGCACTTTGACAACATGGTGCTTAAGCAGCTTCACTGATGATTTTGGAGTTGTTTTTTCTAGGTATATGAGGCAGTTGCACCCCATCTGAGCCATCTTTAAAAGGTATTTGGGTACTTCGACTATATTACTAGCAGTGACTGAGGAAAGTCCCATTTCACATCTTTTGCAGCATATCTGCATGTGGTGTTGCAGGACAAATAGTCTGAACAAATTTCCATATTAATTGCAATCTGAAGCAAGCACCCTTCCCATCAATCACACTTCATTCTGTTTGTGGCAACTGTGAAAAATATAGGCCTTCCTTTAGTTAGAGTCTGAGGTCATAAATAAAATTCTGGTTGATGGGCTGCAGAATAAATAAAATACTGTAGTTGCACCTTCTGTGTTAGATTTGTAAATTGTTTTAAGCACAACTGTGTATAGTCTGTTGACATGTTTACAAACCGCTGCCACTGCTACCTACGGCTTGATGTTTAAGACTAGGAAGGGGTGAGTTGTCGGTCTTTTCTGGGGACCCTTCCTATGGTGCCCTGGGATGTGATATCTTTGTCCTAGAAAGGCAGGAAGCTGCCCCTTCGGCCTGTTCTTTGCGAAGGCAAGAAGAAATTAACAATATGTCTCACTGTAATTTCCTTGCTGGACTAACATGCAGAATTGCCTGTCATGTGTTTCAGCTACCATGTCAATAATCAATAGATTTCTTTGTCCAGGGCTGCTCTTGAGATATGTCTACTCTATCCATTCAGGTACACCGAGAAAATTAATATACCCGGGGGGTGGGGGTAAGTCAAGGGAAAAGTGATTTTCAGGCTGCACCGTTGACTATTTTTATTCTGGATTTAAAATGTCTCTCAATTCTTATTAATCTGTTGCTGCTCTTTAATTGCTTCCACATTGCCCACCTCTGCCAACAGGTCCCAATTAAAAGACAAGAGCTGAGCACTATAAGCAACCTTCAGATAAGTATGGGGTCTTTTCACCTTTCTTTCTACCAGAAGCGCACATGCCCCTGAGGACCTCTGAAACAGTACCTCCTGAGGTATGAGAGCTACTACATGAGCATGATAGAATCTGTACCCCAGCCAAAGCGTGCCAGCAGTTACACGCGTGCGCGTGTGTAATATTGGGATTGTGTGTTAGCATCTCTGAAGACCCAGTCTGGCAAGATGAAGTGGGACTTCTCACGGTTGCAAATGCTTTTTGTGTTCTAATCATGGGAAAGTCACCTTAAGTCTAGCCATTTGATTCCCTCTTTGTCACCAGAACATTATTATTGCACAAAGTCTCTAGCACAGCCAGAATTTCAATCACATGCATCTGGGTTATATAAACTCTGGAACTGTTCTTCCCCACCTCTATGAAATTTTGAACACTGGATTTGAATCAAATGAATTAATCTAAGGATTTTACCTGTCTTTCTATTAAATAAGATTTGAAACTTACAGAAAAGAAAGGCATTAATCTATAGTACACTTATATTTCTACTTATGGGATCAGAGTTAAAATTGGCAACTGCTAATGTCCATGGATAACATTTTGTATTACCTTGTGCGATGGTCATTGACATGGCATATAACAGAGCATTCTGTTCCACTTAGTTCCGTGGCTGTGAATTAAACTCTGTACAAATATTCTGGATGATCCTTGGAACAAATCTGTAAAGGCTGTCAAATTCATCCACAAAAAATGAATGCTGTCTATCGGGGTCAGTTGCAATGGCTTCTAGCTCATCTTGGGCAGCCCATGCAATTCCTATTGAATAGGCAATGACTCCTGAAGTGAAAAACAGAAGCATGTAATGGATTTGTTCATTAGTTCCAAACAGTATTGCATTTAAATGAATCTTCATATTCATAATATTCATAATATATGAAAGGAAAAGATGACTGGTGTCTGCTCAAAATTTGTAGGTGATCTGCTTGCCCCAAATTCAGTTGCAACAGGCAGCTTGATGATTCTGTGCTAGTTCCAGCATCTTCCCCAGTTTCTCCTGTAGGAGGCAAAAGACCGTGCATTGCAAACACAGTCTCTGCCGTCTGAATTTTGGTTAGATGTCGGTGAATTGATTTTATAAAAGTTTTTACAGACCAGTTTTAAGTATGTCCGTATGCCACCCTGAGCCCAGCTGTGGTTGGGAAGGGAGGGATATAAATTTAATAAATAAATAAAGGTGTATGCCACGTACACTATTTAGCTCCTTTGCAAAGCTTGCACTTGAGGAAGAGGCTCGCACAATTGAAGAGCAATATTTCGGGCTGATTCCGCATGGGCCAAAAACAGTGGTGTGAAAATGGTGTGAAAATGGTATAAACCCTTTTACACCTTTTAAACCCTTTTACATCATTTTCACACCGCTGTTTTTGACCCATGCGGAATGAGCCTTGGATTAATAGCTGCATCACAACACCACCGCATGTGAAGCTATTTAAATGGTGTTTATAGGGTATGATATTTACCATTGTGATGAGCAGCTGTTGCTGGCCCCCGGACATCATCGTAAGATCTCCCATCTGTAATCAGGATCATTATCTTCCTTTTGTTAGGTTTGGACTTGCTGAAGAGCTGTTCAAAGGCATAGTTGATGGCTGCTCCAGTACTGGTCCCTCCACTCCAATAATTGATTCTTTTGATAGCATTCAGGACATCCTGCTTAGTGTGGTATTTATCAAAGCTGAACTCCAGCCTCTGTTCATAGGTGTACTGCACTACACCAATGCGTGTATCTGTATCAGAAATCTCAAATTCTTTACTAATGTTGGCTGCAAACTGGAGGACGGTACGGAAGTTACCAGTGCCCACGCTGCTGGATCCATCAATGACAAACCCAATGTCTGCTGAATTTAGGCAGGTTTTACTACATACAAGGCGATCGGAGTCACAGACTCGTTTCACTAAAGGCTGCACTATTTTATGCAGGGTGAACCAGCTGGGAACATTGATTGAATAGTAGCCATTGGTTCTGCATACAGCCTGAAACAAAGGGAACAAAAAGCAGAGCGTTTTCATTATAATTTGGAAATGTGCTGTGATTGTCTGCCTGACAAATGTGTACAGTGCTGTTAAGAAACTGGCCTTGTGTGGCTGTTTCTTAGCTTTTCAAATTTTGGTTCAGGCTTTGGGCCTAGTCAGGTTACAGAAGGCTCATCTCTGGGAAATTAATGTCACATGGATTTGAAGTTTCCAGAGAGAAAAGGGATCAGATGGAGTCAGATACAAAGGCAAGTAAAATCATGGGATTGGGGGATTCAAGACTAGAAGGAGTTTCACATATATTCCAACTCATTTGCACAAGAAAACGTGGGCATGAGTAGGTTTCTTGACAGAATATGTGCTAGCTGCAGAAATATATGTTCAGGTGTCTTAGCAACATACCTGATAGACCAAACAGGATTAGACCATCTTTTGGCAGTCTAGCATAAAGCAAAGCCATTCATTCTAGTTTGGGTCTTTCCTTCAGGCCTACCTGTCCTTTTGGCTTTTGAGTGTAGATCTTGTGCAGCTGGAACTCCTGCTATTTGGGTTTTGGACTTGGAGTTCTGTCTCAGTTAAGTGTTAGTTTAGAGGAGCTGTGTGACGCATTAGGCTCTTATGGGGTTAATTTGCAAAGGTCCAGTTAGCCAGAGCGCAGCCTGATTGGCTAGGCTGTAATGGTATAGCTGGCAGCCACAAATAGGGTACACTGTCTGCTATAAAAAGCAGGAAGAAGCCTGTCAGTGAGGAGATAGGGAATTGACAGTCTTGAAAGCAGACTGAGAATCAGTGTGACAAAAAGAGATTCCCATCGCTTCCTTAGAGTCAGTCTCAGATCTTGTCTAGTGGCAGTGAGGCCAGTGAATGACATAGAGAGGAAGGCTAGATGGCCAGATTCCTCTAAGTGATCTCTGAGAGACTGAGAGGAAGGATCAGATAATACCAGAGGCTAGAGGCAGAGGTGGGATGCAGCCTATTCGCACCTATTCGGTAGAACCGGTTACTAAAATGTTCTCAGTTCGGAGAACCGGTTATTAATGATTAACTCCACTAGGGGCAAGGGGGTAATCTCTGTCCCTGGGTACAACAAATCTCGTCAAGTGACGATGCAAAATCGCCCCCAGGGCCCCCTGCGGCCCCCCTGCCCCTTCCGGCACTCCCCCCACATGTGTATGAACTGTATGAAATAATACAATATATAGTAATTCTATTTTATTTGTTCGTTGGTATAAAGGTTGGGAAAGTATTATAGGTAAAGATTTTTCCTTTTCTTTTTTCCCTTGAAATTTATATTGGAAAGAGAGGAGTTTAAACTACTCTTTTGGATTAAGGATTTTGGATCTCTCCCTCTGTTAATTTTCTTTCAAGTGGAATAGATAAAATAGTTTTAGGAATCTGAAGAGGAAGTAGAAAGTAGGGAGGGAGGGAAATATGGGAAGGAGGGAGGCAATATAGGATGTTTTAGTTGGGGGGGTTGAGAGAGATAGACAATTAGATATGTTTGTAATATGTTAACAATTGTAAACAGTTTTTGGTTTCTCTCCTTACTTATGTTATTATTTAAAATCAATCAATATAATTATATACAAAAGAAATAATACACTACTTTTTGGTATATTGCTTTTTTAATACTTTAAACAGGAATTATTTGAATCTAGAGGTGGGGCGAAGGGGAACTGCACCTGGGGCGTGCGCGCCCTGCATCCTTGCCACAGCCCTGCCCAGGAATGCCCCACCCCCGGAATGCCTGGCCACACTCCCGTCATGCCCCGCCCAGCCCCATTGGTGCTACAACACTGTTTGAATGCCACCACCATCGGAACCTGTTACTAAAATGTTTGGATCCCACCACTGGCTAGAGGCCTAAGTTGGTAGTAGACTAAAGGGAAACCTATCACACAGAGACCCTCCTAAGCCAATAAAATCCCTTTGGAGATAAGGGTGGGTGTTTAGGGAGTGTGTTCTGGACCGTGGATGGGAGATTTGCCCTTACAGAGTCACCTGTGTGTGTTCTAACGCTAAAGGCTGTACTGAAAGTCTTCTACTGAAACTTCTGTAACATCTAAGCCATATCTGCCTAAAGTGATGCTTATGTACCTCTTTGAACCATCATCCTGAGAAGAGAAGCCCTGACGGGAGTCCTGTTTAAAAGGCCTGTGTGTGTGTGTGTGTGAGTTGAGGGGAGTGCCTTAGGCCAACAAAGTCAGCTACCAAGTATCCACCCTCAGCCACTGGCTTCCCTCCCTTTTTGGGGGCTTCTGTTTTCCCTCATGGGGCGGGGGTGCTGTTACAAGCTGCCACTTCAATAACACATTAAGAAGGAACTATGAGGGTGAGTGGATATGCATGGTTACTTCACAAGCCAAAAGCACCTATGGACAGGGAAAAGGTGATAGGTGTTTGTTCATGCACTTCACTAGAACAGCATTCAAGCTGCAAAAGTGGGATTTGAATGGGGATTATTATGTACATTTGTTCAAGATTCATTACATATCTTAATGATCTCCTTGTAAATGCTTCCATGTTCTAAGGTCAGAATTCCTTCAGCCACAGATCAAGATTTTTAGTCAAATTCAGCCTGAAGGTTTCCCAGTTGAAGGTACTAAGAGCGTTTGAAGCTCCCATGAAAATGTGCTTCATAGCAGAGAGATGGTAGAAAGTATATAAAATTATCGAGGAGAGTGTTCTGGAGAAAAAAAAGTTGTTTTTTTGAAGGACAGTTCCCAAAATCCATACTGTTTCTTTACAGTATGGGCTCATTTACCAGGCTTCTAGCCACAGCTGCATACTAAGTCCTCTTAGTTGAATAGGCATTCTGTAATGGGTAACCAGTCTAAGCTATATTGCTTCTGAGAGTGAGTTCTGACTGAAGTGCATCCAGAATATTCATGTACTTTGGAGCAAAACTGTAGGGAAGAGCACACAGTATTCGGTAAACATGTTTTGACACTATGCATCTTGATTTAGGTGTTGAAGTAATTTGATTGCTTTCTCCTTGCTATTTCTCTTGGACTTTTCACACTTGTACTCTAATCAGCACACTCCAGCTACAAGTCAGAGCAGTAGCCAGTCAACCTTCCACATATATTGGACAAAGATGTCCCACTACTATATTGGGTCTCCTCAAAAAGGTGGAAGGAAAAGTTCAAATTCCACTGTTTTTCAAAGTGAATTCATTCACAGTACTAGAGCCTACATCTCATCTCTAATCAGATGTACCCAAATACCTTACCTTATCCACAAAATTTGGTTCAATAACATTCAACTTTTCATTTTCATCTGGTCCTTCAATGGTGACAAAGAAAATGTTAATGCCAGATTCCCTTGCCAGCCTTGAAGCCTCTTCCACCTTATCAGTGGGCCATCCATCTACCATCACTATGGCCACATTGGGTGCACTACCTCTGTTCCCATTGGAATCATCGAAGAAGTTTTTGTTAACAAAGGAAAGTGCTCTCCCTGTGAAAGAAATGAAAAGAACAAAGTCCAGTTCCAATTTACTTAGTAGAAGATGCATATGTGCCATCCAAAGTGGCTGCTCTCTATTAATGTATTTTGTATAATACTGGATACTGTGTGGAATGGCAGAAACTGTTACAAGGGAAGACAGTGTTGTAATAGAATTTAGAGATGTCTTCCAGGTGCCCCCTTGGCTTTTTTTTATAAAGGGTTCTTATTTTAGATATTATACAGTTCAGGCCCAGAGGTGCTAACTTCAGTAGCTCCAACACACATCTAACCAGATCTCCTAATAGTTCTTACCAGTTCCACCAGAAAAAAGATGGCTACTGATCTAAACATTAGGTCTTTATTAATCACATAATCTTTTTATACAGTCAGTACCACAGACAGGACCAAAAATTGTATCTGTATGAAGGTAAAAATAATAATGGCCAAACTGTAGTTGAATGCAATATTGTGCACATAGCCCGAGACAATGTCTGGGAATTAACACATTCATCTATATTCCAACATCTATCAAAATGTGACCCCACATAAAAGCCATGCAATACAAGTTGGTTTTCTCAAATCCAAATGCTTATGTGCCTTTTTCTAATGTCTTTCTATGTAGTCCCAAATCCTTCAAGGACTTTGCCTTGACATGTATCATCTTTGCTGAATTGGGATAAATGGTTCTTTAACCTCTTTCAGAGATTTTAGAAGGTGAAAGATGGGATGGATTATTCCATGAGAGCCTTGATATTATCTTTCATAGAATTAAGGCATTTGGTATTTAATTTCTGTTGGGAAACCCACATAGAGTCTGGCAGTATCACACTTGATGTTGATAAAAGTGCGTTTATGCTATAAAGTGAATATGAAATGTTTTTTTAAACTCAGATAAGTCATACATGCTAGTTCATGAATTTCTAGAGGAAATAATATTTTTCACTTGGGGTGGGGGGGAACAGAAATAGGTGAAAGTGACTTGTAAGAGGTTTTGACCTGAATGTGTCAAGAATATCTAGCATACCACTGTGGCTGGTCTTCTGATTCCTAAGCTGATTAGCTGTGAATGTATCATTCAAGTTACATACCAACATTGGATAATCCTCCTTTCTGTAAAATCTTCTCAATAGCGTTTTTCAGATCCTTAGCATTTGAATAGCTCTTCAAGTTAAATTCAGTAGACGGGTCATCACTATATTCAAACCAAACAAAATATAGTCTTATGTAGAGAAATTTCCCTTGTATTATCCCCAAGAAAAGACATTTAAAGGCTACATTATACATATTGTAGAATTAAGTATGATGTTAGTAGTAGAATCCAACTTCGTGTGTATTATCCACACACTTAAATGTATCCTTACTGTCAAAGTAAAGCAAAAGAATTTAGCAACAAACTAGATAAGATGGTAGAGCTATAATATGGAATCTCTCGAATCTTTTTTTTAAATAGTTGCTGGGGTGGGTGCATCACACCTAATATGAAAAACTTGCATGTACTTTTTCCATATCAATGAACAGTAGTTTTGGAAAAATAGTGTGTGGGAATATGTAAATTAATCTCATATAATTAATCTTAGCACTGTGACCTTGATCTGATTTGCCTTATGATGGCTGTTGTTAAAATAAGTGTTAAGAAAAACGAAAGATCCAACAGGGATCTTCAGCATCTCTTTTAGTTTGGTCCTCTGTCAGCACTTTCTCAGGTTCATAGTGTAATTACACAGGCAAGGCATTTGTACCTATGTTACCCAATTGTGATAAGTGAAGGTATAATCCTAGTGTAGATGATGCAGTAAAGCATTTATTTGTCTATTGAAACCAAACAAAAACGCACCATTAAAAGAAGAAAAACCAAGTTAAAATACACATATACAACAATTACAATTAAAACATGGCAAGGAGGAGGGAACATTGAGGGAATGCCAGATAAAATAGAAAAGGCTCCACCCAATTGGTGGAAGACAACAGAAATGAACATGTGTGTCTGTGGGGAGGGAGTTCCAGATTTTTGGTGCCATGATAGGTAAGACTTTTCCACATTGCCTCCAGTAAAATCTCAGAAGATAGGTTCCCAAAGCAGGGCCTCTGAAGTGTAGCTCAGCAAAGATTGGAGTAACATAGTCCCTATAACCCACTTCAGTCAACATCCTGGCTGCAGCATTCAGTTTCCAACACTTTTCAAGGCCAGCACTATAAAGAAAACATTGCAGTAATCTAATCCAGATGTGGCCAAATTATGCACAGAGTGGCTGGATTTTTTCTGCCCAAAAAGGCCACAGCTGGCTAAAGAAACTCCAGGCCACACTTGCCACCTGTTTATCCAACAGTAGGCCTGGGTCCAAGAGTATCCCTAGATGACAGACCTATTCCTTCAAGGGGAGTACAACACCATATAAAACATGTGACACCTTAAGTCCCAGGTCGGACCTTATGCTCAACAGTAACACTTCCATCTTGCCAGGATTAAGCTTCAGTTTATTAGCCTGCATTCACACCAACATTGTTTTTAGTTACTAGTTTAGGGTTTATACCGTCTCCCTGAGACTGGCAGGGATTGGTTTCATGTAGATGTTGAAAAACATAGGAGAGACTTGAGGGACCCCACAGGCCATGGAGCTGAGCAGAAACTCCCCTGAACAAGTATTGCCAACCTTCAGGTGGTATCTGGAGATCTTCCACTGTTACAACTGATCACCAGCCTACAAAAATCAGTTCCCCAGGAGAAAATGGCTGCTTTGGAAGGTGGACTCTATGGCATTATACCCCATCAAAGTCACTCTCTTACCCAAACCCCATCTTCTTCATGCTCCACTCCCAAACCTCAAGATATTTCCCAATATGGAACTGGAAACCCTATCCTGCGCTACTTTTTGAAACCCATCCTCAGTTAGGTCAGAACCATCTAAAATGGTGCTTTCCAGTAGCAACTTGGAAAGACAACACCATATAAAAAGCTGCTGAGAGGTCCAGGAGAATAAACAGTGTTGCACTCCCAGTGCAGGTCATCTATTGGAAAGATCAAGGCTGTTTCAGTACCATAGTAAGGCATGGCACAAAATTGGAAAGGTTCCAATCAATTGATTACAAAAAATTATGCTACTTATATTACAATCACAAATTACAATTACAAAGAAACAAATCTTTGGCTGATGATGCATGGCAAGGTTCCTGTAACTTCAAAGAGAATTGGTCATGGAGTCTGTCTCAGGATATGTTCAGCATTATTACCTACCACCCTGTTTGCAGCAGGGCAGACATTACCCAACAGCTGGCTTTTTGCTTGCGTCCAGGGCATGTGTAATTTTTTGCGGGTTCTCTTATCTCACATGCATGCTTTAATTTTTAATATATTTAATTTTAATTTTAAACCTTATCAATAGATTGATCTATATATTAACATTAAAAAGGCAAACTATTATAGAAAAGTCTTGAATACAGCATCTGTACACTTTGTCCAAACACCGATTGTCTTTTATGGCAGGAAGTGAGGAGAGAGTAATGGCAGTGTGCAAACAACAAAATGGCAAAAGGACAATGAACTGCCATTTGCTAAGCTCCCCAGGTTCCTGGTCGTCCGTCTCCCAAGTGTCAAGACCGATGGGTTTTTCTCAGCGTGGTCTGGAATCACTGATTGCTTGTGTATAAAACTATGAGGTTTTTAGTGTTACTATCTTTTAGTGTTACTCTTTTAGTATCAATTTTAGTGTTACTATCAATTTATCACTCTATTGATATGGTTATTTAAATTTGTTTTAAAAATCTAATGATTTAATGATATGCAGGAGTGAGGAGGTCATGGGCAATAGAAATATGGCAGCACAAGAAGTGGGAGATAGTCAGCTACGGGGGGGCAAAGGGCAAGCATGCAAACAGCGTGAGAGGGGGGAGGGGGGTAAGACTAGGCAGGCTGGCTGTGGGTGGAGGGAAAAGGTTGTGGGCAAAGCTGTTCCACTCTGTTAGCAAAGCAAAATTAAAATTGTGTTATAAGTGCACTTGCTTGCCCTGAAGAGACTGGAAAGTGAAAGCGGGGCTAGAGGAAATATGTTCATATAAGAAATCTCGCAGTGGCGGACATTTGCCTCCACCATGCAGCAAACACCTTGTGTGTAATTGGCCTTTGCTTGAGGAGTAAAACCCTCAATCTCAGACGATGGTACCCTGTTTTGTGATGATGTTCTGAGATACTATAACAGGTTGTAATAGGCTGGGAATTCTATAATCTTAATACTGAGCTTGCCTGGGTACTTATTCTCTTATCTGTATTACTTCACTACCGTATATACTTGCGCATAAGTCGAGTTTTTCAGCCATTTTTTAAGGCTGAAAAATGCCCCCCTCGACTTATACACGAATCAGTGATACCCCCCCGCAACGCCCGCCCCCCACACCACACACTTACTTTAACAAATAGAGCAGGCTTGAGAAGAGGCCTGCTGCTTGTGTTCCCTTCCAGGCTGAAACGGCTGGGTCTCCTGGGAAATGTAGTTCCCACCCTGGGGCAGAGGGGGAATGGCGATGGCGCTCTGCTCTGTGCAGGGAACCCCCTCTGCCCCAGGGAGAAGGCAGCTGCCTTCTACCTGAGGCAGAGGGGGGATGGCAGTGGCGCCCTGCTCTATGCAGGGAACCCCCTCTGCTCCAGAAGGGGTTGCCTGCTCGGTGCCCCCCCACGGCCGCCCCCCACGGCCACCCCCAGTTTTTTGTGGTAAAACTAGGTCCCTTGATTTATACTCGGGTCGACTTATACACGAGTATATACGGTAATTCCATTCAATTGAAATTAAAAAGAACGTATTTAGAAATGAATCTAGGACATTCTTACACCACAGCTGCATATATAGATATGGAGATTGTTATTATACAGTTCATATAGTTTGATAATGTATATGTTTCTTACCCATATTGAATAATGCCCATGAGAGGACCAGCTACACCAACATCCAGGGCTTGAGCTACATCTTTGAGGAACTGTTTTTGAATCTGAAAGCGGCGTTTTCCAATACTCCAGCTCCCATCTATCAAGAATGATAAATCAACCTTGCAATCTGAAAAAGTAAGACCATACACAGTATAATTATCCATGTATTTCCTGTTTTAATTCCACATATATCACACACATATCACATATTACAACTATACCAATTAATTACATACTAAATCTAAGAGCAATTATAAATGTCAGCAACAAGGCAGGTTTTAAATACCAGAAATCTAAGCATGGCTTCCAGCTTTTAAACAAAAAGGGTATTTTTCTCCCATCTATTATAATTCTGTTGATGCAGACATCTTTTGTTGAATCCACAATAATGTTCATCATTTTAGCACTCTTCTAATTTTTTGCTGTTAACTTTGATGGAGTAAGACATGAAGCTTAATTATGTTTGTCATAGGAACTACATTATCTATTAAATGTAACAATATGTACTTTGGAACAAAGGGTAGTTTATGACTTTTGGGGACCCTATAGGGTTTTCAAGGCACATAGTTAAGCCAAGATGGTTTGCTATTGCCTTCCTCTGCAAAGTCTTCCTGACTAGTCTCTGACCCCTTCTGCCCATGCAGAATAATGCACTTTCAGTCCACTTTCAATGTACTTTGAAGCTGGATTTCACTGTGTGGAATCGCAAAATCACAACAATTGTGAAAAGTGGATTGAATGTGCATTATTCTGCATGTGCGGAAGGGGCTTCTGATCCAAGTATCAACTCAGCTTAGCTTCTTAGATCTGATGAGGTTGGACTATACTATCCAATTCCACAACTCCAGCATTTATACTTTGCTCTAAATATATCTTATTCAATTTCTGAAGAATATAGTGCTATAAATAAATGTTATGAACATTCTCTTTGATATTAGTACTTGCGGCTTTAATAGGACCTCTTGTAAATATTTTCCATTTCTGCTCAGCAATTGTACAAAGGAACTGCTTTTCCTAGTTTCTAAAGAAAAATGGTTCTTTCATAGGAATTTGTGTTAGCAGCTTTTTCATTTCTTGTGCCGGACATATTCATTCAAAAGCTGTCAAATTAACTCAAAACTCCCCTTCTGCGTTTTTTCCTTTGACTCAACTGAATCAATTTTGTATTGATACTTCTTTCTCTCTAAAATCTGCCATCAAAACAAATAAATCTATTTTTATTGTCAAAACATTCTTTCATTCACAATACAATTTGTCCAAGGTTTTATTTGTACATCTGCATTAAAAAGGAAAGATTCCAAAGGTAAGTAGCTGGACACAAGTGATTTCTCAATTTATCCCAGGAAATAAGCACTCTCTCTATTAATTCACTCGTATATTTTAAGCAAGCCTTATTGGGGTTGGGGAGTGTTGGTTAATAACTATTTGAATACCAAGATAAATAACCCAAAGAAATTCTCAAATATTCTTGTTCTAGGACATATCTAGGTGTGCCTTCATCTGTATAATTTTACAGATTGGTAATATGTAGCGATATGCAGGAACATTAATTCACCATCTGGACAATTTACACAATCTACACAAGCTGGACAACTGCATGGTTCCACATCCTAAAATTGAAACTGATGCAGATCTTTCTTCCTGTAATAAAGGGCATTAGAACCAATCAACTTGAAACCACATAAACTTTTTAAAGGGTGATTCCATTCCCTAGAACAACAGAAGAGTTTAATTTGTTGGAATTTGAACACAACATGATTTAATTAAACAATATCTGTTCTTGACCTGAAATTACATTTGATAAATATGCCAATACATTTGCAAGATTTCAGCTTCAAGAGGCACTCTAGACAAGCAGTTTTAAGTATGGTAAACCTCTTCTTTAGATTGTATCATTAATAAATGCAAGTTGAGATTTCATGATTGATTCCCCACACACAGACACATGATAAACCTTTAATGTATAATGCTAGTATGTCAATTAGATGATTAACAGCTCCATCCAAAGGGGGAATGACTTTGGAACTAGCACGAGTTTGCACAGGTGTTTATGCCCACACTGACTGTGCCAGTGGGCAACTGGGAGGCAGGTGACTGGCATTCTGCCCTGCATTGATGTTCAACTGGATGCCAATGAGGTGGGACAGGCCAAGGCATTCCTGGGGAGGAGCTGATGATAGTTGACTCCCACCCAGATTTTTGGGTTGTGACCACCATGGCCATCACCCCAGACTGACGCCACCTAAAAGGGTGATGTAAGTCCATTCAGTCCCATGGAGGGCTTTTGGCCAGCTGAGGAGATTTGTTGTTGTTCCCACCTCCAAGCATTGGAGGCAGTGTGGCGGTATGGTAGTGGTACATTCATGACTGAACGTTTAACATTCTGCGAATCTTCAGTGCCTCTCACACTTTCCTCTGTATTGTGTGGTATCCTGCATTGTCCCTTTTACAACTATTTTAAATTATACATTAATTAGTTTTGGAATAAAAATCCCCTACAGTGTTCAAGCAGCAATTGCTATTTTGTAGATATGAAAGTAGTTCAAAGAATGGTAATCCATTTTGCGGATTTCAGATGTGTCTTTCCAGGTAGCTTGTTTAAAAACTTAGTTAAAGGTAAAGTTTCCCCTTCAGTCGTGTCCGACCCTGGGGTACCACTGTGAGCAGTGATTTTATAGGCAAGTCTCTTTTGTGGAGTATTTTGCCATTGCTTTCCCCGGCTACTCCACAACCAAGAAATGGATGGATGGCTGAGTTGACCATGAGCCAGCTGCCAGGATATCTGATCCACAGGGGGCTCGAACTCTTGACAGTGTGAGCGGCAGTGCAAGCACTTAACCACTACACCATGCGGCTCTTAAAAAAACTTAGTTGCAGACACTTAAATACATATGTCTCTGCTCATTTTACTTTTTGGTCTCACAGGACTCCAGACACATCCAAAGTTAAAACTAACTTCACTTTAATTTAAAGAACTATCTGATCTTTAGTAACCTGCAAATAATATCTTCAAGAGTTCACAACCTATCTTTATTTCTTTTCAAACCAGTGATAAAACAGTGATTAAGTAAAAAGGGATCAACACTTAAATAGCAATTAACGTGCATCTTCTCAGTTAGTGGTTTCTCATAACATTCATACCCAATTGGCCCATAAAAGAGGGGTGAAAATCTTTGAAACAATTGTGATAATAGGAGAGGTGTAGAATCAACATTCTGATACAGCAAAACAGTAACAAAAACATAAGATTACTGGCCCTCAGTATGAGTCGGCTTGTAGAACTACTAACATTGTTGACCTTGTTAAATGTTTCTGAACAAAGCCAGCATGTTAGTACTTCAGTGTACAAAATTGCCAAAGGTGACTTTATGTGGGAGTTCTATTGGGAGCTCTGGTTTTGTATTTGGGGGAAGGAGGTAAGCTTTCTGATACTATACCCAGTACAAATGACCCCCTGCTTAAGCTACTCCTAAATCTAAAGCAGAAAATGACAGCTACCTGTATTGCATCTGTCTTTTTTCTTGAGCAAAACTAATAGCTTCTATTTTGGGAAGGGAAGAAATTTACACAGAGGGACAAAGAAGGGGAAAGGGGCTAACCCTATCCTTCAGCATCACTAATCTGATCACAGTCAGAGCTTGGTGAGTCTGCCATTGCACTAATCATATCTCATGGACAAAAATATTATTTTAAAATGATGCCTTAGGGCAGTGATGGCGAACCTATGGCACAGGTGCCGGAGGTGACACTCGGAGCCCTCTCTGTGGGCACGCACATACAGAGTTTGTCATGTGGGGGGTGGAAAATCACACACACACACACACACACACACACACACACATCTAGGCTGGCCTGGGCCACTGAGCACAATGTGCAAGCACTGCGGTGAGCAGGGAGGACTTGGCTGGCGGGCCTAGTGCCTGTGCTCCAGGTGGCTGCTGCCCGAGGGGGGGGGGGGCGCAGAGGAGGCAGAGATGCTAGAGAGGCACAGAGTGGTGCACGCAGGACTTGCTGGAGGCTACAGCAGGCTGCCCCCTGCTCGAGCAGGTGGGGCGGAGGAAGAGGGAGCCAACCGTTTTATTCTAAAGTAAAACCTCAGCATTCAGGTTAAATTTCCGGGTTGGCACTTTACGATAAATAAGTAGGGTTTGGGCACTCGGTCTCAAAAAGGTTTGCCATCACTGCCTTAGGGAAAGTATGTAAGAAAAAGCATCTTAATTAGCCTTGCAATTGCCCTTCAAGTGTACAGGCGTTTTGGCCTGTACATGTTCCTTTTGATTTTAGGAACATTTGCAGTATTTATTAATACTATCAAAGGCCCAGAGCTGTGTATGCAGTCCATTCTGCACAGACTGCCCTCTTAATTTTTATGGAGGGAACAGATGTGTATGCTAAAAAAATATGAGAGTAAATCTGTTCCTTTCCTCAAAATGAATGAGGCACTCCTTATGAGTGGGATAGCTGGGTCAAGGTGAAATGGCAGAAGAAATGGCATTCTCAGTCTTAAGCAGAGAAAAGCCATATCCATTTTATTTGTTGGAATGGATTTCAAACATTTATCCCCTGCCCTTCCTCCAAATGACTAAGGTGGTTTCCAGCAAATACCAACATCAAAATTAGCAGTAATATAAAAAATAATTACCTATGATATTTTTATCCCATACTTCATCCAAGGAGCTCAAAGTTTGCCACTCATATATTTTAACCACACAACAATGACAGGTAGGTTAGGCTGAGGAAGAATGACTGGTCTAAGGTCACCAGTGAGCTTTAGAACTAAGATCTCCCCTATCCAATATTCAACACTTTTAACCACTACAGTCCCACTGCTTCTATATAAAACATGATTTAAAACATAACCACAATCCAATATTTTCATACTACTACCAAAAAAAACCCCAAAACCCAGAGTATACCATATGCCAGAATTAAAAACAAGGGGTTGCCTATGACATTCTGAATATAATCACATACTTAAGCAATTTTCTTATTTACATACTTGGATTTCCCTGGGAAACAGGCTCAAAAGGTTTTGGGACCAAGTCTTCTTTGGAACTGAAATCTGGAATGTTAATTAAAAATACAAAAAAAATGGATCACAAATACATCAAATAGCAAAATCTTACAAATGCAATTGTGGGGCCAGATCCGCATCTCTGGTCCTACACAGCAAGATTAGTTTTAAGAAAAACTAAGTTAGAAATAAAAGCAAGACATCTGACATTAGAAAAACAAACTGACAGTTTTACTTAGCAGAATATAGATCAGTTACAGAATGTGAACTCTCCCGAGGGAGGGACACGCCCCAATACAATGTTTAGAATGTTACAGGAGATTGCCCTCTCCTGGGTGGCTCTCGAAGGAGGCACGGCCAGTATAGGAAAACCTGAGTTTTTGTAGATGCAAAGACGTCACACAGTCCTCCCCTTTTGTTCTACGTATGATGATTCATATGTGTTCAAACTCTATTGGTCAGATCTGTCTTTGGTCACAATAAGACAACCTCTTATTCTACGTCAAACGCTACATGCTGTTAGTGCGTGCTTTCTCTCTGTGCATATACAAAGAACTGCCATAAAAGCTAGCTCACTGTCTTCAAGAAAAACCCGTTTTGCTAGGTTTCTCTCAGAGAAAGCTATCCCTAAGGCAATGCAACATTCCTTAGGCTCATAAAACTTTTCTTTTCCCAGCATGAAATGTTTCTAACAATTCCCCAGTTTGAAATGTTAAAACATGATTCTAAGACTTATACAATGATTCTAAGACAATAGAATTATAGTAAAATACAAATACATGTGAATGTGAATCACTTATCATTTATGTGTTCATTTAGCTATATAGAAAAACACTTTGTAATTTAACTAATCACATTCATTTCTAACCCAAAAACCAAAGTAATAAAATTGCATCTGTCTGCTGTCACGTAGGCCCTCAGTGCCAAGATGTCAAAGATGTTATCTTGCTTGTTTGCATCTCTGCTAGCAAGCTGGTAACATGCCTTTTTGACCTGTTGCAAAACTGCAGGCCTTGGTCACTTACACAGAAGCTCCCATTTTGATTCATTGCAAATCCTTGGTTCTATGACTTAATCAAATACAAATTTATACACATTCTGGCCTGTTCCCACACAATGATAAATCACCTTACTAATGACTGATTAGAGAATGATTGAAGAAGAAACGCTACAGCTTTTGAACTACAAAAATCCTCGGTATTAATGAGCTATTAATTAATTTAAAAATGATTGATCACACGCCTATTAATAATTATTTAAATAAAATGTTAATAACTTTGCATATCAACAACTCAACATAGGTCTCTTTTTGAAATACTGAAGGAAGTAAAACTTAATTCACTTGTTTAAAATTGCTCTTATTCTTTAAAAATGGCCTCACTGATTAATCAACCAAAATGTAAGTGGTTAATTTATTGATTGATTGCAGCCCTACTTAACTGTATTAAAATATGTGACCACTGCTTTGACCTGGAGAAATATAGGAAGAGTAAGTTCCTCCCATCACAGGCTTGTTCTTTACATTATGACTGCAAGAAGTTTCAGGTGGTTAACATGTTAGTCTGTAGTATGATATACATGTCCTGTAGTATTTTAGAGACCTTTTCTTTCTGTCTGGCTGAAGTGTTTGTGACACAACATACCTGAATACCCCATTCAATATGCTATTTCAACTTTTGTGTCACTTATACAAGGCCTGAAGGCCACACTAGGTCCCTCCTACCTCAAAATAACTTTATAATTCCATTCTGAAATGAAGCCAGCATGGTCCGCTAGCTTTTAATTTTTTATATTAAAAAGTAATATTTAAGGAAGGTTGAGAATTTGATAACTGAATAATTCTTTTTAAATGGTATACAGAGGCCCCCAGCATGTATCACTCAGTGCTAACAAAGATTGTCATTTATAATTGTACTGTCAGTCACAGGAATATTAACTCATTCTCTAGATACCTCATTGAAAGATAATTAAGTCCCTTCCCCCCATCAGATTATCACAGTTGCCTGGGCATATTAAATCTCCATTCAGGTGGTAGTTGCCATATACAAACCAGAAATCACAAATTGGATATTGGATAATTAATAATTATCCAATATCCAATAATTATCCAATATCCAATTATCAAAACCCTTTGAAGTGATCATCTGCACGCAGAGACTTTCAGCAATGGATTTTTTAAAACTGTTTTCTAGTTCCTTGATACCTCACACCTTTCACATAGCCCCATTATGCACGAAACGCTTACCTTGGGGCTCTTAGCTGCGTAGTGGGGTTGTAGTGTAGTCTCCTCATGTTTCTCTGTTTACATGCAAGGAGGAATTAACTGCTTGCCCCGCAGCTTGCTTGCCGAAGTCTCAACATGCCTCTGCTTTTCCTGATTCTCTTAACTCCACCCACCAACCCCCTCTTAAAGGCACAGATCTCATCACAACCAGTAGTTGCAAGATAAAGACCTTTGTTAAAGCCCTTTAAGTTGCAGTTATATCGATATACCTATGATTGCAGTTTTATCAATATTGTAGCCCCTTTCCAAAAATAACCCCCTCAAAAGAAAGAGGCAAAGCAATTCCCTGAACCACACTCTGCTTAAGGAGGGGACCATATCCTAGAACTGATATCTCCCCCTCTCCCCAAACACATACTTCCTGGTTTTCAAAGGCAATAAAAGACAGCGATTTTGCAATGATTCTCTGTTTATATCACTATATTCACATATCCATATAATAAATAAAAATTGAAGTAATAAAAAATCTGAAAAGGGGAAAGGGAGAGGTGTGCACAGCAGTGTGTGGGAATGGGAGGAGCTGGTGGTGGGTGGAGGGAAGATGTCCAGCGCAAGCTTGTGCTCACTGGCAAATCTCCCCTGCTCTGGCAGTGAAGAAAATTAAAGTCACACTTGAAGCAATGTTGCTTAGCACAGGGAGGATGGAAATTGAAAGCCAGGCTTGGGAAAATACATCCGTACAAGAAATCTTGCTGCAACTGACATTTGCCTCTGTGCAGCACATACCCAGTGCTTAATGAGCCATACTTTTCCCACCCAAACTTGATATACAGTGCAAAGAATAACCTTATATGTATGTCAGCCTTCATACCTTCATGCTCCGACGCCACCCCATCTCCTCCCAAGGGCTTTTCTGCAGCACAGGAAGCCAGAGGAGTTCAAAACAAAACACACACACACACATACAGAAGAATAGAGATACACCAAAAATTGTGGCATATCTCTGCCAGCAATTCCACTGGTGCATGGAGCTGGCCAAGCACTAGAAGCCAACCAAGGTCCACCCCCCCAACACAAATGATCCCTGGAATGTCTCCTTTGGGCCTGGGCGATGGAGGAAATCTCTGGGCCGGGTAAGTTGCTCCTCTGCTGGCACATTTGCCCCTTGTGTAAGGTGACCAGATGTGAACCGGGACGGGCGGGCAGCCCAGACGTCACCTTTGCGAACTGGGATGGGCGGACAGCTGCACGCGGCATGCAGGAGCGCACTGCCTTCTGTCACAGGGCAGGAAATGGGAGCGCCCCAGAAGGCCATGCGGGAGGCTGCCGCACTGCCTTGCGCCCCAGAAGGCAGTGCGGCAGCCTTCCAAAACCCGGGACACTTGAAAAAACACGCGGGACAAGTTGTTTCAAGGTGGGACTGTTTCGCCAAAAGCGGGACGTCTGGTCAGCCTACCCTTGTGCCAGAGAAAAGGGCACTCATGCCAGCATAGGGGTGCTCTGGTTCCAGAGAGAGACACCCCCCCCAGCCCATACTGTTTATAAGGTCATCAAGAGACTAAAAACTCTAAGAATTTAGATTAATATCCATGAGATGGATCTTCATTATATCGTTATATTCAAGAATTTGTTCTGGTGTTAGAGGATGTAGGAAAAACTGTTGAACATTGCTTTTACAGAAGCAGTTTGCTGCTACTTGCCTCAAACAGCCTCCAGCACCATTTTAAAGCTATAGGCCTGACAGCATGCCAGCCCAAACAAGTCTTAAGATAATGGCCTCCCCTCTTAATTTTCTTATTTTGTAACATCCAATCCGTTGAAGAGTTCTAGTGAGCCCAAAGGTTTGCATACTGTTTTGTGTCACTTTGATTGATCTCAATAAAATAAATTTCAAGCCCTTTGTTCTTAGTTTTGTGTTTTGTTTTCAGAGCAACATGGCAGCAGCCAACTTTGGTGGACTGTAAGTTATAAAATGGTGAAAAGAAATTTATTTATTTAGGAAATCTTTATGACACCTGTCCTGAGAACCTGGATGAAATAAAACATTATTAAAATATTAAAAGTTATTAATTAAAATATAGAATGTTTTAAAAATCCAGCCAGAGCATAAAAACATAAATAATTGAACAGCTTAAAGTAACACTTGTTAAACTAAACAAGTGATGATAAAAGATCGACCCTTTCATTAAAATCTGGAGGAAAGGAAATGCTTTTCCAGGCAAGACTCAAGGGAAAGGGCATTCCATAAGCAAAGTGCCACTACTGAAAAAATCATGTCTCTCGTTATCAGCTGCTTCATCTGAGAAACAGCCTCATAATCTCTTCATGAATTTGCTGGTACGTAAAATACTTTCTGTAAGGTATTTACCTGTTTCAAAAAGGCTTGATCCAGATTTCCATAAGTCTGTTTCCAAAGCTTTTATAAGGGAGAAAAAGAATTATTATTTAAAGTAAGAACATAAGTAAGAAGTTAGAACAAATGGCACACTTTGTGAATTTTATTATAAAAACTGAATATCAGCAGTACGTACAACAATCATGGCTTTAAGTTAAATGTTAAGAAAGATGCTACAAACATTTTGGAACCTTGAAGTAAGCTTTTGGGTGTGAGAGGGGATTCTGAATGAGCCAATCTGATCTTACTTCCTCTTTGATTTATTCCTTCTGTTTTCCTGGTTTTAATCAATATTGGTCAGAGGTGCTATGGGATTTCATTCTGCTCTTTTGTAATCCCTGCCCACTTAGATTCTGGTGCTGGGGCAGTATTTACATATCTCAGATCTTTTCAGATGTTTCTGTGGCACCCACCTGGGTGTTTCTGAGGGGGTGCTTTAACACTTAGGGATATTTCTGTATTATATTATCACTTTGTCATTCCAGTGTGATGTTCTGGAAACATTAGGGCTCAAAATGCCATGTAAATGCATTGACATGGTTCCTTGGAAGTAAATGTGTTTGGAACTGAAGTGTAAAACACCAGCCATAGTAGCTGATGCCAGGAATAAGGCAGTGAGCAAAGTGATGTGAGCAAAGTGATTATTTGTTTACATGTGCGGAAAATACCTAGGGGAAATTGTGAGTTGACTGACAGGATAAATGTTGTTAACTAGACTATGAAGTAAACTTGGAATGAAAAGTACACCAATGACAGGAAAAAAATAATGTTCCTGGAAGCAGACAGGATGTTCAATGCAAACATTCCGAGTGTGTATTCTGAACTAACTATACATAAGTTTAACAAGATGCAAGCACCAAATGTGCTGAATGTAGCAGAACTAGGAATGTTACCTAGTCTGTGAAAAAAAGTTTTTTTTAATCTCAAACTAAGTTTTCAAATGACTTGACAGTTAATGTTGCATGGGTAGGAAAGAATATATTTGATGTTGTCTATCCTGAAGAAATCTGGTCTGAAAAACTGTGTGTAGATTGCTGACAAATAACCACAAAACATCCTATAGAAATTATTCCTGTCATTTGGTGGGAGATTTTTTTTTGTCCTTGACCCACTATACAGTCCAATTTCAAGAAATGAGAACTATTTTCAAACATAGTGGGAAACATGCGCTGGATAGTAGTTTTGCGGTGCAGTTACTCTAGTCGAATCACATTGACACTGCAAGGAGTTAGAAACTAGTGCTTCTATTCTATTCAGAATGGAAGGAGAATCTACTCAGACATAGAATGTTATAGAAACCCCCAATTACCCCAGTTATGAAAAATAAATCCTACTAGAGGCTGAAATTTACCCAGATTGGCAGGAGAATTGGCAGGCTTCCGAAATGAAGCAATTAGTTCTTGGCGTTGAACACCTGTGTGGTTTGACAAACAGTTTCACAGAGGAGTCAATTCTAGGGGGCAGAATGAATCTGAAGCTACAGTTTTTACTAAAAAAAAAACCATTTGAAGAGAGTTAGGATGTGAAAAGGATGTGTGTTTTCTATGTACAAAGAATATTTTATATTTCATGTATGAAATTAGCCAGTTCTTTCTCTTTCTGGCCTCTGAAAATGTTGCCTCAATAAACATAACATGTAACAGGCATGAATTTGTAACTATATGCACAGTTTTTTCAATAAGTTGGGACTGATACTCCTTGAAGTAGGAGACTGTGGGTAGTTTGAGCGCAGTTTGAAAGAGAAATGACTTCTCATTGTGTGTATAGTTGTTCCATTTTTATTTCTGGTTTTTACCTGCTTTTACACTGTACTTAAATCAGTGGAACCTTCTGTTTGACCAGAGAGACAATAGGATCGAAGAAATATTTATGCCATGGAAATAAATTTCTTTCTTAAATCACTTTTGATCATATTAATTCCGGGTATCAGAACAGGCTAAAATGATCAAGACATTTATTTTAGTAGATTCCCCACTTCTATAACAATATAGGTTGTTATTCATTTATGGGAACTTATTCTGTATTATATTTATAAAGACAATGTTAGAAATCTTGCTCTTATTTCATGGAAAGTAAGTTCAAGCTAGCTCAAAAGACTTGCTTCTGCAATGTGTTTCAGATGGAATTGCAAATTTTACTTTAAAGACATACAATAAGTTAGATTACAGACAAACTAGAAAAATAAATAACAGAAAAGCTTTACCTGCATTTGCGCGAGGGTTATTTCTGCTACTTGCATAGCTGGAAGTGCTTCTGAATGCTTCAAAAATATTTCATTGGTCAGTGCATAAACTCCAACATGATTTTAATTAGAACATTTTCTTAGTCTGCAGTAGTTTACATTGGGACATACCTTGATTCTGGGTCCTCCCTTGTACTGCCTGAACCTGTCCTGAAGTACGCATTAGAATGGAAAATATCATTTAGTTTTCAAATCCATTATAAGGCATTCATTTTAAAGTAAATGCAATGTCATAGCAGGTCTTTTGTACTAATTCTTAGAAATTAATTTAAAGTATTTATGTAGAATATGAATCAATATTTATAATTTAATTTATAAATATTATTTATGAATTCTTGGCATGAATCCAGCCATGTACTTCTTCTCATGTGCAGGATTCATGTTTGCGCAAGTGAGGTGGTGATTTTTGCTTCATCTCCCCTCTCTCACTATAGACCCCCCACTTTGCCTCTTGTTCTGTTCCTGACGATTCACTGGGAGACTCAGTGGGCTTCAGCAGGAGTGGGAAGTGGAGAGATCTTGCTCTGCAAAGTCTTTGGATGTCTGGATACATGCCATGAATAGGGATGCCAGCTTCCAGGTAGGACCTGGGGTCCCTCAGAAGTATAGCTCATCTTCAGACTACAGAGACCTGTTCCCCTAGAGAAAATAGATGGTTTGGAGGGTGGGTTCTATGGTATTTTACCCCATTGGGGTCCCTGCCCTCCCCAGGATCCATCCCCAAATCTATCGACATTTCCCAACCTAGAACCTAGAAATGCCAACTGTTATTGACATTCAGAGTACTTAACTATGGCTATTACAGATTCTCCACTGTATTTGATTGAGTTTTGCCAAGAAATCACACAGGATTGCTGTCTTAAAGTAGCTATTTGTCAGAGACAATATACTTTCTTTTCTGCGGATGGGATCCAATGAATTACCTTTAAAAGATACAACTTTCAGTATAATACTAATTATGCTTATTAAGAAGTAAACTCAATTGATTTAAGTGGGATTTTATTTCCGGCAAATTTATTTAGGATTGCAATCCTCACATGATGATGCCCTGCCATGCCCTTGTACTTACTTGATGCTACAGCTGCCACTGATGAGTAAGCCGGATGGACGTGGCTGGAACCTAAGAACAAAGAAGGGCAACTCTTACTATTGGTACAATAAATGCTGCAACCCAGGTTTTTCCAACCTGTTTGGGCTTGGGGGCATATTTGGAATTCTGACACAGCATGGTGGAAGCAGCAAAAAAATAGCTGCCACAGGAGGCAGAGCCAGCCACCGTTTAACATCAGTAACATGGTGTATCCTTGTGCAGTGATGTCAGCTGCTGGCAAAGCAACATTTTAAAATATCTGCACAGCCAGTCAGAAGCCTTGCTGTGAAAAAGTTCTACCTGGCCCTGCCCACTTTCTAGAAACAGTTGAGGGGCACCAGAAAAGGTGTCAGTGGGCATCAGGGCACTGACAAGCATCATGCATCACCATTCAATTGTCAATATGTGGAACAGAGGATGAGATTATGGAAAATATTGCAGTGGTTGTCTTTGCAGACAACAGTGTTCTGTAAAGTCCTACAAGCCCATTTGTAATGTGCTCAGTGCTTCAGGAGATGTATTCCATTCTACTCACCTATATCCCTGACTTTGTGAATTGCTTGCTGAGGCTTTGCAGTTGCCACAGTCATTGCTTTGGTGGTGACTGTTGTGGGGATGGTGGTTGGGAGTGCTGTTGGTTTTAGAGCGGTGCTGACAGATTCTGTTGTCATGACAGTGGGCTTTGGTAAGGAGGTGGCTATTTTAGTACCTGGTAACGGTGCTGCAGTTGTCAGATATTCTCTGCGCAATGAAGTTCCTATATTAATATGTAAACATGTAAGAGTAACGCAAAGAGGTATAAGATACATTATATGTAGAAACAGTCAAAACTATGGATCAGTTCAAACAGACGACAGCATCCCATTAAGGTACCCTGAAGCACATGTGGGCATCCTCTGGGTTAATGGTCCAGAAGCTTTCAGGCAGAAAAGCATGGTTAGCAACAGTATTTGCATGAGAGGCTACTGCATTTACAGAGAGCAACAGCATTTACAGTTTCCACAGCTGCTGTAATTAGTGCATCTTAAAAGGGGGGAGAGAGGAACACATGCATCATAACTGCACAAGTCCTGCATTCAGACAGGAACTCTGTGGGCTTTGTGGTTTCCCAGCATTGTTTAGAGGTAGACTGGACCTGAACCTGACCAAGGAAGTTCCCAGTGGGCCACTGCCCTGGAGGACAGCCTGCAGCCATGAGAAAGGGTGTATCTAACTGATCATGTGAGACCAAGTTGGGTTGGGAATCACCCAACCTGTCTCACAGTCGTATGTACTTCTCATTCCGGGACGACTCCAATTAAAGACCACGTCCCTGTTAAGGCAACCTCAGATATTAATATCACCATGGAATGCAAGGCTATTAAAAGTATATGCAAAAGATCTTTTCTGACTATAGGTGCCAGGGTGCTGCTAACCTCCCTGAGGAATATTTCATACTTAAGAGCCGACTCTCACTCCTTCTGTGTGAAAATCTTCATAGGCAAATTAGCATAAAGTGGAGTGCTATTATTCAAGCAGTTCAGTCAAATGATTCCAGAGATTTCTGGCGCTTAGTCACCAATCAGATGTGTTCATCCATCCCTTTGGTCTCTAATATTGATTCTAAAACCTGGCATAGGTATTTTTATGACCTGTTCGGTAATGAGTCTGACAGCATCAATGGGGACTAACACCATTCTGCTGGCAACATTCCTTGCTGATCCCCAGTTACTAAAGATGAAATAAGGCTATTAATAATCTTAAAACTAACAGGGTACCTGGTCCTGATGGCATCCCAGTTGAAATTTATAAATCATTTGCCGATTGGTGGTCTCCTTTATTAGCTGCTCCATTCACTATGGTGAATAATTTGGGCTTGGTTCCATCCTTTTGGACAAATGCCATTGTTTTAAAAAGGTGATCACAACCTGCTAGTTAACTACAGACCAATCAGCCTTTTGGTGATCTCTAGCAAACTGTTTGCCATATTCTTATTAAACCATCTTCTCTCTTGGATTTTGGCAAAAAAAAATATTGGCATTGAACAGATTGGATTTATGAAGGGGAAGTCCACCTTAGACCACTGCCTGACCATGAGTATGCTCATTTCCAAATATGTACTGAAGGGTAAATACAGTCTTTATGTAGCCTTCATAGACCAAAAAGGGGCATTCGACTCTGTAGACAGGGGCCCTTTGTAGTCTAAACTGGCAAAACTTGGAATAGACCCCAGGCTTTTTATGTTGATAATGCCCCTGTATAGAAACCCCACCTGCCAAGTGAGAAACAATCTGTTGGGCCACTTAACCCCAAGTATCATTGTTTCCCAGGGAGTTAAGCAGGGCTGTGTGTTAGTCCCTGTACTAGATTTTTGTTGTGTGTTCTGGATTAGGTTTCCCTGGCTCTTGTTTATACTATTGACACGGTTTAGTTCCGGATTCACCTTTTTTATTTTCATGTTGTAAATGCCTAATAATGGTCACTGAAACTGAAACATATGTACTTGTGGGCAGTGACATATCTTGGGGGGCAGGTGGGTCATTTTGCGGGGTGAATTTTGACCCCTCATCCCAGCCCCAGCCCCTGGCCAACCCCCACACCCCCTCCCACTGAACTCCCCCCGTTGCACTGCTGTCCCCACAACCCCCTCCCAATTCCAATAAACCTTTTCCTCCAAGCAGCACTTGATGGCACCACTCTGATGGGAAAGCATGTCTTGAGCGAGCAAGATGCTGATCCCTGTGGCTGCCTGGGGAATGTTAGGGACAGTTCCAGCACAGGAGTGCTTGGAGAGGGTAAGAGGAAGTGGGCGTCTTTCTTGGTGCCTTCCCATGCCTTGAGTTCTGATGCCAGCTTGGCACCCAGCCAAAGGAAAAGGTTGGTTGGAGTTGGGGTTTTTTGCAGGAGCGGCAGGGGGGAGTTCAGCAGAGAGAGTTCAGGCAGGGTGGTGGCTGAGCACTGCCCTTTGTCTGGGTTGTCCTGGGCAACATTTTGAGTCAGTACACCACTGCCCTTGGGGGCTCACCAATGCACTTAGAGCACTCAGAGGCAGGGGAGGAGGGGTTTCTTGCCTTCCCTTCTATACCATTTTCCCTAAAGAAAGGAGAGCTGTTTGCCCCTTGCTTAGGCACCATGTGTCCTGGGATCATGTGATCAAATTCATTAATGATTACTGCTGTCTTTTAAAAGAGGGGTTGGAACAAAAACAAACCAAAGAATTATTTTTTTAAAATCTGACTTTTTCAGTATTCTACAACTATTAAGCTTCCCAAGTTAAACACTAGACATTTCCTGTAAGGAATAAAAATTCTACCATATTTTGGCTAGAATCTCTGACTGGATGCAATCAATATTTTGGGTGGTTGGTAGATGGTGAATATTCAAAGAAATGTAAAGAAATATCAGTTTTATTAGTCTTATTAATGCCTCAAGTAAGGCCAACTTGACATAATGCAACTAGTAATTCATATTGGGATGGTATATCTTGAAATGCATCAAAAGATCAATCAGTTGATGAGCAACATAATAAAGTTGTAAATGCACATCTGCATCTACTGGTATAGGAAACTGAATGTGTTTAGAACTCAGTTGCTGAATAGGGGCACGACTCTGCATTACATATAGGGAAACATGCAGACACACTCTCAACAGGAAAAACAGCTTCAGCAGAAATTCAACCACTTGCCTCCTTTAACTGAGGGGCTTCTGACAGATAAATATTCAAGAGTCGATGGATACTGCACATCTTTTTTGGGTTTGCCTTCTATGGAAAACAAGCAAGAAAAACAAAGCGTTTTTGAAATGAAATTAACCATGTTTTCAATCACTGTACATTTAACATTTAAAGTATTCAACATTAATCTTCAGTCCACTTGAGGTTTGCATTTAGACTTTCACCCATTACTCAGGGTTTGCAGCTGTGGGAAGACTCACCATATATTTGGCTGTGTAACACAAACAAACATATGGTTGGGCTGGTACATTGTTATGGACATTATTTGAAAATGCCTTTATGATGAAGAATCAGCAGTTTAACGCTATTTGCTTTTCCTATCTCTTGACATTTTTTTTGTAAAGATAACATTTTAATACTCATCCTACTGAACCAATCAAGATTTAAATCATGGAAGCAGGAGTGGGTGGAAGCAGGAGTGTGTGTGTGGGAGGAAATGATGTCACGCCACTTCCAGTGAATACTCGGAAGTGAAGTCATGTTACTGCATGGCACTAGAATCTGGACAAAATGTTGATGGTAAAACTCTATAGAGAATAAGAAAATGCTATCCATCATAAGCTTTCATCAATCAGTGGTCACTTCAGATGCAAGAAGTAAACATTCATAAAACCACTGTATTTATATTTAACACTAGTGGGGCCTGGCCACGCGTTGCTGTGGCAATTGTCCTTCTCATCACAGTCCGCAACCCACACAGATGTCCATGCAGGTCCAATGATCCGCAGTGTAGCCTTTTGGGGTGGTCAAATGGAATCCCTCTTTCCCTTTTCAATGCACATCATTATATGGTGCTGTCTTGTTTTTTTAGTATAAGGTAACCCTTTCCATTCCACAACGGAACTGTCCAGAGTGCGAATCCCGCTGTCCATGAGGCTGGTTGACACACACAATCCTGGCTTGGGTAAGGCAGAACTGGGGCAAGGAGGCTATCCCAGTCAGGCAGCAGAGGCAGGGTGGTGAGGCACTCAGTTTGAGGCCAGCTCCCTGGGTTCTTAAAGGGCCACATGCAAAAGAAGTGGAGCCAGTAGTGTTGGTTCGCCCCCACCCCGTGGATTTTCTTAGAAGAAAAAGGCAAACTCCAGCTCGCTTTTAGTAAAAGAGAGCTGTGGCGAATATGGGTGAGGAAGTGGGTAAGTGGTGGTTGAATGTGAGGGAGGGCAGAGTGAGGTGTGTGAGGATGAGCTGGATGTGTATGAGAGTATGTGTGTTATGTGGTAGCAGTGAGTGAGGCACAGAGAGTGAAAGTTACCTGCATGTGAGGGGGGGAACCCCACCTGACGTCTCACACGGCAAAGTGTGTATGTGTTTCACTTCCAGTCGTATTACCTAACAGTATTACCTATTTACTGTTTTCACTGCTCATCTCTGGCCATCTGCGCGAACATTCTAAGGGCAAACCAACCCCTCAGGCCACAGACAGGCTGCATGAACATTCTAAGGGTGACAGTTAAACACAACCAGCCTCATGGCCTGGTGTGCCAGGAAAAAGACGTCCGATTACTTGCCCGGAAGATATATATATATATATTGCAAATTGCTGATGCTACTTCTATCTATGTATTTCATGTATTATGTTGGATTTTATTTTTATTCTTTGTGTATAGACAGATACAGTAGACTATTTAAGCAGAAAGGCCTAGTGTTCTACTGAATTGTATTGTGGCTAAAATGTTCAATACCTACAGCAACTTGCTTAGGACTAAAAATGCTAGTTAATTAAAAAAAGAGAGAGAAGGGAAAACTGGGCACAGTTGCATTTGATCTGTATACTTGGTTCTCCATGCAGTATCTAAGTACTCATTTGACATTTCACCAAAGAACATTGTAATTATTAAATATATGCTATAGAAACCCAGTATTTAATTTTTTTTGAAAAATTGAAATTCAAAGCTGAGTAGAAGATCAAGCAGATGGCTGTCTACCCCCCCCCACACACACACACACACATGCACACACTTGGTTCACTTGGAGAGATACACAAGAGAAGATTTTAATGGTCTGCTGGCAGATGAATGCTTTTGATATAAATGGAGTCATTCATTTACATACAAACACATTTAAATACTTTGACAGCGAGTACCAGCTAATTTGCATGCCTCCTAGTGGTCTCTTCATTTTGATCCCTACAAACTGGCCTGGTGTCCGTGTCATTCTTCTTCCTGGCTTGGCAGCCATAGCTCTTGCTTCTCTATGGGCTTTTGTGCAGATCTTTATATAGGCCAAGCAGGCAACTCCCAAACTTCTCATGCTTCATAAGTGGGCATGCATTGTCAGTATGGCTTTTGTTTTCAATGCTGAAATGCCTCTATTGGCTTGTTGACAGCAAGCTTCAGAGAAATGGCGCTCTTCTGTTCCTTCTAAATGTTCCTTGCTTTATGTCGCTGACAGATGATTTACTGCAGTTTGTTTACTTGTATTTGTGTTTACTTTTAGAATTCCCCTGCATATTTCTCTAAGTGAATTAACAAAACCTTCTGTGTGTGTTAAGTGCCATTAAGTTGCTTCCGGCTCATGTTGAACTTATGAATCAATGTCCTTCAAAACATCCTATCATTAACAGCCTTGTTACCAACAGTGAAATTTGGTGATTCTTTAAAAAGCAGTGGATGCTCTGCAACTTGGCACTCCACTGGAAGAACTGCTTCTATTTTTTAAAAATGTAAATCTTTAATCACTAGGCCCATTTCATTATTCTGCTATAGCCACCCAGCATTTCTAAAGTGTGAAGACATCTGATATCTGCCTTCTTAAATACCTCACATCTAAAGAGGGATATTTTGGCTATCTCCACAAAAACATTTAAAATGTTTGCCAAACATTTTAGAAATGTTTTGAAAAGAATAATTTTTGTGGGTTTTGTTCGCATAGCCTGGAGCAATAAAGCATTTCAGTTGAAAACAGTTCTTATAAAAAAATACATGGATCTTCAAATCTATGGAACTTGATATCTGAAGCCTTTCCAATTCAGACATCATATCTATGTAGGTTCGAATCTTCCTCAAACAGTATGAGATAGTGTGTAACACACTTCTCCCTGTGATATGCCAGCCACAGATGCGGGAGAAACGTTAGGAACAAGATCTAGCAGACTACAGCCACACAGCTCGGAAAGCCCACAAGAACCAGCAAACTCATAACATTCTTTTTAAAGGGAAAAATGTATGCATAATAAGCAGGCTAAATTGAGTTTATTAGTGCACAGCAATGACAGAAATGGAGGGCAGCCATGACGCCAGATGACAAAATGTCCATATGAAACTTCAGCAAATGGTGACACAAAGAATCACTGAAGCAGAAGAAAATGGTGGGAAGCAAAAAAAAAATGAAATTGAGAGCTTCAAAATTGAGAGAGAGGGATATGTTTCCTGATCTCTGAACAACAAGCAGGAAATGTTTTGAAAATGTTTTTCGGGGAAAGATAGCTAGTTTAGTGGATCCAAATAAAACATTTTGAGGGTGAAATAAAATATTTCCAAAATGTTTCGAACTAAAAGCTGTTGAACTCCTGCAGGAAACATTTTATCTTCATGCCTTAAAATGTTTTATTTGTGCTGTGCAGAAACAGTCTTCGTCACTTTTTAAAAAACGGAATGAACTATATAAGATATAAACTGATTGCATATATATTAGCTAAGCTGGGGGTGTGCGTATCCTGATGCATATGCCTACTGATTACTGTCTAGATTGAACTTTGCATGGTAAGAACATAAGAAACGTGCTCCTGGATCAGAGGGACCCTGGCTCAGTAGCTGTGGATCTGCTTGGCATGCAGGAAGTCCCAGATTTAATTTTCTATCTCTTTAGTTCTAAAAGATCATGTAGCAGTTGATGAGAGACTTGTGACTGAGATCCTGGAGAGAGCTGCTAGTCTTCTCAAGCAATACAGATTCGTTTCTTACTTTCCCATTGCCAGCCAGTCTATGTGATTTTAAAAATATAAAATATTGCACCTGAAACAATGAAAGACTCCCTCCACCGCGGCAAAGACAGTGATTGGATTCCATTGGCATAACTTCCCTTGTAACCAGATTGTCCAGCAACTTTCTGAACAAGAATTTTCCCTCCAGACTTGTCAATTATGCCACTGCAAAAACAATGTAATCCCATCAGAAACATAACAGCACCAAGCCAAAACATTACTTTTTAATAATTCTTTCAATAATGAATCATGTTTTTGAGTCTAATAACTAAGAGGTTCCATTTTTAAGCTGTTTATATGATCTATGTTTGAATGGCAACTTCCTCTTCTAGGTCCACTGCTCTGAGAAATGGATGTTCCAACTCAAAACTTAGGTGTTTCCCTTTGTGTTTAATCCACTGAGGTGCATGTTCTGCTACTCACTAACTCCAAATTACAGTAGTGAATCGAGTTACTTCCTATTCAAGGACTAAGTTTAATTTGAGGATTAGAATGTTGAGTGTGAATGTAGTGTTTCATTTAGTTAAAATCCTTCCCACAGAGCATTCCAAACAGATATTTAATTTACATTTTGAATCAGTAAAAGATTCTGCAGTTCCTTATTGAGATATTCACGCAACACCATGGAAGGCATGAAGATGAATTGTACTCAGAATCCAACCTGTTTCCTATATGGGGTTTTTGGCACCCCACCCCCTTAAAAATGTCCAGGGTTTCATGCTTTCTCTACAAATTCATGACCAAATTTTTGGTCAAATTTACTATCCTGCCTACCCAACTTGGTAATTATAATAAAGATGACCTGTCTGGCCCAATCCCCAAAAAGAATATATGCATGAGGCTGCTTTATACCGAACTAAACCTTGGTCTTCTTTGACTGACAGCAGTTTTCCAGAGTCTCAGATGAGATTTTTCACATCACTTACTACCTGGTGGTGGAGAGTGCCATCAAGTCACAGTTGACTCATGGTGATCCCATAGTGTTTTCAAGGTAAGAGACTGACAGAGGTGGCTTACCATTGCCTGCATCTGTGTAGCTACCTGGACTTCTCCCATGCAAATACTAACTAGAACCAGTGCTGAGATCGGATGAGATCAGTTTGTCCTGGACCATCCAGAAAAGTGCACTTGTTACCTGGTCCTTTCTAAACTAGAAATGCCAGGAACCGAACCTGGGACTATTTCGATATCAAATTGATGCTCTACATCGAAGTCGAGGACCATCCCCAAAACTACATTTTGACAGACTAGCACAAACTTAATCAAAGCACAATGTAACGAACCCAGTCATAGGTCATGTCCAGCCAATGCTTTAAAGAAATACCACCTATTTTACCATTTATTTGACGCAATCTATTTTATACATTATTAATCTATTGTTTTAACATGTTGTAGACGTTCTTATAATTTTAATAATTTTAATGCTATTCTGTTTTAATGTTTTGTGTTGAGTTGTTGTAACCCGCCCTGAGCCTTTCTGGATACGGCCAGATAAAAATGCGACAAATAAATATAGAATGGAAATAATAATACACATGGTGACCCATCCTCCACCTATTCAAGTTTGTAGGAACACAGAACATGTGTGCTGTCCTTAGAAAAGCCATCTAGACTGTCAAGAGCTTAACACATGTGGCTTCAAACAGTTGAATGGAGTAGCGAGAGAATGTGTAATTGACCTGAGCTTTGTTGTTCCATTTGAAAGAAGCTTGCAAGCTACTATCCTAGCAAATTAATAGAGGAAGGGGGATCATACCTGCTGCTTCCGTCTATCTACTTCTTGTTCCCATGTTGTGTTTAGTACAACATGGGAACAAGACCCTCTGACAATATTAATGTACATATTTAAGTCCTGTATCCGCAATGGGGACCATGAATTTGCCAAGAGTCTTCATTTTGCAGACAAAAATTAGTATATCCATATGAACACATAAAACAATCTTATACGAAGAAAGACCGTTGGTCTATCAAGATGAGTACTGTCAACTCTGACTAGCAGCAGCTTTTTAGGGTCTAAGGTCATTCATATAATCTACTACCTGATCCTTTTAGCTGGAGATGCCAGAAATTCAACCTGGGACCTTCTGTATGCAAAGCAGAGGTGTTCTGTCATTGAATCATGGCCCCTCCTGTACACTAGTTCACAGGTTGTAATATAAGATATGGGGGAAGGGAATGGCCAATGGGTGCAACTCAACTCTTTACATATTATATTCACTCTTCCTGGGTAGGAACTTATGAGTAGTCTAGTTTCACTTGAAAAAATGGGATACCCATTGTGTCCCTCCTTCAAAAGAATGTGCCTCGCCTACAAAGTGATAGGTTTAAGCCTAACGATATGCAAGCATTCACCATTTCCTCTGAATGGATGAATTAGTTCTCAAGCACATTTGCTAGTTATTATTTATTCACTTATTTAGATATTTATATCCTCCTTTTCTCCCCACTGGGGACCCAAAGTGGCTTACAACATCATCTCTCCTCCTCCATTTTATCTTCATAACAACCACTTTAACATAAAGAGCAGCTGTCCAGAACACAAAGTTCTTGAACATTTGGCTACTGTAAGAATAGCCAAATATTTGGCTATTGTAGCATTTCACTACCCACATTCATGTTATTTGCTCTACTTACTGATTTTGTTTTGAGTCAGTGTAATCTCCATCCTACCTTAACAACTACTGTACTTAATAAAAGTGCCTGAATATATCCTTCTAGTCAGCAGGTGGCAGTATTTGGGGGAATTACCCCCTGATCTGCAGAAAAAAAGGAAAACTATATTTGATTTCTAAAATTCTCTCTGTGTGGATGCTAAGCAGCTAAACATTTTGTTTCAAAATCCCTATCTTCTGTCTTTTAAGGACATACATAATTTCATATGTTTTCAATGTATTAATTATTTGTTATTAGATTTTTGTACCATCCCTCCCTTTGTAGGCTCCCTATGCTGATGACACCCAGTTATATCTACTGATGGGAGACCAGCTGGAAATTACCCTAGAAAGCTTAGCCAAATGTTTGGAGGCCATCGTGAAATGGTCGCCTCAGAGCAGGCTGAAGTTAAATCCTTTGAAGATGGAGGTCATTGTAGCTGGGCCGGGAAGGACAGGTGGAGAATGACTGGCTGATGAAATTGGACGGGATGACATTGACAGCTTCACCTGCAGTCCAAGACCTAGGTATGACTTTGGATGCCTCTTTATCCATGGAGGCTGAGATCACATGGACAGCCAAATGGGCTTTTTTCCCATCTTTACCAGGTAAAGCAGCTGATCCCCTACGTATCTCTCCCTGACTTAGCTACAGTGATCCATACAATGGTTACCTCCAGACTGGATTACTGTAATGTGCTCCAGAAATTACAGTTGGTCCAGAACACAGTGGCAAGGATCCTTACTGGGAGTAAGGATTGTACATATCTCTCGTGCTTTGCCAGCTGCACTGGTTATCAGTTGAGTTCTGGAGCAGGTTAAAGAGGTTGGTGTTGAATTCAAAGTCCTGAGAAGTCTGGGTCTGTCATCATTATGGAACCAAATATCCCATTATCACCACCAGAGGGCCTTACGTTCATCCACCAGTAATCCTCTGGAGGTCTCTGGCCTGAAGAACACCTGAATGGCCTCAACTGGGGCCAGGGCTTTTGGCCCCAGCCTGGTGGAACTCCCTGCCATCTGAGCTCAGAACCCTGCAGGATATGGTACAGTTCCACAGGGCTCTGAAAACAGAGATGTTCCACCAGACCCATGGTTGAGGCAGTTGTGGTTTATCATCTAGTCTGGCCCCCCTTTCCTACCCCTTTTCCTTTTCCCTCCTCCCTTCCTTTCCAATTCTTGTCATTTTCTTTCTTTCCCCCCTGTTCTTCCTTGTCCTTTTCCCTCTCTTGTTTTCCCTATCTGCTATATTAGGAAACATCCCTATGACTCAGTGGGTGACGGCTATTGGATTTTATCATCTCAAGTGAGGGTCCTCAGTGGGGATATCAATTTTTTTAAAAACTGGGGAGTCCTAAGACACCCGTCTTGTTAGTTTATACTAGCTGTATATCAATGTTTTAACTGTTTTATGGCTAATTATTGGATTAGAATTTTACTGTTAAATTATTATGTTATTTCAAAAACTGTTGCTCATCCCCCTGATCCTGATTCGCTGGGGTTGGGCAGGATAGAAATCCAAATAAATATATACATACATACAATACTTATTTTTAGTTTGAAACTTTTTTAATTCTAAAGAAGCAAATTTGGCACATACATTTTTACCCTGTCAGATCACGTTTATATAGGATGAGGGCAAGATGGCTTTGGGCCAGATAAACACACTACAGTGCCCAACAAACCCACCCTGTTTCTGAACATCCATGGGGTGGGGTGGAATATTTCTATTGGATGTACGCAGGTATATAGTGTTCAGCTGGAATTTTTTCTGAAAAAAATTCATTAAAGAAGTATGCACAAACCCCTGAGTTGACTGTTTTGGCCCTGTGGGAATGTTGGATGGTGAGTCTCACTTGCTAGCTGGGTTATCTGTCCACCCTACATAGGAGACTGGGTCACCTTCATATGAACCCATCTGGCCACTGCTTACGAAAACTAAAAATTAAAATTGAGATATTTGCGGATATGTTCACAAAGCACAATTTGTCTCGATTTTAGTGAAGAGACTCTAAATACATGTCTAAAGGATTGACAGTTTATTATTCTATTCCTACAAATCCTCCTCTTCACCTTAATGTTGAGGAAAAGAAAGAGCTTTGCTACATCTGTGCTTTGCATGAGACCTAGGTAAAAACCAGATATATCACATACCATTGGTGGTCTTAATGATTCTAGAGTCCAGGATTAGCTACAGAATCAATGCCTGCCTCCTGCCATTGCAGTGTGAGGTAGGTGGGAGCTACCCCTAGAAGCTGGTTGCTTAACCCCCAGATGGGGCAGCAACAAGCAGGCAGAATGAGTTTACTTTTCTTCTTTTCCCCATCTTGAAGCCTGTGGCTCTCATACTCTGAAAAGAATGGGTCAGCAATTTTGTGGATTGTGCACAGCCTTGATTGCTGCCTGTGATGTCACAAAGACATGTTCCACTAACTTCCAGAGTAGTTTGGGGACTTTAAAATATTAATAAGGTGACAAACGGATGCGTAAATGGATGTACATGTGGCATTTTTTTAAATGGAAGGGCAAATGGGCTGTGGGAAGGCAAGCAGGCAGCTGAACCAATGTTCACAGGCGTATGTGCTTGATATTTCTGCTGCAAAACTAAAAGAAAGTAGGATTCTCTCCAGTGGGAGCTCTGTTCTCATTAAGTATGTCTTCACCCCAGCTTAAGTCCATGGTAAAACTTCTCATTGGCATGCCAAAAGTCCCAAGTTGAATCCTTGGCACCACCAGTTAAAGGGTTTGGCAGTAGATGATATGGAAGGCCTCCATCTGAGACCCTGGAGAACTACTGCAAGTCTGAATAGATAATACTGGCTTTAATGGATCCAAGGGTCTGATTCAGGATTAGGCAGCTTTGTGTGTGTTCATGCTGTTAATGCAAAAACAAACATCAATAAGTGTTGCACCTTGTTAGCTGCTGGCAAGTCCAAAGTTAAAGGGACATAAAGGGTTAGTAGCCCCACTGACTGACTGTGCAACTGCTGACTTTGCAGAATTTTTCCCTCACTTGCTGCCAGTTCCATCTGCTGAGGATGCACCCCTCTTTCTCTGCTGACCTGTGAATAGCAGCACTGCACACACTGGAAAAAGAAGCATAGATGTCCGTGCCGTATACACGATATTTGGTGTCTTGACATCCGGAAGGACATTTTGCAATGAATTCTGGATTGATGATTTTCGCAGCTTTAATGTCACATTCAATCTGGGGAACATCTGTAAACACACAAATCTAGTTATTT
Organism: Sphaerodactylus townsendi; assembly: GCF_021028975.2. NCBI lineage: Eukaryota > Metazoa > Chordata > Lepidosauria > Squamata > Sphaerodactylidae > Sphaerodactylus > Sphaerodactylus townsendi. The sequence goes on from NC_059425.1 coordinate 76,607,905, forward strand.
TTAATGTAAACTACCCCGATAATACAGAAACCATTCACAATAATTGTTACATCAAGTAGGATACTGGAGAGGCAGCATTTAATTTCCCTATATTAATTAATTTAAAAGTTCCCAGTAATTGTTAGGAAGAAATTAAAAAGCCAATGTTCATTTTGGGGTTGAGTGTTTAATAAGACAGTGGTCTTAAGAAGAATTGCACCCAACTATGACACTTTGAAGAGTGCAGCTCTCCTTAGGATTGTAAAAATATCCCTAACAGTATGTTCAATGTGTTTAATCCAGCATGTTCGAGTCTCGATGCAGCAACCTGCTATAAAGGCAGAGACTCTGCCATACAGATAGAGTTCTCTTTGGGACACTGTGAGATTCTGTTTCAGGGAGATGTAGCTTCTGGGGGCCCTTAGCTGATTTTTTGATATAGAATGGGTGTGCCATTTCATTCCTACACACATGCATAAATGCACACTCTCACTGTGTCCAGGTCACAAACATACTATATACAGGGTATGTTACTATTTTCATTGAAGTGGGTGGAGGAATCTGGCCAACAGAGCAATGCCATTGTCTCCAGTTCTATGGTTAACCATGCTACTTCACACTCCTTAGCCAAGCCTTGTCCCAGTATCTTAAAAGTCTTATCCCCCCAACCCCCCCAACCCCCAATGAAAATGTATATAAATATATACTCATGCAGGAGCAGGAAGCTGTCAATGACTGACAATGAAAAGAGCAAGAGGGACAACATGGAGAGAAGCTTAGATTTTTAGGGAAGAAGACTTGAATGTGATCCAGTTCTTATTTAGGTGGAGGTTAATCATTCCCAACAAATACTCAGGGATTCATAGCATGGAAGAGGCACAAAAGTTCTCAGCACTGAATAAGCGAGGGCATGTAATTAAGTACAAAGGACTAATGGGGAAGGGGGTAAGGCTAAAGGGCTGATCTTATAGGGAGACAACTTCGGTTGTCTGGAGATAAGTTAATGGAGAACTTGGATTTCTGTTTAACACAGCTGCTGAGTCCTTCAGTTAAGACTAAAGAACATAATACAAATGTCTTAATAATACATTAAATAGCAAATCTATAATACCATATGGATAATTTAACAGTTTAAAAATTATGTATGTTCGTCATGTAGGACAAATAATGTAATACTGTTACTTTTGTGTCATCAACTGCAACTATATAGTGCCAGTTGCAAATCTTAGGAAACATTATGATGTGTAAAAACTGGAAGCAAAATGGCTGAAAGCTACATACTGCACAATGATATAGTTTCTATAAGCCACTTTTACAATGTCTCCCTTCAAGACAGAGGGCAGTATCTAAAGACAGAAAGAACTTTCTGAATGGATGAACCCCCCATTTTGGACTATTTTGTTCACTTACATAGTTTAGACTTTTTGTTCCTCTTTGCCACTTCTTTAGCTGCAAGTGTACAAGTCAGGAGCAAGGCTAAAACAGAATTAGTTGAAAAAAATATGAGGCAAATACACTACTAGCAGCATGAAGGTTTATGTAAATTTAAAGTGTTTTTTCTTACATTCAAATTGTTTATCTACCTTTACTAAAATTTCATGAATTAAAAATTCTAATTTTCCATTAGTGCTATACTGCAGTTAGCCATCTTTGCATTCCCAAGATTTGTATATCACTATGTTAGGTTTTGCACAGTGTTTCTTTTGAACATATGAGTGAGCCCATTTGGTTCACCTGGCTCTGAGTTGTCTGCTTGGGGTGCTTGGTAGATAAATTTTCCCCCAACACATAAAACCCAACAGCTAGGACTGACTCCAGGATTTTCTGAATGTGCTATACTACTAAGCCATGACCTTTTCCTAGATCAGGAACTGTTCAGACATCTGTTCAGACATCTGTTCTATCTTCTGTACTACAGCAATCTGAAGTCTAAGGGATTTTTTCAGGGCTGCTCCCAATATCTTTTTCACTGCAGACGGAACATTAAACTCTGTATTCAAACCCTGTGATTGACTACTGAGCTGTGCATCCTCTAGTACCGTGGTGGCGAACCTTTGGCACTCCAGATGTTATGGACTACAATTCCCATCAGCCCCTGCCCACATGGCCAATTGGCCATGCTGGCAGGGGCTGATGGAAATTGTAGTCCATAACATCTGGAGTGCCACAGGTTCGCCACCACTGCATCTAGTAGCATTGACATAACCTGTCTTGAGTCTACAAAACAGATTACAAAAATAAACACATTAAGCAGATAATGTAAAGTGTTTATTCTTTATTTACTTCATTTATATCCCACCTTTCTCCAATGGTGAATCAAAGCAGCTTCTCCTCTGTTATATATAGGTTAGATTGAGAGTATTTTACTGGCCTATGATTACCCAGCGAGCTTGCATGGCAGACTGGAGATTTAAACCTGGGTCTCTCAGATTGTAGTCAAGTACTGTAACCACTACACCATGCTAATAGGGAAGTGACTTTAAATACTTACCAAAGACCACTGCATTAACCTTCATGGTGAGAATCCAGGAGCTTTCATAAAGTTCACTGTAAAGTAAAAATCCAATAGTTTTACACTTAATATCATGAGTAGAGATCAGAACATGGTGTTCTCTGCTCAAAATTCAACACTGGATTAATTGCAGGACAGAAGACAGATAGAATGGCCATGTAATTTTACTTTGCTTCAACTGCAGTGCTGTTTAGTGGAATCTATCTACAGCTTATCAAATGATGAGACAACAAGTGATATACATGTATATATTTGAGTAACATAAATGTACCTGTTTTTAAACAATGGATGAGGAGACAGGAAGAAAAATAGAAAGGAAATGCTGTAAGAAATGTTAAAAGATTGGTTAAGGAGGGACAAGAAAAGGAGAACAGGGCAGGGGATAAAAGAGGCAAGGAAGACACAGCTGAATCTGGAAACTGACTCAAGTCAGTTCCCAATCTACTAATCTGAAAATACAAAATGACCCAGTGCCAGCTGCTAAGGGCTGAACTGACTGGAAGACTAAAGTCACTGCCTAGGCCAGTGACCCTACAGCTCTGGTGGCGAACCTATGGCACATGTGCCAGAGGCGGCACTCAGAGCCCTCTCTGTGGGCATGCGTACACAGAGTTCACCATGTGGTGAGGTGGAAAATCCACACACACACACACACACACACACACACACACACACACACACACACACACACACACACACACACACACACACACACACACACACACACACATATCTAGGCTAGGCTGGGCTGCTAGGCACAACATGTGTGCACCGCAGCGACCAGGGAGGCCTCAGCTGGCGGGCCTGGTGCCTGTGCTCTGGGTGGCTGCTGCCAGGGGAGGGGGCGGAGGAAGAGGCAGAGGAGGCAGAGATGTTAGACAGGTGCAGAGCGGTGCATGCGTGACTTGCTTTGCAAGCGTGAGGATCATTTTGCATCTGAGTTTCATTTTGGAAACAGGAGAGGGGCAACCAGCAGCGCAGGAGCGAGATGAGTGGGTCTGCAGGTGCGCAAAATAGGGGAAGGGAGGCACATTTGGTGCTGAAGTGGTTATGTGCATGCGGGGGGGGGGGGCTTATGAAGAACAGGAGGTGATTTTCAAATTGAGCCCTTTGGTTTCCCGATATGATTTTGCTGAGTTGCTTCCTAGTCTCCTGAGAGCTGCTTCCTAGTCTCCTAGGTCGATTCCGCACTTGCCTTATCGACCTAAGTTCGAGCTGCGTTCGACCTAAGTGCTCCGCACAACCACTGAGATAGATGTGGTTTTGTACCAGCTTCGCCCCATGCAGGGGTGTAACAAGGCAGCCCTGGGAAAACTGTAGCCCTGGGCAAAACCTGAGTTGGATGCCCCCCCCCCCACATGGGCGGCCACTCCACCATGACCAATTTTTTTTGCACCAGGACATTGGTGCCTGCAGGGGGTGCATTTTTAGACATATCAGCACCAATATTTCAGCATATCATCAGGAGACTGTCCTTATGCTACTCCCCAAGTTTGGTGAGGTTTGGTTCAAGGAGTCCAAAGTTATGGACTCCCAAAGGGGGTGCCCCATCCCCCATTGTTTCCAATGGGAGCTAATAGGAGATGGGGGCTACAGTTTTGAGGGTCCATAACTTTGGCCCCCCTGAACCAAACTGCACCAAACCTTGGGGGTGCCATCATCTCCAGATGATACCCTGAAATTTTGGTGCCGATACATCCAAAAATGCACCCCCTGCAGGAACATTCCTGAAATTTGCCCAAGAATCTTTGTTCTGCATTGAGTTTTCTGCATTGCTGTCAATGGGGGTTGCAGGCTTTGGGGGGGGGCACATTTCTGAAGGCACAGTCTCAAAACTTTCAGGGTCTCATCAGGAGACTGCCCCAATGATACCCCCCAGGTTTGGTGCAGTTTGGTTCAGGGGGGCCAAAGTTATGGACCCTCAAAACTGTAGCCCCCATCTCCTATTAGCTCCCATTGGAAACAATGGGGGATAGGGGCACCCCCTTTGGGAGTCCATAACTTTGGACTCCCTGAACCAAACCTCACCAAACTTGGGGGGTAGCATAAGGACAGTCTCCTGATGATACGCTGAAGATTTGGTGCCGCTAGCCTAAAAACTGCGCCCCCTGCAGGCCAAAAATGGAAAACCATTAAAATACCCAAAAACGAACCCAGCATTTTGATGCCCCCCACAAGGTGATGCCCTGGGCAGCTGCCCACCTTGCCCAATGGGCATTACGCCAGTGGCCCCGTGTAACGGTCAAATTTCCGACTCCAGTTGGGAACTATTATGGTCAATTCTGCACTTGCGTTATCGACCTAAGTTCGAGCTGCGTTCGACCTAAGTGCTCCGCATAACCAGTGAGATCGATGTGGTTTTGTACCAGCTTCGCCCTGTGTAACGGTCAAATTTCCGACTCCAGTTGGGAACTACTATGGTCGATTCTGCACTTGTGTTATCGACCTAAGTTCGAGCTGCGTTGGACCTAAGTGCTCCGCACAACCACTGGGATTGGCATGGTTTTGTACCAGCTTCGCCCCGTGTAACGGTCAAATTTCCTACTCCTGTTGGGAACTACTACTTTTTCAGGGAACCACGCTTGAACTCAGCTCGATTCCAGTAAAGTGCGGAATCTCTAGTGCCAGGAGTCCCCCATTCAGCCAATCACAGCTGAGTGTTTCAGGCATGCGTACTGCTGGAGAACCACCGTGGCGAAAATCGCACCTAATTTTTTTCCCTCTCTTCTTTCTTGCGTTTGAAGCGATGGCTGGTCGCACAAACAGCGCACAATTTCCACGTACCAATGTAAGCGGCCAATCAAAACACGCCACCTTCATCCCTCCATTCCTGTGGCAATTTTTAAAATAATGTGTGTGGGGATAGATGGAACATGGCCATAGAACAGTAGCCAATTGGAACGGAGCGGCGAAGAGACACAGGATGATTCCGCCCTCCGAGCTGGGATCAAGGTGGTTGCAGTGGGGAACAACAATGGCTTCGACCTAGGTTAGTACCCTTCTCAGGGAACTGGGTCCAACCTATTTTACTCATGTGCGGAATCGCTCCTAGTCTCCTGAGATTGCAAGTTCAATTGGTTTGTTGAGGCTTGATTTTGTGTTGTTTAGGGGTTTTCTATGGGAGTGGATGGTAGGGCTGCAAGCAAACTCAAAAAAAGAGCTGCTGCTGGCTCGCTTCCCACCTACCCTTTCAAAAAAGTCCCTCCTCACTCCATCTTCCGAACTCCCTCCCTGCTTGTCAGCAGTTCCTGTTTCCTTGCTCTTCCTTACGGGGAAGGACGTTTGGGGAAGGAGTCATGTACTCTCCCCTGCTTGCTCCTTTTCTCGTGTTCTCTCTCCCTCTCCTCTGTTTCTCTCTCACACACACACTTCTCTTTTCTCTCCCACTCCCTGCTTCCCTCCTTTCTTCCTCTTCTCTTTCTGTCTTCCCCCTTTTATTACCTTATATAACCAGACAACACCCTGGAATTCAGACAGCTTGGCCTGGTTTTGGTAAACTGCTTGTTAAATAGTGAATTGCACCTCACCATGCTGCTCGGCTGGCTGGCTGAACAACCTTGCACTGGCACAGCACCGGCGAGAAGCAGCACAGATGGCAGAAGGGCAGCAAGACCCTGTTGCTCTCCTAGCTTCACCCGGTTGCCATGGGCTACCTGCGCGCAGCCTCTAGTCTCTCCACCCCCATCCCAGATGGTGCCGCTACTGCCCCCCCACACCTGCATGCCAGGCCCACCCGCTGCCACCCTCCTGCCACCACCACCATCTGCCAGCACACAGCAGGCTGTGGAGGTAGACTGCTCCTGCACCTGGAGGCTCCACTCAGCCCGGAGGCGCCTGCCAGCATCACATCCCTCCTGCCCAGGGGACTGGCGAGGGGCTCTTCCCCATGGCCACTGTGCATGGAACTCCTTTGCAGCCGGAGAGAGCCATCAACCAAGCCCTGGGACTCGCCCCTCCGCCTGGACTCCTGTCCCTCTTTCCACCATTTTTTCTCTCCAAGCAGCCTTTCGGTCCTCTTTCTGTCATTCTTTTTCTCTAAGCAACCTTCCCGTCCCTCTTTCGGTCATTCTTTCTCTCCCTGATCAGTGTTTTTGTGATGTGCCACTGCCAATGGACGTTCAGTGTGTGTGGGGGGGAGGGCAGCAGCCAGTTCTGATTGAACGGGGGGCAGCATTGTTAAATGTTTTGAATCCCACCACTGAGTAGGTAACCCTGTTAAGTGCTGTTAAACCCCACTGTCCCTGTATAAAACCCCCATGATCTTGAAAAGGTTCACCATCACTGGCCTACAGTGGATTATGGCATGGCACTGGATTATTATCAGAGCTACCAAACTAAAACCAACAGGAAGAAAGTTGATTTATTTGAAATGTGGTGTTAAAGGAGAGTTTTACAGAATTTGAACTGCAGTCATTTGGGCCCAATCAAATCTCCCTTTAGAAGGTAATTTCATTAAAAAAACCCCACCTAAAATAATATTAGGAAAAGTTTTAACATTTTAAAGAAAACAATTCTTCCTTTCAAACCACACCTAAGCCACAAATGCTATATTTAAAATTGAAGTATTATTGGAAAGCTGACTTCTATAATACTCTTTACAGTGATGCAGGATAAAGACAAGTTCTTCTAATGGATTGTTTAATTATACTCCTCATAAACAGTTTGGGCATGCCTAATCTGATATTTTTAAATGGAAGTGCTGGTTTTAGGTATTTGATTTTTTCCTGTGGATTATATAGGCAAACAGACATTCTTTATGGGCATCACAAGGTTTAGCAATGTAAGCAGTTTATTATTTCAAACTGATTCATGTGGGGATTATGTGCGTGCCTTGCAGTGTTGACTAGATGGTCTTTTTGCTAACATGGAGGAAAAGTCGATTAAAGGCTACTAGTCGTACCATCTAAAGGGGACCTTCATACCTAGTGGCAGCAAACCTCTATACCAGTGCTGGGAAGCAGGATCAGGGGAAGGGCCTGTCCTGTGTGCCCTGTTTGTCTGAGCCTGGTCAAGGCACCTGATTGGCTGCTTTGTGGGACATTATGAGGGAGTAGGCAAACCATAGTTCTGATCTATCAGGTCTTCCTTATGTCCTTTCCAATTGATTCCAAACAGTTGAATTACTACTCATGGCCTAAAGAGAGGAATTTTCCTATTGCGAGACAAGGAGGAGGAGGAAGAGGGAAAAGAAGTTGAAGAGAAAGAGGAGTTGGTTTTTATACCCCACCCATGGCTACCTTTAAGGAGTCTTGCTTACAATTGCCTTCATTTCCCCTTTCCACAACAGAGGTAGGTGGGGGTGAGAGTTCTGAGAGAACTGTGATTAGTCCAAGGTCACCCAGTAGGCGTCATGTGGAGGACGGGGAAAACAAACATAGCTCCCCAGAGCTCTGCCACTCTTAGCCACTGTAAACCAAGCTGGATCTCATGATAAGCTCTAGTCTGATTCCAAACCCATACTGACACATTCATTTTTAAAGTGGCTCTCATCTGTTATTTGTCCTGAATTAACAATAGTGCAAGTGAACAAACTAAAAAGGGAACTCTGTGTGTGAAAAATTCATAGAATAGGGAATATTGGACTCATTCTTTTTGAATTACTTTGATCCTTTTACCCTGTCTTTCCCTTTCATTAAAGCAATGCAAGTACTTAATCTTTTAGAAATTCTTCTTTAACAGATGGAATAAAGATCTTGCATGGCAACTGGGACAAACATCCTACCCTGCTTACTTCACACAGATTTAACAATCATTATGGGACTTCCCCTTCCTTCAACCCGTTTTTGTTGTTAATAGAACGAGTGTATAACCTCTACCATCTAAATGTAACAACTAAAATGATAACACTTTTTCTGGAAAAACTGGAAAACATCTTAGTGAAAACTCAGTTAAGAAAATAGTAAAGGGTTAAAATGCTGTTCTAGTCAAAAACAGTGAAGGGTTAAAGGCTGTTCTAGAGAAAACAATTTTCTTTAAAGCTATGTGGATGGAGAGCAGTAGACCATTTCAGCTGTGGCATATGGAGTAAGGGACATTAATTGGAAGGTGTACTGCTACAGAGATTGGGAGAGAGCTGGGTGAGGGATTGGACATGGTGTACTGGCTGATTATCGTGCTCAGGATTCTAGGAGCTCTCTTTTCATTGCTATGGCTTATATAACCAGACAACTGGATAAAATACCTTCTGGCATCTTTGAGACTAAATGGTTTATTTGGCATGTATTCTTGTAGGCTCAGAGAGCCAAGAAATGGCTTAGATTGTTGACTCAGTTAAGGCTTGGCCAGAGAAGGTAGCTTAGTGTGTCAAATGTCATAGTTTATAAAAATGGAATGGCAAAAGAAAACATAGCACCGGTGGAGGAAGGTGTGAGAGTTTCAACTGAACTTTATATTAAGAGGCTTGAAAGTGTGCAATTGGTGAAGGATTACTTGATCCATTATAAAAGGTATCATTATTTTGCCCACTACACAGATACTGTTCTTTTGGCCACATAAACACCCCGATCCACTTTGTTACTGCTGCTATGCTTCCAGTGCAGAGAATAGCACTGCCATATGTAGCTGTGTCTGAATATAAGCAAAACTAAAGCTGATCAGAAGATGGACTGGAGATACCTGTGATTTTTTTTGTACCTTACTCTGTATTCCTTGAAAGAACAGTAGGAGACAAATGGCATGGCATATAAACCTGCATTCTGCAAGCAAGAATATATATTTGTTGTGGTTACAGAATGTGTTATCTTTCCACACATCAGTTCTTGATTCAGACATAAGATGAGGCAAGAAAACTCCTGCAGTGCATTATTCTGTCCCATGTGCACACTGGCTTGCTCTGTGCTGGAATGCAGATCTATTATTTTGGCTTCTGTCTACCTTCCCCCAAGTTTGACTGTGGGCCATAAAAATATTTCATTTGCAGACTTTTCTTATAATCAGTGTGCTACTTGTGCACTATAGCAATAACAGCAGCTTTGGTGCAATTTTACTGGGGAAACCGCACAGAGAAATTAGTGTTGATGCCTTGTACCCCAGGGCTACAGCCAAGATCCAATCCCCACCCTGCCCCCTACACTCTTTCCCCACAGACTGTTTAAAATCTTAGTAAAGTTAAAATGTACTCTGGTCTTGAGAATATGGTGAAGAGGGACAGAGGTGGGAGTTTTTTAGGAGCATTGAAGATGGCATGGTTTCTCGAAGTGTATAAACAATTTTGTCTCACTGTCATCAAAGGTCAAAAAGGTTTTATAGTGCCTCAGAGATAATAGAAGGAAAGGTGTGCACATTGGAAGCAATAATACCTCTGGAAAACCACCTGTAATGACAGTGGAATTTGACAGAAACCACCACTGAAGAGAAGCAGCATCTAGGTGGATCCCCAGGTTGCAAGCCAAGGTCGGCATCAAAGAGACCTCTTCCAACACCAGGGAAATCCTCACACACACACCCACGCGGCCTATCCAGAGGATCTCCGAGAGAATGCTGCTAGAACACGGCCATACAGCCCGGAAACCACACAGCACCCAAGAAGCAGCATCCTTGGGCAGCAGCCATTTTGAAATCATTTTCAGTGAGTCTTGCACATGAGTATATGGTGTATATTTTTGTATTGTTATTATATTTGTAATGTTTAATTGTTGTATTTTGGGGGAATCATCGTGACCCTCACTGAACCCTGCAAGGATAGGATGGGATAGAAGTTGAAATAAATAAAAATAAATGATGAAGGCAAAAGGTTTCACCATCAGTCTCCCAGGATATTGGTTTCAAAGTTTCTCGTTGCCAATATCACACTACCTTCAACTCATCTGGGGGAAAAAATCTCCAACCTAAGACCTTTAAGCCTCATGGTGAGGCTGCGCGAACATCTTATAGGATGTTTATGAAAGCCTATGAGATGGCAACGAAGAGGGCGAAAAGGGATTATTTTTTGCCCTCTCTCGCGTCCGCTAGCTTTCGCCCAGCACAATTGTTTCGTATTATTCCTGATTTCCTCATTAACCGAGGGTTCTAGAAATACTGAATTGGCTGTTGGCTGTGAAGCATTTATGAGCTTTTTTGTGGATAAAGTCACTTTGCTCCCTGCCACCTTTGCTACAATCAGCAAACTGGAGCCCTTGTTGCCGCCTTCAGGTCCTTGCCTGGACCAGTTTCCCTGCTCACTGAGGCTGATGTTGACAGAGTCCTGGCTGCTGTTAGACCTACTACCTGCCCTCTGGATCTGTGCCCCTCCTGGCTAAATAAAGTGTGCCAGGAGGAGTTAGGACCCCACCTGTTGAATATCATCAACTGCTCCCTTTAGCAAGGAGTGTTTCCAGGTGGGTTGAAGGAGGCAGGGGTCCACCTACTCTTAAAAAGACCATTTTTAGATCCTAGCAATCTGGCCAATTACCGCCCCATTTTGAATCTTTTGTTTCTGGGGAAGGTAATTGAGACAGTGGTGTTGGAGCAGCTTCAGGGCTTTCTGGAGGACACTTCGGCTCTTGATCCCTTCCAGTCCGGCTTCTATGCTGGGCATGGGACGGAGACCGTCCTTGTCGCCATCACAGATACGCTTCGCATGCAGCTTGACCAAGGCAGATTGGTGCTGTTGGTACTACTAGATCTGACTGCAGAGTTTGATGTGGTTGATCACGACCTTTTGACCCACTGCCTGGTTGTCTTTGGGATACAGGGCACAGTCTTTAAGTGGATTTCCTTGTTTCTCTGGGGCTGGAGTCAGCAAGTGTGGCATGGAGATCAGGCTTTCCAGAGGTGCCCGCTTCATTGCAGTGTTCCTCAGGGAGCATTACTGTCCCCACTATTATTTAACATCTATATGTGACCCCTTGCTCAGCTGGTGTGAAGTTTTGGGCTGGGTTGTCTTCAATATGCTGATGACACTCAGCTCATTCTGTTGGTGGTGGGGGGTGGGTGGCTCTACAACATTGTTTGGAGGCAGTCACTGGTTGGTTGAAGCAGAGCAGGTTAAAACTTAATCCATCGAAGTCGGAGATCCTCTGGATAGGCCGCGTGGGTGTGTGTGTGAGGATTTCCCTGGTGTTGGAAGAGGTCTCTTTGATGCCGACCTTGGTTTGCAACCTGGGGATCCACCTAGATTCATCTCTTTCTATGGAGACCCAGGTGACCCATGTTACCCAGATTGCTTTTTTCCATCTTCACCAGGTCTGGCAGCTGGCTCTCTACCTCTCCCAGGCTGACCTTTGATCCACGCAATGGTCACCTCCAGGTTAAACTATTGTAACTTGCTCTATGTGGGCCTCCCCTTGCGGCTGATCCAGAAACTGAAGCTGGTCCAGCATGTGGCGGCTTGCCTTCTCACGGGTGGCTCTGTTAAGGACCACACCTCCCCTATGCTGCACTGGCTCCCAGTGGAATTCCGGATCGTCTTCAAGATGTTGGTGCTGACCTTTAAGGCCCTTTGCGGCCTGGGGCCCACATACCTTCAAGACCACCTTACCCCACATGTTCCAGTTCGGCCTCTGTGTTCTGCAGAGGCAAATGTACTGGTGGTCCCCGGCCCTGCAATGATGCAGCTAGTCTCTACCTGGACCAGGGCTTTCTCCCTGGCCCCCACCTGGTGGAACACTCTTCCTCCAGCTGTTGGGGCCCTGTGGAACCTTGGTGAGTTCCACAGGGCCTGTAAAACTGAGCTGTTCCACCGGGCTTTTGGGGAGGCTAGCTAAGGATCTGCTACCCCATCTTGATGCCCCGTGGACTATGTATGTACACCATCTGCAGCGAACTGCCAATCCCCTCCCGGGGGTGTGAGAGCAGGGACTTGGGGTTCAGACGCCATCTCAAGGGTTTTTAATGTGAGTTACGATGTTGCTACTGATTTTCAATAGATTTTAATGCACCTTCTGATTTATATTGTTTATATTATGTTGTATTACTGTTTGATGTTGGTTTTATCGTACACCGCCCTGAGACCTTTGGGTCTATTAAATTAAATTAATTAATGAATCATCATCATCATCCACCTTTAACTTCATAAGTCACTAGAGAAAGTAATGGAAAATGAGAAGGTCAAGATCCTGTGGGACTTTCGAATCCAAAAGGACAAAGTGTTGAAACACAATGCACCAGACATCACCGTTATCAAGGACAAGAAAGTGAGCATCATCGACATAGCAGACCCTGGTGACAGCAGGGTCACTGGAAAAGAACACCAGAAGGTCACTAGATACCGCAATTTGAAAATCTAGCTTCAGCGTTTATGGCACAAACCACCTGAGGTCGTCCCAGTGGTAATCTGAACGCTGGGCACCATCCCAAAAACACTAGGGCAGCACTTGAAACTTCTTCGAATTGACAAAATTAACATCTGTCAAATTCAGAAGTCAGCCCTGCTGGGATCCGCACAAATACTACGCCGATACATTACAACTTCCTAGGCTTCTGGGTGAGGCTCGAATTGTAATGAAGGCCAACAACCAGCTAAAGATCTGGCAGCTGTGAAATTTACAACAACATCAATACTAGACAATTATTATTATTGTTATTGTTATTATCCACCTTTAACATCTTAAGTCACTACAGGAGTCCTAGGGAGTTGGCTCCTGCATTTTGTTGCCAATGCTGAATTGTTATCAGTTAATAGCCTGGATCAAGAAAAGGTATGGAAGGAAATGGTTTTTCTCCTTCTCCTAGTGGTCCGTTATGATTTTACCAGAAAAACTGATTTCTGGGGTTGCAGCAGCAGTCGCCTTGTGCGTGCCAGTGGACTGAAGTGAGGCGAGGAAAGGGCGTGAAATTGCCCTTCCCATTGCAGTCCACTGACTTTCTGGCTGTTACGTGAAAAGGATTCTGTGACCCTGGGAATCAAGTTTTCCAGACTAACAAATGTCTCTGGAAGATCTGTGATCTTCATGTGAGTGGACTGCTGGATCCAACCTCACATGCCTCACACCACCCCATTCAAACTATTTTATTAAGCCTCTTTTTCCACTTTCATTATCACAGCTTATTTAGCAAACATCCTTTAGGTGATATTGCTTGTTTGGACTATCCAGTTCCTTTTCAATACTGTTGAAAATGCTGAACAGCACTTTTCTATTTTCCGTCCTAATATACTGACTGAAGATGAGCCCTGGTTGCATATGAAAATATTGTACTATTGCCATTAAAGTTTCAAAAGCATTACGTGTGTATGTTAGCTTTTCACAAGTTTACAAGTTTATCTGAACATCTAACACTGAAGTTATGGCTTTAGAATGCAACACACCTTGCAAAAATTTAAATGGCATAAATGTGAACTCTTCCTAGGGTTATTAACTCCAACTGCATCTCCCCACCCCACCCCAGGAATTCAGTTTCACGCCAACACCTGTGTAATGTTCATTCTTTTGTTCCTTTATCACTCATATACTTCCTCTCATATACGTATTGTAAGAACTTCAGATTCCAATAATTCTCACCCAAGTAGTGAAAAAAGCATTGCTCTCAATGAGTCCTCATGGATTAGGAATGGGAATTTTAGTCTTGATTTCTTACAAGCCTCCTTTGATCCTGAAAACTTATTTTGTAGTCTGTTTTCACTTCTATATCACACCTTTTAAGTTTATGAATAGGTTTATATGTTCTTACCATGACTTACTATGGTTAAAAAGAAAAAAAGGAAATCCTTCAAACAAATAAAACAAATCTATAGAAGGGAATGACATACAGCTGAAAAAGATGTACAACAAAACCACCTTGAACCAACTGATTGAAGATGATGACTATATTCAAATAAATACATACAATAGAAATTAACAGTGTCAACTATTACTATTTTAAAAGTTCATTAAAATAGTATAACTGCCTAATCCAGAGCCCTGAAGAGGTCTTTTTGGCAGTGTGGGAAGGCAATTTTTTAAAACCCTCCCTGCTGCCAAAAATCCCTCTATTGGGCTCAGTGGACTTACACCAGTGGACTTATGTCAGTTCCATTTCCAGCCATGCCTCTGGAATGCCCCTGCTACTATGGTGAGGTGGGTGCTCTGCTCTGCATCCAGGCATCTTGGTGGGGCATTGCAGCTGACTGCCAGCAGATTTGGCCCTCTGCCAGAATAAGTCCCAGGGAGGACATTTCTATTGTCAAAGGGCCATGTCACCTCCAAGACTTGCTTCAGCCTCCCCCCACTCTGAATTGGGTAGATAAATGGTAGAATGGTAGATAAATCACAATAGAAAACTGATATAAATGCTAGTTTCTTTGGGGTGTTGTGTGGTTTCTGGGCTGGATGGCCATGTTCTAGTAGCATTTTCTCCTGGCATTTCACCTGCAACTGTGGCTGGCATCTTCAGAGAATCCTCTGAAAATCTTCTGAAGATGCCAACCACAGATGAAGGTGAAATGTCAGGAGAAAATGCTCCTAGAACATGGCCATACAGCCCAGAAACCACACAATACCCCAGTGATTCCGACCGTGAAAGCCTTCAACAATACTAGTTTCTTTATTTCAAATAATCCAGTGACTCAAACTTCTTGGACAATATAGATCATACTGATATTGCTTTCTAATTCTATCCTCATAGCCACTGCATCAATTTTTTTGCCTAAGCCAGCATTATACCTAAATCAGTATCAGCTAGCAAAAATGCACAATGGAAGTGGAAAAAGCACTAGTAGCAATTGTTGGCTAAATCCAGAAATCTGGCTGAATCTGGGAAAGGGCAGAATAAAATAAAATTGAATTGAATAAAACAAGCAAACAAATAAAAGGACCACCAGCATGCAAACAAAGAAAATAAGAGCCAGTGTTTCAACTACACCACATTTACAAAGACAGTCCAAGGGGGTCTCCAATGCTCTAATCTAGTGAAAACTTTGTGACCTGAGACCAAATAAGTAACAAAAACATAGAGGGCAGCCCCAAAATATGGAGTTTACATTCAAGATTGAGTCTCCATTGTGAACACAGCAATCAGAATATTAAAAAAGAAAGGAAACTAGAAGCTTCCCTAGAATACAGAACCTTCGGGTACAGGTGAAAACCAACTTCCAAGGTTGGCATTCCACTCAACCATGATTTCAGTGGGAGGACCACAGAGGACATGCAACGGGGGACTCAATTGATTTTCCAAAGGAAAGCTTAAGAAGTTTGATCAATAGAGCTATCACCTCTTGTAATCCACATGACCACCCCATACAAAAGCTGTGACAACACTTAATTCCCCAAAATGTGAATTGCTGCAGAAAGTAGAAGAAAAAAAATGACAAATGCTAAACTATTGTTGGCAGAGAGGATGGAGCACATGTCCACGAGAAGAAAGCTTGATAGAGAATTCCTAGATAGTGAAACTAGAATACCAGGTTAATTGGCTGATAGTTCAGCTTCCAAGACTACTACTTAATCTGAGGGAATCTTTAAATTTTTCACAATTAATTACCAAATCCTCAATGATACGAATTCTGAAAACCCTTCAGCAGCTACCCCATCTCTCTGTTCATAGTGTTGCAAATGTCTACAGCTTCATGCCAGTGTATTATAGTACTTAAGAGTGTTGGACTAGTATCTGGAAGACCCAGGTTTGAATTCTCGCTCAAAAAGTTTGGAATTCTAAGACAACTTTTAAAACAATTAGTATTGCTTCTTAATATGAGAGAAAGCTTGTGATTCACTCTTCTGAACCTCCTTTTCAAACAGCAGAGATGGGATTGATCCACAAAGTACTTCTAAACTCTTAACCCAATCTGCAAAAACTAATGCCTCTCTGTCTAAAACAAGTGGGTGCATTCTTCCCAGAACATTGGCTTTAAAAACCAGCTCCATCTCTACCTTGATTGGATTAATCTTTTGCTTGTTCTGCCTTAGTTACTAGACCATGGTAAAAGAAAGCATCCTTCTGGGTTGAATAATTCTATATGATCAAGTGGGTTATTTAGCATATACTAGGGCATATCCCTTTCTAATGTTCATATTTAATGGAGATGGGGCAAATATATGCTTAGTTTTCACTTCCCCCTTCGGGCTTTATGACAGCTTTCTAGCCTACAGGAATAACTTTCTCTTCCTTGCCTTTGGCATAATTTCCACAGGCAGATGTTTGTATTGCACTTATTAAGTAAAGCATTATTTTTTTTTTAAAAAAAAAGAATGTTGGCATCGTAAATGGGCACACAAGTGCTCTAGGGAAAAAAATTTGTTTTCTACTTTCACTCCTGGAAAGTTAATGCTATCAAATACATACTACTAAGGTTTTTTAAGTAGGGTAACCAGCTGGAGCCAGAAAATAGAACTTTGTTGTGTAACACCAGTCCGGTATGTTACACTGTTTATTAGTTGGTGCTAAATATAATTAGGGTTTTGGGGAAGCTGCAGCAATTAAAACTTGGGCCAACTTCAGGAAATCTTTGTTCCCTGAGAAACCGATGAACATGGCAGCACCTTTTCCCTATCTTGTCATGCAAGTAGATAAAATATGTCCAAGTAAAATCTATGAGGGCCTGAAATTTTAGTAAAAGGCGAAAGATTTGTACAATCTGAAGAGACACCACAGGACAGACTAGCTAGATTTGAGTCAGGTAGCACTTAGAGACCAACCACGTATTCAGGGTATAAACTTTCAAGAGTCTAAGCTCCCTTGCGAGCCTCACATTTTAAGACCCGTGGCCACAGAAAAGTTTATGACAATATCTCCTTGTAGCCATGGATACTACCCTGGGGACAGTAAACTGCTGGATATTTTGATTCCTGCAGAAACATCAAATGAAGAATGGCAGTTTCCTCAAAGAAAACCGGTACGTTTCGATACAATTGTTGAGCAAAGATATAAAAATACATTTGACATTAATAGCCTGTTAGACTAATTGTAGGCCAAACATTCTAGGGGGATTCTTGGGCTTGGCTTTGCCAGTAACAATAAGTGGGCACAATCTCCCAAGTATTGCTCCCACAAATACTGCATTTTTCCAGTGGAATTTGTGTGGGAGCAGCAAATGTTGGATTGTTCCCAATGAATTCAGAAATGCAAAAAAAAAAGCTTTCTTATGTAAAGTGTTGACAATTGGTGAAAACTTTTTATTGTACACCAAGATGCAAATAAAGTTTCCAAAAATGTAGCACATAGTGTTGCAAGAACCAAATTTAAGAAATATTATCCAAAGATCAGCAAGGAAAAATGTACCCTCTTTATCCTTTTAGGCTGCTAGTCTAAAAAGCAAGGTATGGATATAGTACATAAGATAAATTTAAATAGATATCTCTGCAGCCACTTGTTGACAATGAGATGCTGGTGTCATGACTGTAGATGTTTTTGGAATTACTTTGATTCATTTCATTCTTGGGAGAGTGATCCTTGAAGATAATGAATGAGTAGATTATTGTTTGTACATCAACCTACAATGTCTACCCTGAGAGATTTCAAAGAATATCTTCTTGCCCATTTTCCTTCCCAATCTGCATTTGAGATGGCAGGTTTGTTAACTACTAATATGTTGCTGATTGTCATCTCTACTTGCCATGTTAACTTGACCCAAGTCATGAATTCTTGATGTTGAATTACTTTTTACAAAATCACTTGAAAGACTAATGACCCCAATCAAAGAGGCAGGGCCGAATCCACTGCTGGAGGCAGCATGGGCCTATGCTGGAGGATAAGAAGGGAAGGGTGTGTGTGTGTGTGTGTGTGTGTGTGTGTGTGTGTGTGTGTAATATAAATAAATTATTATTCTTATATGAAATCACAGTTACCTGATTTGTTGCTCTTTACTGCTCCTTATGTCATCTGCTAATTGAATATCGGCCAGTCCCCTCCCGGGGGGTTAATGCCGGACATCACCTACTTATTTTAACTGTAGAAGATTACTGCTGCTAGTGTTTTAATGTTTAATTTATTTATTGTTTTAATTGAAACTATATGATGTATTTAAGTGTTTAATTGTTCTGTAAACCGCCCTGAGCCCTTCGGGGGTAGGGTGGTCTATTAAATTGAATAAATAATAATAATAATAAGAACTAAATAAAAACTTCAAAACATGACAAAATACAAGATGATAAAATACAAGATGACATCTGAAAGTGGATGTCAAATGATTATTGCACAAATCAGCAGTTGTGATCCCAGTGGTTATTGATACACTCGATGCCAAACCAAAAAACCTTGGATGGCATCTGAACTATCCAAGTATTGATAAAAACTCCACCTATCAATTATGAAAAAGCCACACTGCTTCAATCTGCACATATACTATGCTGATACCTAATGACATCCTAGGTTCTTAGGAAGAACCTGATGCATATGAAGGCTAATACTGGTGAAGATCAGGTAACTGTGATTTCATATAAGAATAATAATTTATTTATATTACACACACACACACACACTCTTCCCATTAGAGTGGTTCAGAGTGGATCACAACAATATAAAATACATGATAGTTACACAAACAATAAGTATCTCATTAAAAATGGTCTTAAAATTATTTCATTAACGTGAATGTTGAGCTTAATAGCATTGTTGTCAGTGTCCCCAGTTCATGCAACAGCCTCTGCATCTCTCACGAGGTCTTGAGCACCACTCAGAACCAAGTACAAGATCTCACTGACTCTATGAACAGCTGTTTCAGTCAGTCATTTGTGATATCTAGGAATCTCATTTCTACAGCATGATTCAAGTACATGTTTACCCAGTCAATGTGAATGAGTACTGAAGTCTCTCAGTATCATCACATTTCTGCTTTAGTCACCTCCAATATTTCCTTCTTCATCTCAAGATCAGCCTCAAGGATTTAATCAGGTGGGCACCCCATATTTAAGTAATCCTTAGAGCCGGTATTTCTACCCATATCACTTCTATTGGGGAGTTTATTCCCCTAATTTTTTCTAACTTATTTGATTCTATGCCTTCTGTGATGGGCAATGCAACACCTCCCACAGCTTGTCTCTCCCTGTCCTGTCTACTGTTGTATCTTAGTTCCTGAATGGCATGATAAGCAAGTCCACATCCATATCAAGTCATCCATATCAAGTTGGGGGAGATTTGTCCAGGTCCAGTTCTGTGCGTATTTGCCTTTAGTTTTGTGTACGTAAGCAACAGTGTTGCAAATGGAGTGTTATGGGATTTCCGGGCTGTATGACCGTGTTCCAGTAGCATTTTCTCACGACGTTTCACTTGCATCTGTGGCTGGCATCTTCAGAGGATCTGATGGTAGTAAAGGAAGTGTAGTATATATACCTGTGGAATGTCCAGGGTGGGAGAAAGAACCATTTGCCTGTTAACAAGTGTAAAGGATGCAATTAGCAAGTGTGATTTGCATGTTGAGTGGAATCCACCCATTTTAACATATGTAAGTAACAATTAAGTTCCAATGAAGTTGCTGAAATTGTTCATGTGCTTGTGGATTTCAATGGCTTTTGTGTGTAGTCTGACATAGCAGTTGTCAGAGTGGTCCAGAATTTCTGTGTTTTCAAATAATATTCTGTGCCCAGCTTGGTTTATCAATGTTTTGCTATTGCTGATTTTTCCGGCTGAATTAGTCTGCAATGCCTTTCATGTTCTTTGATTCGTGTTTGGTCCCTATGTAGATTTGTCCACAGCTGCACAGTATGCAGTAGACTCCTGCAGAGGTTAGACCCTCTTATCCTTTGCTGAACATAGCATTTGTTGAATTTTCTTAGTGGGTCTGTAGATTGTTTAGAGGTTATGTTTCTTCATCAGTTTCCCTATATGATCAGTGATTCCCTTGATGTATGGTAAGAACACCTTCCTCTCTGTGGCTGTTTATCTTCATTCCTGTGGTCTGTTCTTGCACGCAGCTCTTCTGATGTCTGTAGTGAACCATTAGCCTGTAGAGCCCAACTTAGGTGATTCAGTTCGTCTTGAAGGAGGTGGGGTTCGCAGATTCTTTTTGCACGATCTACCAGAGTTTTTATTGTGCTCCTTTTTTGTCCTGGGTGATGATTGGAGTTTTTATGTAGATATCTATCAGCGTGTGTAGGTTTTCTGTGTGGCCCAATTGTTGGTTCAGTTTGTGGAAGACGAAGACATTTAGAAATGGTAGTTTCCCCTCATTTTCTTTTTCCATAGTAAATTGGATGTTCAAGTGGATATTGTTCATATGGTCCAGAAACTTGTTTAGCTCCTCTTCTCCATGGCTGCATCCTCAAAATGGACGTGTCATCCTCAAAATGGAGCCAAACAGTGGGCTTTTTGGGTGCTGTTTCCAGGGCTTGTTTTTCAAAGTGTTTCATGTAAAAATTTGCTATTACAGGCTAAGAGGGTTACCTGAGGCTACCCCATCTCTCTGTTCATAGTGTTGCAAATGTCTACAGCTTCATGCCAGTGTATTATAGTACTTAAGAGTGTTGGACTAGTATCTGGAAGACCCAGGTTTGAATTCTCGCTCATGTCATGGAAGCTCACTGGGTGACCTTGGGCCAGTCCTACTCTCTGGCTCATTCCGCACATGCAGAATAATGCACTTTCAAACTGCTTTCAGTGCACTTTGAAGCTGTGCGGAATGGCAAAATCCACTTGCAAACAGTTGTGAAAGTGGTTTGAAAACGCATTATTTTGCGTGTGTGGAAGGGGCCTTTCACCCTAATACATCTCAAGAGAGGAGAAGAGGAGGAGGAGGAGGAGGAGGAGGAGGAGGAGGAGGAGTTTGGATTTATATCCCCCTTTTCTCTCCTGCAGGAGACTCAAAGGGGCTTACAATCTCCTTGCCCTTCCCCCCTCACAACAAACACCCTGTGAGGTAGGTGGGGCTGAGAGAGCTCCGGAGGCTAGATTGCCCAGGGGTAGGGAACCTGCGGCTGCGCCAGATGTTCAGGAACTACAATTCCCATCAGCCTCTGTCAGCATGGCCAATTGGCCATGCTGGTAGGGGCTGATGGGGAATTGTAGTTCCTGAACATCTGAGTCAGCAGGTTCTCGGTACCCCTGGACTAGCCAAGGTCACCCAGCTGGGCGCAGGGAGTGCACAGGCTAATTTGAAATTCCCCAGATAAGCCTCCATAGCTCAGAGGCTGCAGAGCTGGGAATCAAACCCGGTTCCTCCAGATTAGATATACGAGCTCTTAACCTCCTACACCACTGCTGCTTTAGGTCCCCGTTGGGGAGATGCAAGCTGCTTTAGGTCCCCATTGCAAGCTGCTTTAGGTCCCCATTGGGGAGAATGGCAGGCTATAAATGAATTAAATAAACAAATAAATATGTGAGGAATAGCAGTCTGAATGGGTCATTTAAAGCTTGGGAGCTAAGCAGGCTTGCACATAGTACTTGGATGGGAGACCACCAAAGAAGACCAGGATTGCTGTGCAGTGGAAGGCAAGGGCAACCACCTCTGCTCATCTCTTGCCTTGAAAAGCCCATCATAGCTTGCCATCAGTTGGTTGAAACCTGACAACACTTAGTTATCAGAAGACAATAGAAGGAATGGGTTCATGCCCTCTACCCATTATGCAGGCTGTTCCTCTGATTCACCATAATTTATTAACAGAAGCATTTATGGCCACGTATGGTCAAGGAATCTCTGTGGTGAAGGGGGGAATGGCGCCTGGGGCAAAAGGGTGTTTGGGCCCCATATCCCCCCGCCCCCCACTTACCTTAGTTCAGCCTGGGTGGGCCATTTCAGGATGATGTTGTTGGGACGGGGGAATGTCTGGGAGTGCTTTCACTTTTGCAGATGCACCGCTATCTACTGGCTCTGGCCTTGGAGTTCTGCGGCTGGGAAGGGCCTCCGGCCTGGACACTTGTGACTCTCTTTCGGTGTTCTCATGTAAAGTGGGGATTATGCTATCCATATTATCAACTGCTTGGCGCCTTTTTGCCAGAACTGTCTTCTTCTGTCCCTCATATGTCTTCAATAAAATCCTTGAAAACCTACAAGTGTTTTATTGTCTGAGCAGGGGGTTGACAGTCAGTGGCAGGGGCAGGGGTGGGGCCCTGTCAGCTGAACTAAGCCCCTCTAACTAAGGTTGAACTTACCTTAGTTAGAAAAAGCAGCCTGGCTGGGCAGATGCTCAACCCCACAGCCCAGACCCGCCAGGCGGGCAAGGATGGGGCCAGCGGCTCGGCTCATGGAGCTGCAGTGCAAGGGCAGAAGAGCCGCATGCGGCTCTTGAGCCGCAGGTTCCCTACCCCTGGTTTACATACATGCACTATGTGTTTGGGCATGTGTGTGTGCTCTTGTCACAGATTATGGTGAATTCATGGGAAAAGGCAGCAGGCAAGGCAATACCTCACTTTGTACATGTGTCAAGGTTACATACACATAACATGTGAATGAGACCTTTGACACTCCTCCAGTTTGTTGTCTCCAGTCTCATGTGTGACAATCTCATCTATGTACATCTATGTACTCCAGGATTGAAGTGATGTGCCCTTACTATGAAGGGCCACATAGATTTTTTTTGCCTTCAAGTCTGGCCAGAAATAATCTTATTTCTGTGGGGTCCTGTGTGGTTTTCGGGGTGGATGGCGTGTTCTAGCAGCCTTCTAGACAGAAGGAAGAGAGCTGCTTGTATTTGCTGGCATCTTCAGAGGATCTGATGATGATGATCAGACCATCAGATCCTCTGAAGATGCCAGCCACAGATGCAGGCGAAACGTCAGGAGAGAATGCTGCTAGAACACGGCCATACAGCCCGGAAACCACACAGCACCCCTGTGATTCCGGCCGTGAAAGCCTTCGACAATCTTATTTCATATTTAATACAGCAGTTTCAAGAATATGGAAACAGTTTTAAGAACCCTTTTTTAAAAAACAACTGATGTTGGCAAGCATACAGAAAATTTGACTTAACAAAGTATTAAGTAAGGTGTTTTATTTGATTGATAAATCTTTGGAAGGCAAAGACATTTAGCAGAACTTGTACCTTCACTGCCCTTTTAAGGTACCACCATTGACTGGTTCTCAGAAGCCTTTACAGTAATGCAGTAGCTATGTGCATGGCATGAAGCTTCCAGCTCTGGATTGGGAAATACCCTAAGACTTCAAAGGTGGAGGCTGGGGATGGGAGGGTTTGGGGCAGGGAGTGACTTCAACAGGGTATAATGCTTTACAGTCCACCCTTCAAAGCAGCCATTTTCTATGAGGGATCTGATCTTGGTTGTTTGCAGATCAATTGTAATCTCCAGGTACCATCTGGAAGTTGGGAACTTGCAAGATATAAAGATGCATGATTTCACTGGTGCTTGAACTGAACCCAGAGTCATATTTAACCAGTGTCAGTAATGGTGGTTTCTGGATTTTTAGTGTTATTCATTTTTTTACAACAAAAAGATTAATATATCTCCATGTTAATCCAGAAACCTCACTTCTGCCAAGCAATTTGTCAGATAAAATTAAAATGAGATGGGAAACAAGTCTGTTCAAAATCTGGTGGCAATTTGCATTCAGCAAATAGCACTTTATTTAGGTGTAGTAAAAAGAGAAATCTTTCAGCTCAATAGCTATCTGAATCTAAAAGCACCCTTGTTGCCTGAGAAATGGTTGCAGGGACTCCTTCTGTGTTTCTTATACAAATATGCACTTTGTTTACTATGGCTAAATGCAAACTGTCTGATTATCTTTGTTATAAAATCCCGTTTGAAAATCTTGTGTCTTTGACTGAATTCCTTTTGCAATGACATGCTAATGAATGATGACAATTTTAGCTGCTTTCTGATTTCCGTCTGGGACTTGTTGGAAGAAGAAAGTGAGTAACTAATTAAATAAGTAAGCTCTCTGTCCCAAAACAGTTTTTTTTTGAAGTATATTATTTCTTTATTGCCTTGAAAGTGATGTGGGTATCAACCAAGCATTCAGAACTGTCTTTCTCTCTCTGAAATGTTTGCTTGGGGCAGTCACTACATGTTGCTACTGGTCGGACACAAATCACATTGTAGAGACTTATCAAGAATCCAATCTCTCTAGGAGAAGGTAAGCTGCAGTGACAAGCTTGATAAGTGCTAACCCTCTTCAAAGTCTTACTAGAATAGCAGCCATTCAGCACAAAAGGCTATTTGGAGGAAAAGAGTCTCCTTTACTACCCAAACACACACACACACACAAACAAACACACACAGAAACAAATATACACAATCATACCCTTTTGATTCCAGAAGGGTAGCTGAGTCAGTTTACCAAGGCCAATACAAAGGAGTCTCATAGAACATGAAATGAATTGTGCAACAAATGCATGAGGAGGCAATATCTTTTCCCTCTAGAAATTGGTATAGTATCCAATGAGAGATTTCCAAACCAGTTAACTACCGTAACATGAATTCATCCTTCTGTCAGTCTCATGAATGTGCTTCCTCTTGCTCAGTCAGTGAACTTTTTGGGTAAGGTCAGATTCTCCCTAATTTAAAGAAGGTCCCTCAATTGCCCAATAGATACCAGCATTTTTTGTTTAAAAAACCCCCATCACTAACTTTACAGAAATTTGCTGAAAATAACATTACAGCAACATCTTACACCAATATTTGTGCAATTCTGATATGGCAGGAAAAGAAAGGGGGGAGAGGTTGGAATGAAAGTGATACTTGAAAATGAATACAAGTTTAAACACAAATTATATACCTACTGTCTTGCCTAAAAAATATTTTCAAGTTATTCAATATCAATTTAAAAACTCATGGATGCTATTTGTGTGTGCTTGTCTTTGTGTACATAACTTAGTAGGCACATTAATAATTTTAAAAATCTATGTCAAGTATAGTACAATTTCATTTACATTTTTTACCTTCAGGAAATCCCTTAACATGCATATAACTTAAAATTACAAAAATAACAATAATTTAAATTTATTTCTACCCTCTCCCCACTATTCTAATCCCCTTCAAAAATTAAATCTGTTAAAAAAGTGTAGGGAAATAATTGACATTACCTTGCTGGAGGTGTATGATTTTTTAAAAGTTCTTTTCTCCACCCTGTCAGTCTGGGTCACTTTTTCCAAGATGGTCTACACCACAAACTTCAGACAATTTTAGTCTAAAGAATCAGAAACAAGTAGAAAAAGGAGTCCAGGGCACCTTTTTTCTTTCTCATCAAACATTCCCGTCAAGCTCCCAGTAGTTTGAAAGACACATTAAACTCCTTCTCCCTCTCCCACCCCCTCCCTCCCTCTCTTTCTGTCACCACAAACACAGAGCTCCTTACATTGATGTAGCTGCTGAATTAGGCGGTGCACTTTTAAATTTCTATTCCCTCCTACTTTTTTTTCTTGGTGGGGATTTTGATATAGTGGGAACTAAATTGGCATGTACTATTTTTGTCATAGTGTTGAGCCTTATGAAAATCCAAGACTTTCTTCACTTTGTTTTGGTTTTATTACTTCAGAGTTTCTTTGTGTGCTCAATACTATTGAGGTTGTTCTTTCTTTTTCATAGGATACTAATAGCATATTTATAAGAATCTATTCACTGACAGACAGCAAAGAGTAAATATAATCAATAGACAAACTAACACATTTTTTATTCTGTGACAATGTATACATATGAGATGTGCATTTACTTGGGTTAATAGTAGTAGCTGTGATAGGAAGTATAGGGATCAGATTGCTGGTTAGGGTCAATTTCAGGTTTCTGCAGTCCCTGGGTGACATAGTATAACTTGGCTCTTTGTACAGCCCCTTTCTCCTTTAACTTTAATGCCTTCCATTTTTTTTATTTTGAGTACTATTCAATAACATTGGAATCAGTTGTGTAAAAGCACTACAGGTATTGTTCTGGAGGAGCCTTGGTCTCAGGATCTATAGAAAAGTTTCTCCACTCTCATCATTCACAGTGAGAAGTGATGAAACTTACTTTGAAAGTTTGGCATAAATGATGACTTGCATAGAGCCCCATCTGGTTGCATAATAGAAGTTTGTCAGTGAGAGAGACGCTCATGATGAACATCATATTGGTGGTGTTAAGCGAGTGATGACTTTACGAGTGTAGCCTTGGAGAACGACAATACAGGTCTGTGGCCATGTTACCCACAACTGTAATTAGGGCCGCCCCGGATAAACCGGTCGCTTTCGAGGGATGGCCTGTATTGTATCGCACCTGACTGAGGTCTTTGCCCTCCCCAGTCTCCATTCCTGAGTCTCCAACCTGGATCTGGCAACCCTACCTCCCCATCCTGCAATAGTGGCCAGGGAGACCTTGCAATCCTCTCTGGAGTATTTGGTGGTAATAGAGAGCTGGGGAGTGATACACCTAGGGTGTACTTGGTGAGTTGCTTCTACAAATACTGCTGCAATTCAGGGCATATCTTGTAGACCTATCATCCATATATTTAGAGAGCCAAGCTCAGCATGCGGCGAATATGGCTGGAGTCGGCGATTCAGCGCCCAATTGAAGACGCTTTCGGGACCATCCGCGATGGACCGGTTCTGGGAAGAGTAAGGCGAGACGCCAAGGCCAGAGCGCCGGGCGTCAATTCGGTTTAATCCCTGGGCCTCCGGCACATCGCCGAGGAGCCTGGGGATACCTCTGGCCTTGGCGCATCTGCTCGAGGTAAGTGGCGAGGCCAGCGTCCCCAGGCGTGTCCTCGCGACGTCGGAGCAACCCAGGGACAAGGTAAGTGCCAAGGTGGGGAGGCCGGCGGGCGGCCGATTGCCGCCATTCGCTCACGGCAGTTGCTTTTCACGGCATGTGATTGGCTCGGAAAGAACGCCTTTCCCAGCTGCTCTGGGGAATACACCCGGCTTCAGGCCGGGCGGCGGTACATGCTACGGCTCCGAGACGGGCATGCTTACTCGTCTCCAGTTGCCCACCATTTTCTGCCCACGTCGCAAGGAAACGGCCAGAGAGAGGTATAATCTTCCAAAGTCAGTCTAGCTCAGGAGCAACCTGCTGTTTCTGATTGCAGGAGAAGCTGGCTTTACAGAGTGCTGACTGGCTGACCGTTGTGGCAGTGCTGAATCCATTTCCTGCTATCACCTAGATGTTTTCTTTAATACAAAGTTTGCATAAAATAAAGTATCATTTTAAAGGACTCAAATATGTTAAGGGACTGAGGTGCTACAGAAATAAGGTAGCATTTGTTTGAAAGCACTTTCCCTCAGCCCTGTTATCACTCACCAGAAAGTGAAGGATATCCACTGACTTTTGTTTTTCTTTTCCACAGGCACTTTCTTCACAAAGGCACAGTGAAGGTTATAGGCACAATTATATCTTACTGTTTAAGATATAAGCTTAAACACTAACACAGATTTATTTAATAGGCAGAGGATACGGTAAAGGAAGGAATATTAACTTGGAGATGGATTTGGATAAGGCAAATAAGGCAAGAGAAGTATATTTACACAATTCACAAGAGAGTTTGGCACAGAGACTTACAGTTTTTGGTTTCTTCAGCACAAGACTTGATTGTAGTGGTGCACTGCCGACCCAGCAGTGCCGTAGTAGAACGTTGGGACGCCGACGGACCTGCGGCCTTGCCGGTCGCATCGCACCCCCACTCCTCATCCCCCATGAGTCACGGGTCGTGAACTGTCTGGCTCAATCACCGGGCGCAGGGACAATGATCTTGCTCTCAGGTGAGGATTAGGTTCAGACGCCAATGACGCTTCCTCTCCGCAAGACGTGAGCCAGATGAGATCATGCATCACCTTGATGATCTCCTCGACCTCCTGCTCGCCTGAACTCCCCCCAGTCCTCCCTCTGCTCCTACGAGAGTAACAATAAGTAAGGTGCGTATGGAACCGCAGGCTGGAGACTTCGCGGCTTATGAACACGGACCTCCGGGTTCCGCTGCTGGCTTATCTCCACCAGATGTTATCTCGGCGTCTCTTCGTCTTCGGGTTTCTATCAGCTTCGACCGCGGTGTGCTCTATCTGATAAGCTGGTGCTTCTAAAACCCGGAATCCTTCGAACTCTCCACCCTGCTCACCGTCAGCTTAGAAGGGGTTTCCTCACGCGATAATTTAAGTCCGCTGGATCGCGCGTGATCCAGGGACCACTGCTCGGCATCGCTTCGTCCTTCTGGATGGCGGCAGTATTCAGATGACACGCCGTCTCAGGACACTCTCGGCCCCACGTGAACACCGTGAGTATGGGGAGCTTTGCAAAAGCAGGCTTATGACAAGCACGCTGGACGGTAACTGAAAAGCTGCTAACTTAAATGCGGCAGGGTCCCCTCGTGAAGAGAAGCGGGAGCTGCGAAATTGGTTGAGGAAGGATTGGAAGCTCAGTGTCCATGGTACTCCAGAGGGGGGGGGACATTGAATCTTAAGGACTGGGAGAAAACATCGGGCGACTCTTCGCGATTGTGAGCCTCGGCGGCGCACGATGTCAGCTGCTACTGACGTGGAGACAATGTTTTGTCGCCATCAGCCTGCAGACCCACGGCTCCCTTGCTGTAGGTCAACTTCCTCCTTCGCTCTCGAATCTTTCAACCTTCAATTTCAACCCCGGAATTTTCGTCTATCCACTAAATTGGACGCCTGTCCTCCTTCTGCCCCTCGCTTCCTTCACCCATTCTCCAACTTCTCCCGCTGCTCAGCTCAGCCTCCTCCCCTTACTCCTCACGCCTTCCTTTCCTCGGTAAGCCACTGCATCTCCTCCGTCACAGCGCCAGCGCCAGAATGGCGCTTGTTTTCGAAACTCTCGCCGAGAACGTGATAGCCACTGCATCTGCAGAAGAAAGAAACCCTGGACGGAAGACGACATGCCGAGACTTTTGCATTGTGCCCCATCCACTTCACAGGATACTTTCGAGGAGGATGGCAGCGAAGTTCGCTGAGTTGTCGAAAATCACTCTTGAGCTATAATATCGCTCACCCGAAATCTCGGCAGAAGCAATGTGCGGACGTACGGAATCACTTCAGCCCCTACGTGAGAGGCATGCTGGAAGCCACCTCAGTTGAACCACCTAATGGTTCCAGAGATGACTGGAAACCACCTTTCGTGATGCCTCCTGAGCCCCGCGCGAAGTTTGTGGTCTGGGAAAGTGAGTTCAACAAAGCAATGCTTCAACAGAGCAGCCACCTCTTGGCGGCGCTACCACACCGGCCAGCTCTCTCAGCTTTACGGCTTCATCGGCGTTTTGCCAATCCCAACGCATCAGATTGTCCTGCTCTGAGGCCACCCTTATGGTCGCCTTCTGAGTGCTTCTATAAGGCATTTATCAAAGTCCCCAATGCCGCCAGCGCCAACTCCAGAGTTTCTCCTCCATCCGCAAAACCCCAAGAGCTCCTCATGCCAGGAATTTGTAAACAGGCTCCAGGAAGCCAAGAGGCAGGTAGATAGCTGCAGGAGGCCCAAAATCCAGCTCCCTATGGGCGCCTCGCAGCGAGAACTTCCATGGAGTGCCGCAGGGCAATCACGGCCTAGGCAAAAATCCTGAACTGGCCGCATCTGTATTACGTTGGCTTGCTAGGACATTAAATCCTCCGGCCACCAAGTTGGCCTCCTCGCTTCAGCACTTTCCACCGCAGGAGACAGTCTCTCAGGATGATCAGTTTTAACTCGCGGCAGACCCGACACTCTCCGGGGCGAGTGTAGGCAGCCCGTAGGCTTACAACCCCTGATGTGGAGGAGGGTCCTCCCTCAGGGAGGAGAAGGCCACCTAAAACCCGGGTGCCCACGCTGCTGTCAGAAGGGTTTCCATTGGAGAGACGCACTGCCTCAGCCGGGAAATCTCCCCGCCTCGGCTGCTCTCCCCAGCCCAGGACCAAGGAGAGGAGAGTACCTAGAGCAGACCCAAACGCCAAGGCCCCTGCCAAAACCACTCCTCTCGTGGGCATCTCGGCCACATGCACCTAAGCCCATCTCCTTTAAGTTCCTGACGGTGGTTCTTGTCACTCTAACTCAGTATGACGGTTTTATCCCTACCGGGACAATTGGGTTGGTGCTGCCAGCGCCTCTAAGCCGCTGAACAGGGACTGTTCATCGCCCTCGAGTGATCGTACTCCACGCGATTCAAGGACCCATCCACCTCCCAGGTCTGGACAAATATCCCACAGGAACTGCTCATTGAGCCAGCTGCAGCCAGTTGATTCTTTCTTAGTTCCCATGCGCTGCCTGCCTTCACTCCAATAAAGGGGCTTACGAGCCCCAGCAGCTACCATGAGCAGAGCTTGCCACCACCTGCCAGCAGCGTGGGAGACGC
Organism: Sphaerodactylus townsendi; assembly: GCF_021028975.2. Classification (NCBI taxonomy): domain Eukaryota; kingdom Metazoa; phylum Chordata; class Lepidosauria; order Squamata; family Sphaerodactylidae; genus Sphaerodactylus; species Sphaerodactylus townsendi. Next base: position 76,638,408 of record NC_059425.1, read on the forward strand.
TTATCGAGCTCCTGCCCATATCTGGAGCTCGCCATAGAAGGGGATGTAAGTTCATGGGCCTGGTGGGACACCGGCGCGCTGGATGTTACCGCTATCAGAGGCAGCCTGAAAGTGGTCCCGGCTCAGTGGGCTTCGCACTCCCTGAGCTTGCCCGCACATCTGGGTGGTGAGACAAAACCGCTGACGGAGACCGCCTCGGCCACACACGGTCAACAGCCGCCCAGGACTCTGAGCTGCAGCTCACAGTCCTACTCCCCCATCGCTCTAGATATCCACATGTCAATCTCTTGGGAAGAGACCTCATGGAGTCAGGTTAAACGACTCTCACTGGGACGGTAGAGCCGCCTACAGGTCATTGATCCCAATCTTGCTCCTCCCAAATTATTTTCTTAACTCCCACAAGAAACCGTTTCCTCTCTCCTCTCTCCTTCTCCTTCTAGTTTCGACCACTCAGAGGCTGGGAGGGCCAATTGGCTGACTGGCCCTCTCCTGGATTAAGCACCTGGCCCGGCCCTGGATACCCCCAGAGCACTGTCAGGACAGGCCCCTGTTTAAAAAGGGGTGCTGCCGCGACTATGCACCTTTCACCCATAAACGCTTAAGTAACTTGCAAACAAGGTTGTTCTCCTGTTTTGGGTGACTGGTATTCGCCCTAGTCGAAGGTCACTTCCTTAAGGAGCGGTCTCGGCGGTATGCGCACCCCCCCAGATAATTCGGATCACAAAATTCTAGCACCATCCAGCTTCCTGCATTAGCCACCAAGGTCACGGTAAGTGCAACTCCCTTGCAAAGAAACCCCCTTCTCCTCTTGTGTGCTAGGAATTTGGCTCTCTAATTGCCTGGATTGCTTCATCTCCTCTGATGTGCACCTCCATCCCCCCCAAAAGGTGCTCCAAAGCCCCTTTGTGTTGCTGATTAAGCATGCATACCCACAATCCCCCCCATAGGACTCGCCGCTTCTGTTCCTTCCTCTTCGCGGCCCGACCTCGCCTTCTCTTGACTTAATTCTGATGGACGCTTGAAGCCAATTCCCACCAGGGTCGCTCTACCTCCTGCCTCCCTCCCTGTCAAAACAATCCAAGAAAAGAGGAGGTATGGCTGCCCCAGCGAGGGTTGTATTAGACAGCAACCTTCAACAGGCTGCAAACAAGCCTTCTTTTCCTTCCCATATTAAATCTTAAACACTAACTCGATCCTAATCTCCCGGGCCATATCCGCCTTTAGAACTGAGCCTGGCATGGGATTCGCCCTCGCGTAACTCCGGGAAAGGCGGGGTGGTGGCAGTCCCTCTTCCTACAGGTTCTCCTGGACTCCGGATTCGCCATGACAGGGCCAACTCCATGGAATGGCGCCAGGAGGAAACTAACTCTATCCCGGAGATGGAACGCGATCTCCCTAGAGGATCCTCACCTTGAAGCATCCTGCAGGAACCGCCACGCCAACTTCAAAGACCCGAATGACCTGGGAGACGCCAAGGCTGCACTCACCAGCCAGGCTCCTGAGCGCCGCCAAGCGCCCAGCAAGACCACCTCGAGACGCCTCGGGAGAACCTCTTGTGCCGCCTTCTTTATGACATCATCACCACCAACTCAGCCGGACCACCATCCTTTGCCTGCTCTCTGTTGCCTCCTGCCGATGAGCATCGGCACACCCCTCCGGCAGTGCTTTCACCAGACCAACATCTGGGAGCAGTTTGCTGTCCGCTGCCAACGCCTCTTACCTTTCTGCCTCGCCTGCACCTAGGAGCCGGGAGACTGCCCAGTCTCCTGCCTGCTCCCCTGCCTGCAAGCACCCGAGACTTCCCTATGGAGTCTGGCCTGATCTCTTCATGAATGCCTCATCCATCAGATATTCTCCTATGAGCTCACTGGGGACCCGGCCTGCCCAAACCTCGCTGGCTTCCTTCCTGTCACCAAGACGGGTCGCTAACCACGAGTCCAACACCTGCGCCAAGATCACCGCGAAATAACGGAACCGTAATTCGCCCATTCGTCGCTCGGGCTAAAGTTGGACTGCACACACATGGAGGACATTCCCCGTGTTCGAAACATCCTTGCTCCCCAGGGGCTGGTTCTGACTCCGCGGGAGAGGACGTTAATCCACATCCCCGCCACTTCCCTGCCGAACTCTTCTTTTGCTGCCTCAGTCGCCTCACCATTGTCCTGTACTCCTGTGGCTCCACCCCTGGAGTCTGCCAGCCTCCGCCTCTGCTCTTCGACCTCCTGTCGAGCTTATCATGTCGCCTCTCTCCGGCTGGAGTTCGCTCTCTAACTTCCTAGTGGGAGTCCCCCGGACTCCGCTCTCTACAATGCTAAGACTATTGGTCAAGTTGGCCTGTGCCCTTCATGGGTCCATCAACTTCTACCTCCACCGCTTCTGATGCCCTGGGGCCTCGAGCAGGAACTCGGGCTGCTTACCCCACAATCGTGCCGCTTATTGGATTATTTGTTGTTGCTACATCACCAAGGTTGTGGGAGAGAATGTACATAATATGTGTTGTTTTAATCTTCTGATAATTCCCAATTGATCCACATGAGTGCGGAGTTGCAAGAAGTTGTATCTAATCTGAAGTATGATGTTTTGCCCCATTGGTGGTCAGCCCTCTGGAGTTGGCTGCCGGGAGGATGGTTGGAGCATTGTACAGCTCTGCATTGGTTTAATTGTGTGCCTTGTTATCGGATCTTGTTTCATTCAATGCTGTCTAATATTGCCCATTGCCGCCCCTTTAAATCGCCTTGAAGCGCTTCGCCCCCCGCTTTCTAAAATGTAAAAAAGGAGGGAGATGTAGGTGCACTGCCGACCAGCAGTGCCGTATAGAACGCTGGGACGCCGACGACTCCGCGGCCTTGCCGGGTCGCATCGCACTCCCCACCTCTCATCCCCCCATGAGTCACGGGTCGTGGAACTGTCTGGGCTCAATCACCGGGCTTAGGGACAATGATCTGCCCCAGGTGAGGATTAGGCTCAGACGCTGCAGACGCTTCCTCTCCAAGACGTAGCCAGATGAGATCATGTATCACCTGGATGATCTCTCTCACCTCCGCTTCCCGAACTCCCCCAGTCCTCCCTCCTACACTGATAGAGTAACAATAAAAGGTGCTAGGGAACCGCAGGCGGGAGACTCGGCTAGGGAACACGGACCTCCGTCTCCCCGGCTACATGCATCTCCACCAGATGTTATCTCTCCGCGGCTCGTCTGCTTCTTGACGCTGACCGCGTGGTTTAATTACACTCTTCTGATATTACTAATCCAGTTTAGATTAGGTGTTTCAAAGATGTTTCACAGTTTGTACAGTTCCTTTTCTTAGATGTTCTGGCTAATGGTTATCCACACACAAGGTCCCAACATAGGCTAGGGACATTCACTTAGTACATTCACGCAGCCCTCACAGTTAGGTAAAGCCCTCTAAAATAAAACATGAACTCTCTACTGAGGTAAACTTAAGGCAAATCCCTATACCCCAGACCCACTGGTACACCAGAACTCTCCTCTCTTTAGAAGCAGTTCTTATCCCGGTTTATATGGCGTTCAACTTGGCTCTCCTATAAACCCTTTCCCACCAGTATACTTGGTCTTTGTATGCAGTTACTTGCCCAATCACAGTGCAGAAGGCCACAGCCAATCAGGTGATTTTCCTGTTCCTAGACCTTTCCTGCCTTGGTGTGAAAGTAAACAATATTTTCCTTCAACAGAATTGCTCTTTTAAAAAAGATATTACTACTGCAGTCTGTCACAATTGGCTGTGGCAAAATTTTGGGCTGCAGTGGCTACAATATGTAGATGAAATTAGAGAGCAGAATCAGTATGATTTATATTGCCAAAGATCATTGATTTTTATTGCCGAAGATCATGGATTATTTGAAATAAAATTAAGTTAATAACCCTCCATTTTGGGGGGCCTCTGTCTCTACCCCCCATCATTTTGGGTTCATGACCAGAGTATCTGTGTCAGTCACATGGGGTTGGGGGGCTCTTTGCACAATAATAGGTGGTAATTTGGCTGAAGAATAGGTAGCAACAGAAATGCCAAAGTGCATCATGTCAGAGAAGCATTCTCTGGCAGCATGATAAGCTCAGAGACACATTGCCTGGTACAAAGGAAGCCCAGGGATAAACTGACTCAATTACACACTGAAGGTTCTTAGACTATTGTTCAAGGGATTTTGCTTTAATCAGGTCTCTTTTGGTACAGTGCTCTGTTGTCTTGCCACATTCCTTTCTATTAGAGTAACATTAACCTCTAATTAATGAAGTTTTCTCCTCTTTCATGACAAGTCCTCAGAAGGTAACTAAACCTACCTCTAACATGCCACTTTCCTTCCTTTTCTTGATTGAAAATTTTCAAATAGGAGAGGTCCCTCTGCTGTACCCCCAGTTGATAAGGTAACTGTGTTGAATTCACCTAAATTCCCTGCCCCTCTCCAAGCCTGGGGAAATCAAATGCTTCATCTGCTATTCTTCCCTTGCTCCTATATTTAAGCTGCTAAATCCCTTCAAAGTGTGTTCAGTAATCCCATTTTGGAGTGTTCCTGCCTTGTACTGATGTACTCCCTATTCCCTAGATCTTTTCTCTCTGAGTTTTATTGGAATTCTTGTTTGGGTCCCCACAAGACCTTGGCATGCTGTCATCAAATAAACTCCACACTTCTACTCTGAGTCTGTGTACACCTAAAGTTTATCAGCTGCCTGGATACTTAACATCTTTCCATTTGAATCCCTTTCCCTTACAGATTAGTTAGTTTAACTCTGCTTGTGTTTGTGGGTGTGTTTCTGTTCACACAAATTAGTGAGTTTGCTGTGTATTGGTGCATGCAAATTGTGAATTTTTCAATGTATGATTCATATTGATTGGAGTGCATGCACCTTTTCTGGCCTGCTGTCTGACTGTCTGGCATCCAAATGGCAACTTTTCCCTCAACCTTGTGAATTGGTTTCCTAAGGCTCCAGATTCTTCCTTTTGCCTGGTGTGTAATGCCATCAGCCTTTCAGGGATGCTAAATATCTGTTCTTGTTTGCTCTGTCAAATAAGAATCTCCAGGGATGGAACTGTCTCTCCACAGTTTATGTTAATTGGATAAGCAACTTTCTTAATGCTATAGTATGCATTTTTAAAGATTAATTGGCCTTTATTTTAACTTTCTATAAAGCTGTGGAAATTGCTCTCATCTCTCTGAAATCTGGAGGGTTATGTTCACAGGAGAGGTGTTTGATCACTGACAGTATAATCTAAATTGAATTTTTAAAAGGTAAAGTTAGAAATTTGTTTCTCATTGAGATAATTTGTTTCTCTTTGACAAAAATGAATACAATAATGAAAATGAGCACATAATGCAATTTTTGAAATTTAAATGAAAATTTTGGTAGACCCCATAACTGGGCTTTAAGTAAAGGTTATGTTAAACAGTTCTAAAATGGCTTACTTAATGGCTTTAGAAAGGTATACCCTATCAACTACAGATGAGTAGACTATATTTACATATGTGAGGTGGAAAAGTTTCCATGAAAAAATTGTCCACATTTCTGCTTAGGATTGTACACTTAGAAGTGAATCCTGTGGCACACCTTGCACCCCAAAACTCCAACAAGATAGTAGTGTTAACAAAAGGATTAAAGAGCATTAACAAAATACATCTATACGTGATTCCTTTTTTGAAAGCACAGCAATTAATTTAGCATATATCCAAACGAAAGCTTCTGGGGGCCAAACTACATGTTATATTTTTGACTGATCGGGTCCAGGTTCTAGTTGTCACTCAGCAGCTGTGAGGAAAGACATATTTAAAGTCCTCAGGAACCCGACTAGGCTCAGGAGGACAATGTGGTGGGAATTTAAAAGCATGGCCATTTCAGAACAGGGCAAGAGGCAGGCTCCTAGTCACCCCAAATCCAGTCAAGTTCCTGGGGACTGCAGCTGCTTTTCCCCACAGTGTGACTATCAGAACCTAGACTCAAATAATCAAAAATATACTTTGGTATTTGGCTCATTATATTTGTCACCTGAGGGGGGGACTGGTATTGCTCAGGGTCCCCAGACAGAAAAACACTCAACATCCGTATCTGTGGGTAAATATTTTGGCCATAGCCAAACTGTTTATTGACAAAATATGCAAAGAAGCATGAGGTGCAGCTTGGGATCTGATCTGTACACAGGGCAGCCAGAGTGCTGTCTCCCAGTGAGCTTTTCCTCCAACCTGCCTGTTGGAGGAAAACGTAAACCTTGCGCTGCAGTAGCAGAACTCCGCTGGGCAGAAGAACACCTGCTGGAGATCTGTGGAACTTAGCTGGGTGGAAGGCCACTTGCTGAAGATCCATTTACTGCTAAGCGGCCCAAGCCTCAGTAGCCCCCATCTGGGTGTCCCAATACACAGCTTGCTGTACCCCACAAACCTCTTACGGAGGTTCCTCCCCGGCTCCCCTTCTCAACAGATCAGTTCCCAGTGCAACCCGCCAACAGAGGAGGATGACCACCACCCCGCTTCCATTAAACTTGCAAGGGCCGGGCAGGGTTTTATAAGGCAGCCGCCCCCGCTCCTTCTGGTGACATCGCAACACAGCAATGTCTGCCACTTTGCTTGCACCCTTCCAAGGGCAGAAGCCCCAGGCATCCCTTTGCCGTGCCCTCAGTCACGGTTGCTCTTTCATTTAAGCTTGTTTTGCCCCTCTGTGTTATTGCACTTTGGATTGAAAACTGGGGCTCAGGATAGTGTAGAGCAAGTAACATATCTTGCAAGATCCAAGAAACTGCTTCTGCATTGGTGATGCTTTTCTTTGTACTGCATTTAGAACTTGAAATGCCCACTAATTCCATGGGATTGCTTTAACTACTGTGAACAGCAGATGTCCAGATCTGAATGATGCTCATTAAATTTGGAATCAGGAAATGCCTTAGGTTTTTTTTCACACAAGGAAGTTTGTGTTCATTACAGGCCACAAACATGTTGTTAAACTTCAGAGAGCTAAAATAAGTATGCTTGCTTCGGGAGCTACAGCGGAGAGTCCACTATGCCAGCCCAAGTGCATTGATGGGTGAAACATCCTCTTTTGTTGAATTCCTCTTGATGCAAAGGTGCACCAAATGACACTTAATTCTAACGGAGTTGTTCAAGTGAAAATGCAGCTGTGGGACCGTAAGTCAGCTTAGGTCAGGCTCTAGAACAGGGGTCCCCAAACTACGGCCCGGGGGCCAAATGTGGCCCCCTGAAGGCATTTATCCAGCCCTCCAGGCATGGTGGCGATGGCTCCATTCATGTGCAGTGGGGGCTCGAGGGAGAGGAGGAACCAGCCCCAACGGCTGTTGATTCCAGTTACATGATGGCACCCCCAAATCTCCATGAATTTTCTGACCCAGAGTTGGAAACCTTACATGTGGCAACGCCTACTCCACTCTTCCCTCTCAGCTACTCCATGCTATTTGCTCTCAGGACTTTCCTCGTTCCGCCTCACTCCCATTGGCATCAGCCAGGCTGGCGAATCGCTCGCTGGCTGCTAGGGAGGAAAGAATCCAGGAAGATACTTGATCCTGGGTTAGATGGAATGTTTCATTGGGAAAGTTCTGCTTTTTTTTTTTTTTACAGGGGAAGGTATTCCACAGCCTCCCCAACAATATTTGGAGCCCACCCTGTACCTCTGACATTAACTTTGGTTACTGTTCTAAAAATAGAACCATGACAGAAAGGCTGAAAAGGTGAAATCAAACATTTTACAATCTTTGTGCATAGGAATTTTGTTCATAGATTTTTAGTCCCGGCCCTCCAACCTTGAGTCTGAGAGGACAGTGAGACTGCCCCCCCTGTTTAAAAAGTTTGAGGACCTCGTTTAGATCCCAGATAAAATTAGGGAGCACCTATCAAGTTTGGTCAGCATGGCTGGCCATGCTGGTAGGGCTGATGGGAATTGTAGTTCCTGAACACTGGAGAGCCGCAGGTTCCCTACCCCTGCTCCTAGAACAGGGAGTAGGAACCTCTTGACTCCTCAGATGTTGGGAACCAGATTCCATCCCAGCCTCTGTCAGCACAGTGGCCATGCTGGTAAGACTGATGAGAGATGCTCAGGCGGCGCCAGTTCCTACTCAGGCTGTCCTCACAGTGGAGCAAAATCAAATACAAATAAGCTACCTTTAAGCAAACCAACCGAGCAAGCAAGAAAGGCTAACAATAAGTAAGAAAGCAGAACTACGTCTGACTGTCACTCTGGCTGGAAATTTCAGCTGCTTTAGGAACACTTTTGAGTTTGTGAGATTGTTGATGTTTGTTCCTTGTGCAGTCATTCTCCATGCCATATGGAAAACTGCATTTAAGACTGCCTTCACTGGCTTAAAATAGTATAGATGGGTGGGCAGGAATAAGCTATTCCTCAGGAAATACAAGTCAAAAGGTCATTGAAAAGAATGATCCACAGAGGTAGGCAATGCTACTTCTGGCAGAGGAAGAACTGTCTTTATGCCCCATACTATTCAGCCAGGATCAGTAGGCATGCTACCATATTCGTTATGGAGTGCACTGGACTGACATAATGAAGAGTCTTATGACACGGTAGCCTTCAGGTTGCATCCTCAATTTATTTTAGTTTTCAAGAGTTTAAAGCTAGTTTTTCATATATCCAAACCAGAAAGTCTTTGGTTTTTGAGGTTACAACTAAGCACTGCCACACATCCAACTGGAGTCAGTTGTTGCAAGTCAGATAAAATAAACATGGGATTGTCTGCTTTAAGTAGTCTTTCATAGTGCGTCAGCAGTTAATCAGAAACTGACTTCTCTGCAGTGTTGAACCAAATGGAAAGGTGCATGGCGAAGCAGAGGATTTTGTGGTTTACAACTGAATGAGTGACTTTCAAAATTCACTTTGCCCACTGCTATAAACCTGGCCTATAAACTATAATGCCAATAACAGCCTTCTTTGTGCTGTGCCTCAGGACGTCCTGCCAGGCTTCTGCAGAGATTCCATGTGGCACTGAGCTGTCAAACAGTGTAGGCAATGCCAGCATCAATTGCTTAGTGCCCAGCTTCCATGGAACTGAACAGATCCTCTCTGTGGTGTGCTAATTCCTGGCTACTTTATCCAGTGTTCCAGGATCTGAACAAAATGCAGATTTTGCAGAAGCATGCTGGAACTGTAGCATAGCATTGGCACTGACACATTTCTAAACAGTTTCTGCAGCCAGAACTGCCAGTGAGATCAACTGGGAAATTAATTTATTTCTGTCTTCTGATTTCAAGATAACTGCAGCAGTTTACAAGAAGCCTCTTATACAACCCTACCACATTCTCCTCCCTCCCACCATTTAAACCCACACACTTCAACTCTGAACTCATCTGATCAAAAGTTTCTTTACCCAATGTAGAAAAGAGGTTTATTTTTCTAAGAATTGTACTATGCCATGGATTACCAACCTAGATAATCTGTAACGACTTTATAGTACAGCTCTCATGGGGGAAATATTGTACAAGTTGACCACATCCTCACTGCAGCATGTTTCTAGTGAAGACATCTAGGCCTGCCCCTGGGGGGGGGGTGCCTGCTGTCAGGGGTGCAATTGTTAAGATAGTAGCACCAAAATTTTAGAGTATCTTTAGGAGACCCTCCTGATGATACCACCCAGATTTGGTGAAGTTTGGTTCATGGGGGCCAAAGTTATGGACCCTCAAATGTGTAGCCCCCATCTCCCCATCTCCATGGAAATTTTTTAAAAGAGAGAAACGTCTCTGTGCAATGATGTGACAGCAACCCTGTTTGTTTCTGTGGGCCTGCATGGGACACATGTGAACGTGTAAACAGAAAAACAGTCCTTTATCTTGACTGCTACCCATTGTACATTTGCTGTGCGGAATTGACCAATATCAGGTTATACTTTCACATTAATAATATTTTACCTAATCAGAACAGCACATCACCTATCTTAGCAAAAGGGGATATGCACTTCCCTTTTTTCTGTTAATGTCTGATTGTGCCTGAACATACCCAAAACAGAATATCTACAATGTGGCTCTCAAACTAGAACAACAATTCAAATTAATGGACAAACACTGAAGAAGGCCACCCAATTTAAATACCTAGGGTCCCTGGTCTCCATAGACAGCGACACAATGCCAGACACAGGTCACAAATAAATTCAGCATGGTTGAAATGGCAGCAAACTACTGAAGTTCTATGTGATTCTGAAATGCCTGAAAAACTCAAGGCTAAGATCTACACTACAGTTCGCCCAGTAGCCCTCTATGGGGCAGAGTGCTGGCCATCAACAAAGAAACACGAACAAGCCCTTAACACAATGGAAATGAAAATGCTGAGATGGACACTTGGCCTGACACTTCTTGACCATGTGCCAAATGATGACATCCACTAAAGACTAAGAATAAAAGCAATTAACAAGAAAATGCAGGAAGCCAGGCTATGGTGGTATGGCCATGTCATGAGAAGAGAACTAACATCAACAGCTCAAACAGCACTACATTTGGAGACAGCAGGACGACAACCACGAGGACAGCCAAAAAAAATATATAGATGGACACCATCAACGAAGACATGCGTGCTGCCAACCTGAGCCCTGCGGATGCACAAAACAGAGACCTGTGGAAACGGCAGTCACAGTGCTAACCCCTCCACTGGGAAAATAGCCGAAGAAGAAGAAGAAGAAGAAGAAGAAGAAGAAGAAGAAGAAGAAGAAGAAGAAGAAGAAGAAGAAGAAGAAGAAGAAGAAGAAGAAGAAGAAGAAGAAGAAGAAGAAGAAGAAGAAGAAGAAGAAGAAGAAGTCTGATTGTGCCCTTCACATCTTTATGTTTTCAAAGGATGCCAGTGGTGTATTACCTGGACACTATTGTCAAATGTCAGAAGATCAATGCTTTTGTATCTGGATCCATAGCTCTGGAGGATTTACTCCATTATATATTTGATTGTCCATTGTATGTGGAACCCAGAGCTAAAATTCTTTCTGGGATAATATTCAGTTTAAACTTCTACTCTGACACTGAGAAATTAATATTTTTGTTGTCTCTGTATGCCCTGGCAGCAAAGAAATTAAGGTCCAATTTGGTTGCTAGGAGAGCAGTTTTTCAGAGTTGATTTTATTGGATGTTATATTTTGTTTTATGGTTTATTTGATGTTGTATATTTTATTTTACTGTGTGCCCTTATAAAGTTTTTGATATAATTGTTGATGTTTTTGTGATGTCCTATGGTGCTACATACAAATAAATTCATTCATTCTTTATTAACATCTTATCTTCTTTCTTTTCTTAATTCTTGCATCTCCTGAGTTTTTTTGTTAAATCATTCACTTTTCTGTCCCTTTTTTTTAAATCATCAAGTTACAGTTGACTTATGGCTACCATCCAGGGTTTTCGAGGCAAGACACATTCATAGATAGTTTGCTATTGCCTGCCTCTGTATAATGATCCTGGTATTCCTTGATGGTCTCCCATCTAAATACTAACCAGGGCCAACCCTGCTTAGTTTGCACACTATAAAAACATTTATATTATTCTTGTACAAATTGTTTAAATAAAACATTTAAAAATATGACTTCTTTTCAAAACTAATTGCTGCCCAGAGCTAACAAAATCACAGGATTACTAGGGACCTACAGAATCTTCTCAATGAGAGTCATGGATCAAGGGGCCATGAAGTCAGCTGTGAGTCAGCTGTGGTCTGGAGTCTCCAGTTATTCTCACTCTCCTGGGAATGTAAATAACTTGGTTCTACTTAAGTCACTGTTCCATTAACTAAACATCCACACATTTAATATTATACATATAATAATACATATAATAATAATAACATATTAAGCAGTTAAGTTGATGGATTTTTAGTAGGCATAAATAGTATCTAAATGTTGAAGGACACAGTAGGAAACCCCTAGTGTTATGCTCATGTTCTGTTCTGATCAGTTACACATATTCAAATCTCATTCAAGAAAAAGGAGAATAGGATATCAGCTCAAACTGTTCACAATTGTAATAATGCTTGTACAGAGTCTGCTGTGATATCCATTCTCAGTTTACACTCCCTTTAAGTTACTTGGAGAGATCAAAAATAGTTTGAAAGTGTTCTAGGAACATTTGATTTGAAAATACCTGCTCCTTTGTTAGGACCTGAAATGCTGAACATAGTTCTTCAAATCTTATTAGGTGAATAATGCCTTCTAAATATGATCCTGTCTGTCCTGCTCTGGTATGTTCTCGAAGGGATTATTCTGGTGGTCACGTAATCAGAGAAATGGAAACCCAGGATTGACATAAAGGCTCAAACCATTTGGAGTAGAACAGGATAGCCCCGGCCCCAAAATTCCTGAAATGTTAGGTCATATAATATTGCGCTCTTTACAATGAGTCGAAGACCAAGTGGTTACCTGACACTGAAAGTTTGCAATCATGCATGTGGACTTGATTTGCTTGATTTCTTCTCCTTCTTTAAAAGTAGGATTTGTGTAAACTGGGATTACACATGGATTGTGTAAGAGAACTCAGACATGTTGTCACAATGATCTTTACATTGATTTCTTTTCAGCGTATTACAGGTTGTGCTTTCTAGGCTCTGTTTCCTTTCTCACCCTCCCTCCTGCCGTTACTGGCCAGTTCCATTTAAATTAGTAGTTCAAGGAGCTAAGCGTCTGGGATTTGCAATATAACAACATTTACTGACAAGATGAAGGATGAGCATGAGGAATGGTGACCTTTGTTGACAAAAAAAGAAAAATTAGATGATGGAGTTATTTAGTTGAGCACTACAAGAGAAAAGGCAGGTATTTTTGGTATTCTTACAAACCTCAGCCTTTACTCGCTTCAATCTTATCAAACCGATCACAGCTGCCTTTTTGGGGCAGAATTAAGTTGCCCTTTGCCAGAATTCTGTTCATTGGTACTGAAAATGGAATTCCTCTGTCCAGCCCATTAGAACTGAACCTTGAATTTCTTCCTGTTTTGAGTGCTAAGCTTACAGTTGCAAACTACTTCTATAGGCAAAACTATTTCATAGAGAATGTGAAGTACATAAGATCCAACTGTCCCTATTCATGAGAGACAATCTTTGTTTTCTCAAACTGTCTCTATTTGTCCTGTCTCTATAAGGCCATTGCTTTCACATCCTGCATGTAAGCTCCCAAAGGGACCTGGTGGGCCACTGCGAGATCCAGCAGGCTAGTTCTTATGTTCTTATGTCCTGTTTAGGGTTCTGTTCTCTGACCAGAGTCTTTAAAAGACCATCTCTGTCTTGTTCTGTGAACTACACATATAAACTGAAAACGTGCAGATTTCTAGTTCAAAACTCACTTCAGCTATGGGTTCAGTACGACCATTTCCCAACTAAGAAATTAAATCCAGATACAACCAGGTTTCAAAAGAAACAGCACCTTTTCATCATGATTTTACCCTCCCCGCTACAGCATGTATGTGATGAGGACATCCATGTCTATCACTCTTTCAAACAGATCAAACATGTGACCTGCTCAGTGGCTCTTTCTTCCTCGTCCTGATTGGCTGTTGCACTGTGTTGGGGCAGGATTTTTTTAAAAACTTTTTTTTGCACAGCTGCGTCACCATGTGAATGCGTAGATAAGACCGTAGCTGTTTTTCACACTAAGCTATGTTATATGTGGATTCGGAACTCTTTACCCACGCAGCTGCGCTGACACAAAAGTCTAATTTTAGTTTACAGTTGGCACAGAAAATTCCACGCAGCCACATTTCAATGTAGCCTCTGCTGGTGCAAAACAAAAAAAGGGCTGTGCGCAGTTTGCACACAGCCCACTGTGCCCTGATTGGCTGGAAGGCTCCATGCAGGTTCTTAAAAAACACTTGATAAGGGGGAGCGGGAGCGCCAGACCCGGGATGAATCTGTGTTCGGCAATCAGACAGTGGGGAGTTCTTCCTGAAACCTGGATATTTTGCGTATCATGCGATTAATTGACCGTGGGTATTCGACCGTACATGGTCTTGTGGAAACTACTATCAATAAGTCTTTGTGTCTCCCTTTCTTCCTCTACATTAGTGGATAAAAATATTGCCCTATTTTACAGGTTTGTCTAAATCTGTGTGAAATGCTTCAATACTATAAACACAATGCCAAAGGCCGATTAGGAGAGCAACCAAAATATTTGCTGAGTTGTCATATGAAAGGAGAGATTTTTTTATGGAACTCTCTGAAAGAAAGAATCTTGAACAATAATTTGTTGTGTAAGAAACAGAGGTGGGTGCCAGGGGGGCTGGGGGTACATTGCCAGATCCAGGACAGGAAATCCCTGAAGATTTGGAGCCTGAGAATGACAGGGACGTCATTGGGTTCAATGCTGTGGAGTCCACCCTCCAAGGCATCCATTTTCTCAAGTGGAACTGATCTCTTTCGTCTCGAGATGAGCTGTAATTCCGGGGAATCCCCCGGTCCCATCCCTAACTCTAGTCTTCTTATAAACATACTTGAAGTACCTTCCAGCAGTCATATGACAATTTATCATTAAAAAAAACCTTGATACACAAAAGTGTACAAAGAAAACAGATGTGATTATAGTGATCTGTTTGGTTGTATTATATTTGCTTTGTTGATACACAAACTGTTTGGCTTGATTAAGGAAATATAGCCAACAAACTGTACAGTCTTTTTTCAGGTCGTGTTAAAAGAAAAAACCTGTTCAGCAAATCGGAACAAGTCAGGAATGTTTTCCCTGCTCAGAGTCCTGCTGATTTTCTGCACGGCTGAGCAAGCAACCCTGTCACAACATTATAAGACCAATTACCAGCTCTGTTGGATGGTGGCATGTAGTGGTGGTTTCCCAACAAGCAACACCAATTCTTACAAAGTCACGAACAAGGCAGCAGGCCTGATCAATGTTGGAAGGGGTGGAAAAAATTAAATGTCTAAAAATGCATTGTTTCACAAAAGTAATAATAATCTATTGGTGCGATTGCCAATACAATATTAGGCAAGCTTGTCAGTTTCAAAGGCAGCTACATCCTCTAACCTCTGTTTTGTGCCAAAATCTGTTCTTACTAGAATGCAGAACGTGAATAAAAGAATAGGTTCTGCCTATACGGAAGGTAGTAGATAAAATTATTTAATCAATTACTTGATATTGTTTGTTATAAACCCTCAATACAGATTCTGTTATGAGACAGTACAATAATCCTTCAATTTAATAGAAAAAGTATAGCTGTTCATAGTAACATAGTAATATGAAGCCAGTGTGGTGTAGTGGTTAAGGACAGGTGGATTCTAATCTGGAGAACCAGGTCTGATTCCCCACTCCTACACCTGAGTGACAGAGGCTTATCTGGTGAATTAGATGTGTTTCCACACTCCTACATTCCTGCTGGGTGACCTTGGGCTAGTCACAACTCTTTGGAACTCTCTCAGCCCCACCTACCTCATAAGGTGTCTGTTGTGGGGAGAGGAAGGGAAAGGAGTTTGTAAGCGAGCTTGAGTTTCCTTACAGGAGAGAAAGGTGGGGTATAAATCCAAACTCTTCTTCTTAAAACTAAAATAGTCTTAAAACTCTCTTAGCCTCACTGATTAAAATTTGCCATCTATTAGTCAGCTGATCCTTTACTCTTTTAAAAATCATTGTACTAATTTATAAAACATTCTTCCTGGGACTTCCATGCTTTTAGCTTCGTGGTCTCTAAAACTTTGACTCATTGATCTTCTGACTTAGCCAGTTAAGGTCAGCAGCTACATTTGTAGCTGAAAGGAATTCAAAGGATGCTGTCTGCTATGACAGTTGGGAAGAC
The DNA here is from genome assembly GCF_021028975.2 of Sphaerodactylus townsendi. NCBI lineage: Eukaryota > Metazoa > Chordata > Lepidosauria > Squamata > Sphaerodactylidae > Sphaerodactylus > Sphaerodactylus townsendi. The sequence continues at coordinate 76,654,122 of NC_059425.1, forward strand.
TTAGTGGCAAGACTTGTGGACCTATTAATGGAAATTAGTTAGTTCCTCACAGTTTGGATTGATGTTGATATCTCTGTTTAAAACACAGGTGCTTGTAACTTGCATAAAGTCTCTTCAGAAAAGGGCAGTAGGCTTCAGGTCTCCCTCTTCAAGGAACATGGCTAAATTTCTGAGAAGAGTTAAGATTAAGCCAGCACTGCAGCAATTGGTCACAAGGTTTCTTTATCATGAGATTTTGCTCAGTGAGTGTCAACCTTGGAGCAATATTTAAAGGTAATTGATCTAAACCCATGCATTTTTCTTAGTCCACAAGGTACAAAGGGATGTCTGACTTCTAAAACCTCTAGGTGGCCTGCCTCTGTCGGTGATCCGGAAATTGAAACTTGTTCAACATGCGGCAGCCAGACTACTTACAGGAACAGCTACTTGGGACTGGATTACTCCGGTCCTATACCATCTACACTGGCTGCCCATCGAGTTCCGGGCCATCTTCAAAGTGCTGGTCTTAACCTTTAAGCGGCATTGGGCCTACATATCTGAGGGATCGCATCTCCCTATGTAACTGCCCTACTAAGGCCCTCCGCTCTACGGAGGAGCGGTTGCTGGAAATCCCTGGCCCAAAAAAGATCCAGCTGGCCTCAACAAGGGCCAGGGCTTTTACTGCCCTGGCCCCTACCCACAGATGGAGACAGGCTCCCCTAAGGAGACCAGGGCCCCTCTGGGACAACCTTTCAGAGTTTCCGCTTGGGGCCTGCACAAAGACGGACCTGTTCATGCCAGTCTTTAATGCAGCCAGCCGGGATGAGCCATCCTTGACCCTCATACCATCTTGAGTCTCCCATGAAGTAGAATGGGGTTGGGATAAATTAAAAGCCCATCTGCAATTTTTTTTTTTTAAATTGTTTAAATTCTATGAATTTAATATTGTCATAGATTGTTTTTATCTTTGTATTATATTATGTTGATGTACACCGCCCTGAGCCCTCTGGGGGAGGGCGGCTTAAAAATGGAAATAAATAAATAAATAAATAAATAAATAAATAAATAAATAAATAAATAAATAAATAAATAAATAAATAAAAGGCGCTGCAACTGAATTATAAAAGCAGACTTTTAAAAAATAGCTAGAAAAAGTCAAAGCCCAACTCACTCAAAGAAAATTGAGGGTAGCACCAAACCAACTGAAATTCCTGCCTCTAACCTTCTCCTGCTTCCCACCCCCTACCAAAGCTACTTACTGTTTAAAAGCTGACCTTTTCTGATTGTTTGCTAATGGCAGTTGGCGTGAATGGCTAGGAAAATGTTGTGTAACCAATTGCTGTGATTGCATTGTTAAATGTGAAAGAAGTGACACATGCAAAGGTTACCACTAGAGTTTATTTAATTACAGCCCAGCGCATCTACATGAGGCCCATCTCTTTGTCTCCCTCATTGTTGCTTTTGAGCGCCAGTGAAATGTCACTGTTCTGACTGTTAAGGTGGAGGTCAAATATCACCACACAGCTGAGTTCAATGAGGAGATCTTCTCAAGCCACCAGGAGAACTTTTCACCAGGGGAGTTGCTGCTTGACCACTTATATGCCCTATTGTCAGATATTTCTGAGCATTTTTACACTCTGTTTCGCACATTAATTGGATTATTTGTTTTCAGGCATCTTGCTGAGCAAATCAAATTGCCCCACACCCAGTGAGCACATCATTGTGAGTGGTTCAAAAAGTGGTCTTGAAGGTGAGTATGAGTGTACAGGCCGAGGCTGGTTCCTGAGCCTGCTGTGACTCTTGAATTCATGCTTGGCTTATCCAGATGTCAGGTTATCTGAATCATCAGTTCAATGGTTCAAGCATCATGCATGACAGATATATATACCCACCTGAATTGTTAAAAGGAGTTACAGAACTCATGTTAATCATATTATCACTCTGGCAGTGGAAAAAAAATGTCCTTCCATTGCCTCAATACTAAGAATTTGAATGATGCTAGCCAAATTCACTCTGCTTAACAAACATCACTTTGCTCAACACAAAAGTAGATCCACAACTGTGTAAATAACAGTTCATTGTATTTTGGATGTGTTTTTGAGCTATTTATTTGGCATTGTAGAAATTATAGATGGTTTTCTCATTACAAAAAACTAAATTGTGTCCCGATTAGTTATATGCAGTCCAGGAGCATTTCAAATTCCTATTACCTTTTGTAGGTTTTTTTTTTAAACTAAAACATAGATCAAGTACTTTCTACTAACTTGACGAATCAGTTAGATTTTAGTCTACAGATCTACCTACTAGACTGATCCAAATTCCCTAACACTGATTGCCATTACCTGAGGTATGACAGCAGAATATATGATCGTATGAGATCACACCACAGGGGAGTGAAGTTGTAAAATACAGGAAAAACGAGAGAATGCATTGCTGCATTTAGTGACAACTATGAATCCGATTCAGTGTAAACATGAATGCATGAAGCTGCCTTATAATAGCCCTGTTCATATGTTACAGTGACTGCACACATATATCCTGCATGAACATATGTGTATCTATTTGTAAGAAAGAACCAAGAGAAAGGGCCCTTCTGTTCTTTTGCTAAGGTTGTTACTGAGCGTGCTGAAGACAGGGGATGCTGGTAGGCATGCCCACCCTAGATTCTGAAAGTCTGATAAATGAGTGTAACATGAGAATTATTCAGTGTACATATAAATTAAGTGGTCTCTGTATGCAGATTGTATAGGTGGATAATCTAGGAGGACTGAATCAACTTGTCCTAGATGTAGGGATATTGGGGCTTTTCAGAGCACATTAAGAGCTTGGAGGTGCTGTGCTTATGGATCCTGCCTTACTGTTTGAAACACAGGTTGGCATGCTGGCCAGGAGAGACTTTTATCAGCTGCATCTGATTCACCAGCTCTTTCATTATCTAAACTCAACTGATCTGGCCATGCTGATCCATGTTTCTGTAACCTCAAGGTTGGATTACTATAATGCACTTTATTGGGGGGGGGGGGCGCTACCCTTGAAGACAACCCAGAAATTACATGTGTTCCAGAATGCAGCAGCCCAACTGTTGTCAGGGCCTAGGCATGGGGAATGTATGTTGCTCAATTTTAAATAGTTATTACATTGGCTACCTGTCTGTTTCTGAGTTCAATTCAAGATGCTGCTTATGGCCTTTGAAGCTTTCTATGACCTAGAAGCCACATATTTGAAAGATTGCCTCTTTCCATATGTCCCTGTGCACTAATTACAGTAATCAGGCAGTCACTGACTAGACCTCAGCCCTTCTGTTAAAGCTCTCACTTCCCTTTTGGACCAGGAAAGGGATTTGGGCGTCTTAGTTGATAGTTCCATGGGAATGTCAACTCAGCTGTGAAAAGGGCAAACTCTATGCTGGGGATAACTAGGAAAGGAATTGATAATAAAACTGCAAAGATTGTCATGCCCTTAAATAAAGCAGTGGTGCAACCGGACTTGGAGTACTGTGTTCAGTTCTGGTTGCCACATCTCAAAAAGGATATCAAAGAGATAGAAAAAGTGCAGAGAAGGGCAACAAGGATGATTGAGGGATTGGAGCACCTTCCTTATGAGGAGAAGCTGCAGCGTTTGGGACTCTTTAGTTTGGAGAGGAGACATCTGAGGGGGGATATGTTGGGGAATTGTTTCCCTATTTGGGTAATAAGCAGAGTGAGAGGAAAGACCAGGAGACTTTTGCTGTGATTATAAAGAAACTTTTACTTAACTAAATCAGGAGTAGGAGTATACATGGGAATAAACATAACAAATCCTTACTATTCTGAGTACAAAACTTAGTTGTGCAAGAACTTTAGGGCACATGTAGAGCCCACATGTGGCCTATGAGGCATTCACCTCTTACAGGTGAATCCATCTTGCAGGTACAAAGAAAAAAGAGAATGGAGTGTGAGACAAAGAAATATAGTTAACTTTATAACCTCTGACCTACGTGCTCTGCCTCACCTAAGCAATGTCGGATTAACTGCCCAATGACTAATCAATGAATAGATAGCAAGACACTGACCTCACTAGCTAATTAACATGCACACAGTTAACCCCTTGTTGTCAGGATTGTGACAGACACTTGCAAATCCTAACAGGATATGATTGAAGTCTACAAAATTATGCATGGGGTAGAAAATGTTGACAGAGAGAAATTTTCTCTCTTTCTCACAATACTAGAACCAGGGGGCATTCATTGAGAATGCTGGGGGGAAGAATTAGGACTAATAAAAGGAAACATTTTTTCACGCAACGTGTGATTGGTGTTTGGAATATGCTGCCACAGGAGGTGGTGATGGCCACTAACCTGGATAGCTTTAAAAAGGGCTTGGACAGATTTATGGAGAAATCTATCTATGGCTACCAATCTTGATTCTCCTTGATCTGAGATTGCAAATGCCTTAACAGACCAGGTGCTCAGGAGCAGCAGCAGGAGAAGGCCATTACTTTCACATCCTGCATATGAGCTCCCAAAGGCACCTGGTGGGCCACTGCGAGTAGCAGAGTGCTAGACTAGATGGACTCTGGTCTGATCCAGCAGGCTTGTTCTTATGTTCATTGTCACTTTCTTGAAAGTAGGGGACTGGGGGCAAGGGAGTTCTTCTTGTCTGATAACTCTCTTATTAGACACTAGCGGGGCCCAGCCCCTCATTGCTGTGGCTTATTGTGGTGAAATGGGAAAAGAACAGTAGCAGCAAATCAATTGCAGAGGCCAGCAGTACGTGCTCATGGAAACGCACAGGCTGATACTGTGCAATGTCATTGGTGTGTGTGACCGCATTCCTGGCGGGGGAATGGAAAGGCACACCTCCCACACATCTAGGCTGGCTGGTCACGATCCTTTACCTGGGAGTAAGTTGGGGTGTGGCAATGGGTGTCGCTTCTGAGTAAACCCTCTGAGGGCGCAACTCAGCCATTCAAACTATGTAACGGTTGCTTTACCGAGCTTACTCCTGAGTAACGCGTGCCTCGGAGGCAACCTGGTTTTCTGAACTGTAACCTCAGTATTCAGGGAATCTAGGCTGGCTGGGCCCTCCCTTCCTTGCATGCCACCCCTCCCACTCTCCCCTCCCTCACTTCTGTTCCCTTGCATGGCACCCCTCTTCCTCCCTCCCTCCCCTTTCCCTTTGCTAGAGTGGGTGGGTCATACCCAGATGCTGGGCCCACTCCCTCCCCTCCCTTCCATGCCACCCCTCACTCTCTGTCCCCTCCCTCACTTCTCTTCCCTTGCATGCCTCCCCCTCCGTCCCTTCCTTCTCCCTCCGCTGAATGTGTATGAGAGTAGGTGTGTTGTGTGGTAGTGTAGTGGAGTTGAGGGCACGAGAGTGAAAGTTACCTGCGTCAATGAGAGGGAACCCCACCTGACGTCTCACATGGCAACATGCGTATGTGTTTCATGTCCACTTGAGTTATTGCCTATGTACTGTTTTCACTGCTCATATCTGGCCATCTGAGCGAACAATCTAAGGGCAGGAACATTCTAAGGGTGACAGTTACACACAGACAGCTTCATGGCCTGGTCCACCAGGAAAAAGATATTTTACCTGGCTCAGGTGTGTTGTCTGACAGCGGAAGATATGTAAGAACACAGTCGGGGGGATGAGTAAGTGTCTGTGAAATTTTCAGAGCGTTTGGGTCAGCAGGTTTGGGGTTATTCTTGAAGCAACAAACACATGGTTCCATTTTTATATATATAGATATGTTAAACTGAAAATATTTTGTTCTTTTCCTGTGCTCTGGCTGGCTTTCTATTGATTTGTTTTTAACACTTTATTGTAATTATTTTATGCTGCTTTATGTTTTTATCATGTTTTATTTTGTAAGCTGCCTCAAGCAGGTTCTCTGGAGAGGTGGAATAGAAATTTTCTAAATAAATAAATGATACCCCACCCCCATCCCGATCTGCCTTCCTGACTCCCAAGGCCAAGTGTGTCTGTGTTATATAAGTGTTTTAAATTGTATCACAAACACTGCATGCTGTCATATTATCCCAGGGGACTATATTTTAGTCCACTAAGTTTTGAACATACTGATTGTCACCTGTCTGTGCAGATTCAAAGGTAGCACGTGCAACTGAAACTGGTTGATTTTAAATGATGCACAACTTGCCCATTTTGAGCCAGGGGCATGTGTATTCCAACAAAGCCAGTCATTTGTGAGAATGCGCCAGGCGCAGCTTCTCAACCAGTTGTCCTAAAAATGCCACTGACAGGACAGGTGCAAAGCTAATCACAATGTTGCTTGTTTTAAATCATCGATATGATCCATGGGATGCTTGACTTGAGAGAAAGTGGACATCAGCTGAAAAATGGATCACTATAAGAGAAATACCAAAACAGGTAAGTAGAGTTTCTGTGGCCTCTTTATTGACATCCTGATTCTATTTCTTAAGTCAAAAACAAGAATTGGTTGTTTGTGTCATTGGTTCCATGTGCTTCTGGGGTGATCAGAGAAACATACATCTGTTAGCTTTTCATTAGTTATGGTAACAAAGTCCAAAAAAGTCCCAATTTTGTCCTAAAAATAAATGTGCATTCAGTGGAAATTTGTGACCATGAAAGAAATCATAGTTTGCTTTCTTATTACTTATAAAGTTTATTTGTTTTAAAATTGGAAGTAGAGATGATAATCTCAAAACAAATATACATAGGGAGGAAAGGAAGGTGGGCTTTTTTGTAACCATCCCAAGGAACATGAATAAAAAAGGTAGTTTTTGCAAAAATGTATTTGCTTCCCCAGCCCTCTTGGACTGTGTAAGAGGTCATGGTTTTTCAAAATTGTTAATGTTTTTCTTCATTTTTATTTATTTATTTATTTATTTATTTATTTATTTATTTATTTATTTTCATTCATTCATTCATTCATTCATTCATTCATTCATTCATTCATTCATTCATTCATTCATTCATTCATTCATTCATTCATTCATTCATTCATTCATTCATTCCACTTTTATACCGCCCTCCCCCAAAGGGCTCAGGGCGGTTTACAACATAATTACAGGCAAGTGGATAAACAGGATAAAATGCTAAAAATTAATACCAGTTAAAATGCAGCGCTCCAAATCCATAAATATTTAAAACAGATGGCGTTCAACCATTAACTCCTCTAACTCTGAGAGGGGAACAGCGGATCTCAGTTGTTAATGGGCACCTATCAGCAGCCGGCCTCCCCATTTAAAGATGAGATGTATGAACACCATTCTTTAAACATATGTGTGCTCAAAAAGAACATTTCAGGAGGCAGGATTTTACCATATGTATCAATCCATTAGTTCAATTTGTTAATCTGTTTGACAGACTAAAATGCATATGGTGATAACATGTTGAGGGGGGTATTTCAGCAAGATCCACCCTTTGACTCGGGGCATTCACTCGATTTTTAAATTAAATCTAATAAAGACAGAAATTACACTGTTTACTTCTGTACTGAAAATGCTATAGCAGGTCCTAGAGTTATTGTTGAAGCATTACAAAAAACCCTCAACCAAGCACCCATACCATTTATGATACACAGCAATCATGCTATATGGGATGGTACCCTATACAGGGCAAGTATTATACTGAATAGTCCAGGTTTGATCCTAGGCATTTTAAGGACTCTCCGGAAGAAGTGCATGTGAACTCCAACATGCTAGACGACAGTGAAAGTGTGAGACTCTGAGAACCAAACTACATGTTATGTGGTCCCAGGTCCAACCTGTGGCAGCTGATTCCAATTTAGAGGAAAACAGAGAAGTTTAGAAATTGCTATGAGGCAGCACCAGATGATCTTGTTCTGTTTCTAGTGTTTTTCAAGTATGGGGGAGGGAAGGTGAGTGAAAAAGTACAGGGGAGGAAAGGTGCCTGGAACAAGATCGGGGGCCACTGCATCAGAGCCAGTTTTGAAAAGCTAAATTGTCTTCTAAAATAGCATTGGCTACCACAGGTTGGACCCAAAACTGCCATAATATGTAGCTTGGCTTTGAGCCTACTACATTGGCAATGCCTATCTAGGTTTAGCACCTTCATACAAGTATATGAACTTCCCTTAAAAAATCTGTTTGTTACACTTTTATCTAATAGCTAAGTACTGACCCCTGTGTGGATCAAAAAAGGGAGGGGGCTACTTCTGACTTCAATTTACACTTGTACTAATTCAAGGGAACCCCTGGGTTTAATGAAAAATCCAGTTACCAAAAAAATTGTGTGGAAAAGGACCGATGATCTCTAGCAAGCAACACAAAAACCTAATCAGGTTTCTTGCAATATAAAAACTGCCTAGCAAGAATATTGTTGCCATTCTTAAAGAACCACAGAATGCCAAGAAGATATGTTTCTGGAAATCTGCTATAGGGTTTTGTGCCCACTTCCAAGCATCTAGTGCCAGGTGGGTTGCTCAATGCTTGGGGGGTAGGTACTAGGCAATACAAATACAAAACTTGTAGGAAGGGGGATCCATCTCTCACACACACATCCTTCAGGGATGGGGGAGAAATTCCATCTCCCCCTCACAGGATGGGGGGGGGGTGAATCCCCCTTACTGTAAAGCCTAAATAATTGTTATGCACCTTTTGTGGCAGCGGCAGGGACCCAGGATGGCCTCAGGCATCTGCTACCACTGTGGCCATCCCTGGAGCAGCCCCAGGAATCCCACCACGATGGCTGCACAGCCTAGTAGCCATGCCTGGCAACATGATGTGGGCCTGGCTGTCTTCAGTGGTGGCAGCCACCATCATTTTTATATGCTCAAACAACATTTTAAAAAGATTGGGAAGATTTGACCCTACTTTTTTTATTTAAGATTTTTTGGCAGAACTAGGTGGTTCCCGCAAGTCTGAAGAGACATCTAGTTGGGATGAGTGTGCCCCCACCTGTGAATTTAGGTATCCACAGAAAGGGGGTACATGTCGGAATTAGATATATAGATAGGCAGACATCTTGATGTTGTGTAGCACTCTTGGTGGTCCTGGACAATATCAGTGGCTACAGGAAGTAAGTGGTGGAGAAGCAGAGGGGGAGGCAGCAAGGGAAGAAAGCATTTTCCTTTATTCCACTAGTCCTCTCAGGCATTGGTAGAGATAGGAAAGGGTGATAAATCAAAGGAACTACAAAAAGATGTTGAGAATGAACATTGATAAAATGGGGGATGGTTTGGTGAAACAAAGAGCAAGGTATCTAAAGCGGGAAGTTAAGGGAATGAGATGTGGAGAGTCAACATGAACTTAAGGGAGAGAGGAAGGAAGGGGGGTGAAAGCTTGCAAGAAAGGTCTTGCAAGAGAATGGCATGAGGCACTTAATGAGTGCTGTAGAGGCAGTTGAGAGATTACAAAATCAGAAGATGGAAGTGGGGCTTAAGTGGAGCGGGTACTAGGACCACAATGATGAACAGGTCTTGGGGGCAGGTTTGGAAGGGGATGATAGAGATGTAAAAGATGACATCTGAAAACAACATGCTTTGGGAGGAGGGTAACGGGGAAAGGGAACAAGAATGGCAAGCAGTTGATGCTCAGGAAAGGTATGACAGAAGGACTGTTATGAGGAAAGGGAATGATTATGGCATGATGTATTATATGTAGGGAGAACAGGGAAAGAAGGAAGTGGAATTATATAAAGGGAATAGTGGCTAAAAAGAAAATGTATAAGGGGGTGACTAAGGGGAAGCAGAGATCTAAAACAAGTGTTTTTAATCTGCTCCCCTTTGGCTCTGTGAGTCATGCACCATATTGCCATTCAGATTTAATTCTAAGAAAGCTAGAAACAATCTACAATATTTTATTGTGGGTTCCCATTTGTTTAATAATAGTTTCAAAGTATGTCTTCCCTTGTTTGTTTGGGAGAATTCATTATCTACATGTTCAGCGCAGCTTCTCAAAAATTAACGGGATTTCATTCTGCTTAGCTAAAGAATGTTTAAAAATAAAAGACAATTTTTGAAGGGCCAGTTTGCCACAAGGCAAAAATAAGCTTATTCAGGTATTGGATTCCCGAGAAGGGCACCATTTCCTTGCCTCTTCCAGCTGCCACCTCTTACAAAATGAACACAAGGAAGGTGTCATTTTGATGTCTCACTTAGGCCAGTACTGTAGCAATAGTAATAAGAGGAATGTGAGTTGAAGTAGGAAGTAGAAAGGCCAGCAGTGTTATCCACAGTTCACAGTTTTGTATTTAACTTTTTTATGCTATTAAAAGTGATGATGATGACTAGCTCAGGGTGCAGTTATTGCTACAGACCTAAGACTTAGTTGTGGCTCCAGTGGCCAGAATGAAGCCTTCAAACAAAGAGCAGGGTTCTGCTGTCAGGACAGGCATGTGAAATATTTAGTCTCTCACAAGAACAGTAGCTAATGGCCACCCTCTGGTGGCTGATTGTGGCACAGCATACCTGTACCATGCCTCCAGGTGATCTTTTCCACAGATCCCTGAATAAATGCCTGCTTGTTGAAGCTGGGAGCAAAACTGAATAAAATTGGAATTCTGAACAAAGAATAAAACTGGAATCCTAAACAAGCAATTCTGAATGAAATGTCAGAAAACGTTGTAATATCTAAATTAAATTATATGAATTTGTTTTTAAATGCAAATGGAATTATTTTCACATAAAACTTTTCATTTGCTGTTGTGCAGCTGTGGGGAAACACTTTTTCACTCACGCTGGAGTTGCCCCCCCCCCTTTGTATTTAATCTGCTACAATTGTACTGATGTGTCATTAGTGCTAGTGGAAAAAATGGAGATAAAGGTGATTGGGAAGCATTTGTGTTGTTTTCATCTGCTGTATAACGCACAGAGCCAGAGTGCTCACAGTCGAACGCATTCAATGTCAGAGTTGTTGGATGGCATATCAAAAGCAGTAAAATATGCCTCTTTGGTTACAGGTGGAGGGGTGTTAGAACGACTCCCCACCCCAGAATCAGGACTTAGTGCAGGCTGAACAATTTCCACATATTTCTCTTCAGTCTGAGAAGGTGAATTCTCCTGTTTCTGCCTGAGATTCTTGAACCGTTTGAGCTTCACTGGATCCTTGATCTCTCTGGCACAGTGAAGCAAGATGAAAATGTCCCGCCGGAATTTGGAGCTCATTCCAAAGTAAATGATGGGGTTGTAGAAACTGGCAGACTTTGCAAAAAGGCTGGCAAAGATGCTCGTTAAACTAGGCACAGGATAACCATAGGCAGACCACATAGAGCTGACTGCATATGGAGACCATGCTGTAATAAAGGCTGTGCAAATGACTATGGAGACCTAGAGGAGAGAAGAATGAGACCAATCATTTCACATTTTCCTACCCCAAAAAAGACAGCATTGTAGTGAAGGCAGAGTTATATTATTGGGTTAATGGGAACTTGGAAAAATGATATGTTTTTAGACTCATGTTAGTCCCCTCTCTCTTAGCTTGCTGACCTTTTATAGATTGTCAATGTTTTTTACATTGGAAAAGGTGATGATTTACACCAACTGCCCTCTCAGTTGATAACCCAGAAATAAGCAGGTATGGTGGAGGAAGAAGTAACTCTGTTGTGAGATGGGGGATCTGAGGTTACCTCCTTCTATATTTACTTCATAGCAGTCCCTTCTGTAATGCTAGTTGCTGACCAGAGATTTAAACGTGGTTTTACCAAAGGATGAAAATAAAATTGCTGTCTACTTACTAAAGGATTCTCAAGTGATTAAGCATCTGCTTTTTGACTGAGAGCCCCATCCAAAGAGGGGAGACTTAAAGGGCTTGTGAGAGCAGCGCACCCTCGCACCAGCATGTTTGCTCTCCCTGGGGAACTTACTCTGGCGGAGAGGTGAAACCGCTTGTGTGTGGATGCCGCCAACCTCCTCTGGCACTTGAACATGGTGTGGGATGCTGGTGCATCTCTGCCATCACTGGTGCGACGGGTGTGGTCCAGGGACGTGGCCAGAAGTGGAGCTGACATTAGGCGGCTGTGTTAGGCTGGTGGTGGGAAATTTAAAGGGTTGTGCAAGTCTATTTAGCCCTATAGAGGCTTCTTAGTGGCAGGGAAGCTGTTTTGTTTTGCAAGCCTCTCCATGCCGCTGGGGAGCCTCTCTGGGAGGTCTGGGCTGGCATGGTTGAGGTGTAGACCCACTTTTTAAAAAAAATAATGATCAGGAATAGGAAGCTGGATTCAGTTTACCTTCCACAAACCACTGAACAGTTAATAGATGGCATTTTCACTTTTCTTGCACATGCATTCCTGGACTTTGGACTGGAAGGGGAACCGCATGTAGAGGATTCGTTTGTGTGTGCAGTTTCTCCTCCTGTTAGCTATGGACTTGGCTAAAGGCTGCATCCATGCATGCACTGCCCTTCTTTGGATTGGAGCATAGATATTTCAACCACGGATTATCCATAACATATTAATTTTCCTTAATCTCTATTTGTCTTTGTTCCCCCCTCTTCTTGATTCAGTGGCCAAATTCCCACTGAAAATTCAATCTAGATACAACCAAGTTTCAAAAGAATCGGCACCTTTTCATCCAGGTTCCAAGATCCTCACTGCAGCATGTTTCTAGTGAAGACATCTAGGCCTGCCCCTTGTGTGTGTGGGGGTGTGTGTGTGCCTGCTGTCAGGGGTGCAATTGTTAAGCTAGCAGCACCAAAATTTCAGAGTATCTTTAGGAGACCCTCCTGATGATACCACCCAGGTTTGGTGAATTTTGGTTCATGGGTGCCAAAGTTATGGACCCTCAAATGTGTAGCCCCCATCACCTATTAGCTCCCACTAGAGTTTTTTTTCCCAAAAAGGTGCATATACAAGCAGGTCCAGGAAAAACCTGTGATAAGGGAGGAGAAGCACCAGAAACAAGACTGATCTGTACTCCATGGTTCGACTGTGAGGACATCCCAAGGGAACCTGGATATTTCAGGTGACTATCCCAGGATTAATCGCCAGTGAGGATATCACTAGTGACAGCTTTTCTGTTTTGTTTTTGATCCCCTGATATTTATTTTCCACCACTAAATCTAATTTGGAGTATTTAGACTGGGACAGAAGATAACTGCTCTGCCTTGGATATACACTTTTAAACATTTCCAGACTGACCCTTGTGACACTTCGTTCTGTGCGTCTCTGCCTGTCAGTTGGATCACCCATTCCATTTAGTGCATGGCTTGACTTGACTGTATTGATGATGGACACATATGAGAAAATCATGATAGTCACAGGTAGAAAGAAACAGCAGATGAAAATGGAGACAATGTAGGCCTTGTAGAATGTTGAATAGTTGGCTTTTGCCCAGTCTATTTCACATGTTCCATACATGCGGTCTAAAAAAAATACAATTTGGTTAATTTTTTTAGAAATTGGCTAATACAGAAGTCTTTACTTGATGCCCGATTCTTCCCTTGGATCTTTGCTTTGGCTTCCTGGGGGTGCCAAAAACAAAGTAGGTTAATATCTGCTTCCACCAAGGACTCTTTCTCCTACCATAGTCATACATCTAGCCCTCTATGCCTGTGTTGCTGTTAAGAGGCTCTGCACCTCCCATTACACTCCTAAAAGAAAGTGCAGGAACAATATATTGCCACTTCATAATCTTGAGCTATCATGATCTGAGGATGATGAGCTTATCTGCTGCACTTCCCCATTACCATACTCAGACTGAAAGACCAGATAGGCATAGTGTTTTCCCAGACTTAGAGCATTAAAAAAATAACATTGAATAAATAGACAATAAGAATATAAATGTCCAGTTCAAGTATTTCAGGTATAGCAGGGAAAGAAAGAAAAGGTGAAAACACACAGTCCACATTCACTAAACTCAGAACTTATCCTAAAAGATGTTCAATGAGGATAGGCTAGCTTTACTTCAAGTTATAATGGTTTAAAATTCAGCATTACCTTATCATGATTAGGACTTCTCTCCATTGTTACTCGCTGCTTAGGTAAGATGCTTAGGTAAAAGCTTAATGCATCATGACGTGCTCCGAAGCCAGCAGCAAAATGCAGGAGAACTTTTGCCACCTTCCTGTCCTGAGTTTAAGTAACCTCTGTCTTTCTCCTTTCCCTCTTGGGATGATCTTACTGTCCTCTCCTGTCCCAAAGGAATAGTTTTCATTTTATCACTCTCTGACATTTTCCCGATGGGATGAGAAGGTGAAACATCCCAGTTTGGCCATGACTTCTGCATGGGTTCTGGGTCTAACTCGGGCCCGCCCCGTGAGGTTTCCCTTACCCCTCGCCTTTCAAAAAAAATGATAAAATTGGTGGTTCTTTTAAAAAACCTGCTCTGATCTCTCTCCCATGCAAACATTGTGGGAGACAGACTGGTTTATTTTTCCCGCCTCACCGCCTGCAGCCAATCAGAATGTCAGAAAGACAGGACAATTCACGCATGCGCAGCAACATCGGCAAGGAAAATGAAACTAAACAGGGGCTATGCAAGTTCTTCTTCCCGGCCTGAATGTGCTGACAGGCTGCTGTGCAGAGGGAGAAACCAAGATAGAAACATCCCAGTGTGTATGATCCCAGTTTTCCCATCAGGACATTTTGTCCGACTGGAAAACGCCTCTATCTTTCCAGTTTTATGACTGCAGTATGTGTGATGAAAAACCATTATTTTGCTCTTTGGCTGGAGTCATTAGCATAACAAAGAGCTTGACTGCTCTGTGCTTGTAGCTTGACAGAGGCAAATTGCTTCTGATTGCCCACATGGTGGGGTAGATGTGTAAAGGGATAATAAAGTAAAGGAGGATAGTCACTCAAGGAGAATCAAGGGCACATGCAAGGCAAATCAAATGAGACAGTGTGGTGGTGGTTCTATGCTAATGCCAGAAGCTTCCAAGTGAAAATGTATAGTTGGTTCCAAGGGAACACACAGATGTATTTAAAGGAAAACACAGAGGATTACAGAAACCTCATGGAAGGGAGAGAACCAGTGGAATATGCTAATCCCTGGATACAAACTCAAAAGAAATGACATGAAAGGGTGTATTATAGTGGGTATGGCTATGTACATCAAGGAAGGCATTTATTTCTAATGAACTAGAAACTATAAAAAGGGCGTACTTTTCTACAGAACCCTTGTGGGTGATAATAGCAGGCACAAATATAATTTAGTACATGGGACATTCTGTGGGCCCCCTGACCAACAGGGTGATCTAGAGACAGAGAATGAAATCAGGGAGGGGTCCAAAGTGATGAAGTAGTAACAATGGAAGATTTTGTCTACCCCTCATATTGACTGGATAAATGCATGCTCCAGTCAAGCCAAAGAGATAAACTTTCTAGACATCCTCAATGGCTGTGCACTTGAACAGATGGTCATGGACCCAACCACAGGGGAGGCAACCCTAGAGCAACCCTACTCAATGGTGCTGCCAGAGACTTAATGTAGGATGTGGGTGTAGTTGAACCAACTGACAACAGTGACCACAACAGCATCAACTTTATATATATGTGGGAAACTGCAAGGGAAATCTCACACAATTACATTTGACTTTAAAAGAGGGAACTTGTGATGATGGCTGCCAATTTGGAAGGCTTGAAGTGGGGTGAGGGTGTTCATGGAGGATAGGACTACATGATGCATACCTGTTCTCTCCGGTGTCAGTGGAGCATGCTTATTATATTAGGTACTGTGGAACACAGACAGGACAATGCTGCATCAATTGTCTTGTTTGTGAAATTCCTAGAGGCACCATGTGAGCAGACTGATGGATTTGAAGGGCCTTGATCTCATCCAGCATGGCTTTTCTTGTGTTCTTATGTTCTAAATTTAAAGGCCTGAAATTCAATTTGTCGAACTAAACAATAGAAATGCAACAATTCATGCAACAATATCCATCTGGGAAAATAAATTACTGGATTAACACAGATATCTAATTGATTCCCGTGGAGAAAACCATTACCTGTATAACTGCCCCATCCCAGAACTGGAGCTACTGACCAGAAGAAAGCTGCTACCCATATAAATACAAGGGTCACAATGATGCTGCTGCTGCTGATACAATGCACTGGAATACAAAACAGCAGATGCTGTTGACATGCAACACATTTTACAATTATATGAGACACCTAACTAGAATCAAGAAAATTATATTAATAAATCTGGAGGTCTACAAATTCAATTACCTTTACATAATCTCTGAAAAAGCCCCCCCCCACCTACTTTCAAGACAACTGTATACATTTAAAAGGTGAAATGTTAATTACTTAAATATACCATATAACTACAGTCAAAGCTAACTGACCATACATAAGGTAGCCTCACCTAAAATCTCTCAAGCCTCTCAGGTGTGGGCTGCGTGGATTGTCTAATCTTTCTGAAAGCTCTTTAGTGATAATCTTAGAAATTGTATTTTATAATTTTGAGATAGATAAGATGCAACATGTATTTGGTAGTGTTGCAATGAATTAGCAGAGTAAATAATATAGCAGAAATGCAAGTGTGTTGTTTTGTAGAAATTTATTGGATAACAAAATAAAGTTACACTAAATATAGGAACAGAAAACTATCTATGCAAGTGCTCAGTTTGGGTGTCTGTGCAGTCCATCTGTGCCTGTGTGTCTGCCTCTCCTCTTTTGCTGAAAGAAAAAAGGAGAGATCTTTCCAGAAGCTCATGTGATTCTTGGCATGTGACTTTAGCAGTTAACTCTCGCTTGATTGAATGAAACAGGCACTTGTACAATCCTAACAATATTCCTCTATTTCTAATTCTATTGACTTACACAAGTGTTTTTGTATCATTGTGATTCTTTTATATTAAATCATTTCAACAGTGATTAGACTGATTTTACATAACAATTTTAGATAACGTAACTGATCTTTGACTGTGGTGCAAAGTTTTCACTTGACACCTGGAATAAACAAATTCTGACTTCACTCAGAGGCCTGGCTACCTGGAAAGAATGGTTGTAGGAGAGAATAATCATCTCAGTGGTCTAGTGATTAATGTGTTGTTTTGAAACAGACAAGCAGACTCTTAATTTCCATGTGTCTGCTTTGAAGGCAATGAATTCTGCACAAGAGGAATAAAAACCTGTGTCAATATGAGACTTAATTTGGCTTCAGGAGCAGTTCTTGTTTTAGAAGGAAGTAATTATTACCATGCATCCCTTTATCTGTTTGTGAAGCTTAAATTGGGGGAGGGGGGAGAGAGAAAGAGAGAAGGTAGCATGATGTTGCAAAATACTGTATATCAAAATAATCCTCATACTTCTATAGGATCCAAACCAAGGCTTCTAGATCTTGTGATATGCTCATGATAGTGCTTCTGTCTTCAAAGCTCCTATTCAGCTGAAGTTGTTAGGACATAACTTTTACATTAAACTTATGAGTTGTGTAGAATATAGTGTTTCTGGACATTTCGATATATTCTGTATTGGCCATTTCTACTCTAGACAATCAAACATTAAATCAAGTAATCATTTTGGCAGATCTGTCTACTTGGTTTCTGGTTTGTTAGTGGGGTGAAATTATTAAGTATGATAAAAAGTATAACAACCCATATTAGGTTGAATGCAATTAATTTTGGCAAAGATCTGTAGCTGTTTTTGTGTTCTGTACCATGACTAAATGTATTAATAAAATGGTGTTGTAGAATGAGGATTGACAACATTCTTTGTTAAGATAGGACCATCTTTCTACATTGGAATGTTCGTAATGGCCGATTACCCACTGCAGCTGTTCCCCGCCCTTGTCCCACTCCAGCGCAAAACGTCGCACCAGAAGTGCTCTCACTTTCCCCGCAGAAAGTGAAGAGCGCGCACTGGGCAAAAGGAAGTGCTCCAGGAAAAGAAATCTTGCCCCAACGTTCCTCCTCTCTCAGCACGCCACAAAGAGGAAGCATGTCAGGACAAGATTTTTTGCTTCGATACGCTTCCAGTTCCACCATGTGCCAGAATGCCAGTGGGTAATCAAGCCATTGTGTCTGCACATTGAACAATGAACCTGATTTTCTGTGCGTATCATTTTTAGTGGTGCAAGTATAGCGTAAAGCAGTATATTGCTAAATTATTTTGCTTTTCTAACCCCATGAGAAAGTAAATCAGGCTATAATAATGCAAAACAATAAAATCAGTATTTTCAATTACTTACCTTTATTGGGATGGCAGCCTTTTATGTAGCGGGTCACACTTATCACTGTGAGTGTGTTAATGCTAGCAAGGCCAAACAAAAATGTCAGAAATCCATCAATCTGGGAAAAATAATTAGTAAAGAAGTTGTTACTTCTACTCAGCTTCAGAATGTCAACAGCAATTAAAAACTATTCAGATTGTCTTAGTGACCCTAAATTATTATGCTCTGAAATGAACAAGCATCCTAAACGCCATGAGATATCAAATGCCAAGGAAGATATAATTCATATGATCAGAGAACATATAGATATAAGAAAAACGGATGGATCATGTGGATCAGATATACTTTAACTAAGCCAATGAAGGTCTAGATACATAGACGTGAGTTGTTGAAATGAAAATGGCAGAAAGAAAAGATGGAATACTTTGTACACAAAGAGAACAATATTTTGTGCGCAGAGAATGAGCAGCATAGCTAATAACTTTTCTTATCCACTGAAATCAGTAGTAATTAAGTTATTAAATCAACAGAAGTGAAAAGCTGCTCATTTTTGTTGGAATAGGGCCAAAAGAAATATGTAAGACCTTTTGAGTGACCTTGCTGCTGCACAAGGGTCAGGTCTGGCCAGACCACTGGGCAAATGTGGGTGGTCACCTAGACCATCAGATTGGCATTTTCCGCATGGTCCAAATATCCTGGAATGGGAAGGTGAAATATCCCAGTCTACTCATGATTTTTGCATGGTTTCCGGTCCTAAATCACCCCATGAGATTTCCCTTATCCTGGGTTTTTCAAAAATCGGTAAATTGGTGGTTTTTTAAAAAATACCCCATGCTGATCCCGCTGCCATGCAAACACTGCCGGAGAAGGACCAGTTTATTCTTCCTGCCTCACTGCCTGCTCTCCCCGCCCCTGTGCTTGTCCAGGGTCTTGCTGCCACTGCTCCTTCCTTCTCTGCCACTGCCCCCCCCCCCGTTCAACCCGTTCAACGAACAGTGAGCTGGGCATCGTCCCGCTGGAGGGGCAGGTAGTGCCTTCCTCTTCCTCTCCCTCCTGCACTCGGATGAGCGGTGGCGGTGGGGGAGCCAAGCAAAAGGAAGAAGCTGCGGTGATGGACAGGCAGCGGCAGCACCCAGTGGGGAAACCCCCCACCCACCCATTTGTGTTGTAAATTACAAAGAAACCAGCCCGTTTGCATTGTAAATACAAAGAAACCGGGGGTTCATGCAAAATTAACTGGAGTACTTCAACTCAATACCTTCATGGAAATGGACAGCCATGTAAAGGGAGAAACCGAGATACAAACAACCCAGTATGTATGAGCCTGATTCTACCCCAGAGTAATTGTGGTGTGCGGAAAACGCCATTGTTAGGCATACCAAAAAGGTGAGAGGAGTCTCCTGTTTCTGCCTTTCTTCTGGAGGCTGCAGGGAAGCCATAGGTCACCTGGCACCCTATTCTACCCAAACAGAGGCAGTCTCTGCTATCATTGCTCTGCCATCACCACTCGGTAAGGGGCTGTGGAAGCAACAGCAGCACCCAGTCTGCTCTCACCTCAGGGCCCACAAGAGGATGAGGATGAGGCAGGTGGAGGAGAAGCCAAAACTTGTTTTGCAGGAGCTGAGTTGCTGCAGCCCATGCTGTCTCCCAGTTTCCATCACCCCTTTGCTAGCATTCTGAGCAGCAGCACTTGCATCACCTTAGGATAGAGCTCTCAACTGCTCACCAGGGTGAAAGTTCCCCTACCAATGGGATTGCCTTCCCACCAGAGAAATCAGGAGGAAAATAGCCGCTGCATTAGGAATTCACACATGTGGAATGGTTGCAAGATATTAATGCTCTCACTCTACTCTTGAGGGTATTAAGAAGAGGAAGGATGGAAAGCTACAGTGTCCTGGGCCATCAACCTCAGTAACCAGCTGTGCATGCCTGCTCTAAAGATTTAGGTAGGCAACAGCATCAATAATTCTGTTGCTCGCGTCAGCCTGCAGAATAAGGGTGTTCTCATTCTGCCATGGTCATATGTGACTCTTATTTATGGACCACCTGTTGCAGTAGGACAAGGCAGTGCACCTTGGGTCCCTATATCACCACCACCTCTGGACATGCTTAACAGAACTGAGGAGGACCTGTCCTCCAACATGAGACTCTATGTGCTACTTGGAATGCAATGATGAAAGAAAGTCAGAATATAAGAAGTCATAAATAAATGCTGTGATCCAGCAGCCATGCAACTCTAGACAGATAACCTATACCTGCCTTGTTGCTGGCAAGTTCACTAGTGCTTCTGGAGGAGGGGGCACAAGTTTAATCACAGGTTGGATTTGCTGATTTCAAACATCCGTACTGCAGTGGTAGCTTGAAGGAACGCATTAATGGGCTTCTAAAATCTCTACATCTGTTGACTCTGGTCTTCTGCAGCTGCCATGATGGAACATGGAGGGATTTTGAAAAGCATGTCTAGTTTTACTTTTACATTTTTCATTTTGAATGCTCGGTAAATAAAGTATTAATCTTCTCAGTTTTATTTCTGTTGGGCTGGACACCAAAGTCATAGTTTGTCCAGAAAAATTTGGACTTGCCCTGGCTAGGGTATCCAACCTCAAAATTAGGCTTGAAATTCTCCTGGAATTACAACTCATATTCAGACTGCAGAGACCTTGGAAGGTTTTCAAGGCAAGAGATGTTGGGTTTTCAAGGCAAGAGACATTCAGAGGTGGTTTGCCATTGCCTGCCTCTATGTAGTGACCCTAGTATTGCTTGGTGGTCTCCCATCCCGTTACTAATCAGAGTCAACCCCATGTAGCTTCTGATGAGATTGGGCTAGCCTGGATTATCCAGGTCAGGGCACCATAGAGTCTAGGAGAAATGAAGGTCCTGGAGTGGCTATGAATAGTAGTAGGATTTCTATTTCTCCTATGGTATACCACAGAGACTAAAAGAAACTGATAGTCAGTGGTAAAGACATTATTGAAAGATGGATGAAATTGCTGTTGGCTGGTATTCTTTTTCCTAAGCACAGAGAAAAACCTGAAAACCATTATGAGAGGATTTTTTTTAAGGCTGAGTGATATGAGGCTGGAAATTTCAATTTAAAATTTGATTTTGGATGGAAGAGGTGAGAAATTGGAAGAACTGACCTTTAACCCAGTTTTGTCTGAGTACCCATCCTTCCAAAATTATGTCCTTCCTAGGTACCATGAACAAATCTCTCCAAATTTTCCAAACTACAGGTGGCAATCCTATCTTACACCTTTAGCAGCAGCTTGAATAACACAAAATCAAGGTGGTAAAACTTTTCCCATTCTTTTATCACCATGATAGGAAAAATGGCACCTGCTGAACAACTGAGTGGCAGGATGCTGTTAGCCAGATGTGCAGAGTAATAATTATAAGCAGTATTAACAGATTCTCTGACAGATAATTGTTGTATCCTTACAACTACCATTGCAGTGTGCTGAAACACAAATCCTCTCCCTGTTCTCCTTTGGAACACTGGAAAAAAACTGATGCTGGTTAACACAAGACCCATGTGCAGGGGTAGTCTAAGCATCCCCTGAGGTGGGGCAGGGATTCTGGCAGGCCCACCACTGTCACCTCTACCCAGTCACTTGCTACCGCTCTGCCACTCATGTTCCCAGATGCTCATCTTGATAGTGTTGCTGAGGAATGGACTGCAGGCAGTACAGGTGGCTACAAGCAATGGAGCTAGGAGGGCTCTGGAAAAGGTACCTACTGGCTTGTTCCTGTGCCCACTCGCAGCAAGTGAGGCGTTTCCCAGTATTTATACAGTACACATTGCACATGGTCACCTGATATGTTACACATTAGTCTGCTTTTAAAGGCAGAGTTACAATGATCTGTTAAAAAGCTGTAAAATCTTAGGCTTATTCCAGACATGCAGAATAATGCACTTTCAAACTGCTTTCAGTGCTCTTTGAAGCTGGGCAGAATAGCAAAATCCACTTGCAAACAGTTGTGAAAGTGGTTTGAAAATGCATTATTTTGTGTGTGTGGAAGGAGCCTCAGAGAAAGGCAGAGGAACCATTGTATAGAGTTACAGGTTATTTAAAAGCTTTTATTGCTACACTGTATGCAGAATTTTGTAAAATTTATACCATTAAATATTGTACTACTTTTTCCTATACAACTGCGGAATTATCCTGTAAGGATTATGACTTGCATGTCTTTTTCTCTGTCCTCCTTCCTCTTCCCCTGTATACACAGTTGGGTTTGCACCAAACTGTGGCTTTCAGTTCTAAAAGGCTGGCAGTACCATCCTAAGCTGAGTTAAACCTTTCTAAGTTCATTGTAGTCAGTACTTAAGATGGCCTTCTAAGAAGAGAAGCCAGTTGACAAAGGACAAAGGTGAGGGACAGAGTACGGTGCAGGACTCACTGTTATTTGCCATTGCCATCCAGGGGGGAGGAGGGAGGGTGAAGGTAGCATCTGCATTGGCCACATAGTGCCCAAAGAGCAAAACTGTTAAAGATAGGGCCGTCACAGAGCTGTTGGACCATGTTGGGATCTGTGGGGTGGGGCCTTAGTGGGTCAGGTATTTCAGAGCCCCCCTGCCAGGACCTTGGGGGTGTGGTATTTTATTATTATTATTTATTTATTTTATTAGATTTTTATACCGCCCCATCCCCGAAGGGCTCTGGGCGGTGTACAACATTTAAAATACAATATAGTTAAATAAACATTTAAAAGCAGCGATAAAATTTCCCAATGCGTTTACCAAATATATAACTCAAGGCTTATATAACTCAAATATATAACTCAAGGTGGGCCTCATTACCATGCCCAGTCAGAGGTTTCTAGTTGGCCTACACACCAGGCAGCAAGGAGATTTCCAGTCAGTATCCAGCGTTTAAATGGCTACCATAGTTTTGTTGCTATGAGTTTCCCACACTATCTGGGCTGGGGGAAAGGTGTTGCACTGGGTTCAGCAAGTGTGCTGCCTGATGACAGGATCCATCCCCTATACTGAGCCCATTGCTCTTATGCCTTTAACTAATAAACAAGTTGCAGCCAGTTATTTTACCACTTAATGGAGTGTCTCGAGTCATTATTCCTGTGGCCTTTTCCTCCCCTTCCCCCTCCCCACCTCTGACTGGCAAACCACATTTGATGGTGAACACAATAATTTTGACACGTCCTTTTTGACAATAATTGTAATATTACATGGATTGGAATTCTCTTGCTGCCAATACTAGGTCTTTGCAACTCCATCCTATTTTCAAAAATGGTGTTATTGATTCACATAGCAGTCTCCATCAACCACAGAGAGAACAGTCTGTGTTTTTAGAGATGAACAAGGAAAATAAATAAAAAGAACAGTTACTTATGCAACCTGGAGACACTGGACTATGTTCCTGAAGTCTGGGCCCTGGGACATAGGGTCTGTGCAATGCAGAGCAGTTGTGCATAGAAGAGCATCTGTTGCTTATGCTACACTATTCCAGCATGATTTGATTGACCACTATACATCCAAATAATTCAAACAAAGACCTTTTTTCTTAAAAATTATAGAGCAACCAAGATTCTGTTCAAAATTTACAGCATCACAATTTTTGGAACAGGAAGGAAGGAGTTTACATTCTAGGTTTCCCTTGTAGCACTAGGCAACTTTTTGTCTTTAGCCATTTAGTTTATCTTGAAGAGACTGCATTAATCAGGATGTTGAGATGAACTGAATGAACTTACACAGTGTGTCATCTCAGCACCTTCACCACCTGCTTTATCTGTTAATGCTCTTAGGACTGTTAGATCCATAGTTTGCCTGTCAGTTATTTCTATCTCACACAAATTTCAGGAACTGTGAATAATATATAGGCATGAGCTTCAGCTACTATCCTGCTAAGTTGGAGAGTCACTCAGCCCTTGTTAGATTCAAGTTTTGTTGCTATTCTTGTTTTCATGCAGGGTATGTCTTTACAGTTGTTTCATGACAGACATGGAGTATACAGTAGCTTACTATAACAGGAAGTCCCTTCTTATAGCAATTCAACCAAACCTTAGTATTTTTGGAATGGTGTTAAGACATTTTAGGGCTAGTTTTTGGACACTTGAATTAAGCTTACTGACCACATTTTGTTGTTTAAAACTTTTAGTCTACTTCAAGGCTTAGTGAAGGACAAGGGTTATTGCTTGTACAGCCCCCAAACTATATCTCTGGGCCCAGTATAAGATTGTAATGACTTTCTTTCTCTCCTTATCACATAACATATGTCAATTTTCTCCTTATTTTGGAAATGGTGCAAATAACCATGGCTGCATTTGGACATCATGAACAAACTCTGATTTATTTGCAAACAGAACAAACCTAGCTTATTCTTGGTCTAGTGAACTCCCTTCCAGTGATCTTCACACATCATACTTGTGTTTATGTTGTACACCGCCCAGAGCCCCTCGGGGATTGGGCGGTATAAAAATCCAATTAATTAATTAATTTAATTAATTAATTAAGTATTAAAAAGTATTAATTAATTAATACTTAGAGATGAGACAATACTTCCTGGTTTATAGGGCTGCCAAAATTGGGAGGGAGAAACGGGGGAATGATAGCAACAATGTTGCCAGTTTCACTAAGGAAGTAACAATGGGTAACTCTGAGAATCACCGTGAAATCTATGGTAAAACCATAGGTAGGCAACATGGATGACTGGCGGGAGGCCTCCCACCATGTCAATCCTAATGATTTAGGAAGCCTAACCACAATTTGTTGTGATGGTCAAATTAGGGTACTTTAACAAACTAGGGTACTTTAACAAATTGTGGGATGTTTCATATCTAGAATTTCAGTTTGTAGGTAAAAATTAAATCACAGTTTATTAAAGCACTCCAATGTGAATGTTATAACAAAAGGATATATAGGCACAATGGATCTTTCATGCTGTTAGCTTAAACATTTATCTGTTGATGTTGTAAAAATTCAGCCTTTAATATGAACCAAAGCAAATAGAACACTGGGAGATCCATTAATAGATCTATGATATCTTTCCCCTTCGTAAGTAGCAAAGAAGGTCCTAATTTGGATTTGAATCATGCAGTAGGGGGTAAAGGTAACTGTTGCCTCCATGCCATTTTTCCAACTTCAAACAGCTCCCTAGATACATGCTCTATTCAGTAACACATGCTGAGTATGACACCAATTTTAGGTGAATAGCTGCTTTTGAAGGCCATCTGAGGTCAAGAAAACAGCTTGCAGAAGAGAAAGCCTCCCCCCCCCCTCCATGTTGCAGTACTTATCGTATTAGGGCTTTCTGCAGTTTCTACTTACAAAGAAGATCCAAGAACAGACCTTCCTGTGTCTTCTCTTGTTTGACCCTCACTTTGTAAATGACTAATATAACTCATGGCGTTTTTCAGAATGTCACAAGTAAAAAGGGGGCCATTCAAATTGCTTGTGAAACAAATGATTACATCTTGCATATTTTTGGGAGATTCCAAAATCTGTTTGGAAATTTTTGCTTCTGAATGCATTTTATCTTTCAGTGTTATAAATTATGGGGATGAAACTACACAGTAGAAATCTGGATTTGAATGATTCAAAGGATTGTGTAAGGTTATTTGTTCAAACTGGTCTTAGTCATTCCCTTTGCAAGTGACATTAATTAATCCCACGTGTTGGCAGACTCTGCAAAGGCAAAAGGTTAAACACACTGAGTGAACAAACTGTTCCTTGAGGACCTCTGGGTCAGTTTTGACGCACACTGGCAAGGTGGCTGAGAAGATAAGTAGAGCTCTGTGCTTGGAGGAGCTTGGAAAATAGTTGTATATGCACACAATTTTCAGAATGGCTTTAAGGCTCTGCTACTGTCAGGTCTGAGTCCAGGGGTATCTCACACTCCAACTCCAGGGTGGCTTTTGGTTGGGCAAGAGTCTTAGAACAGAGAAAAAATGGGGTTTCTCTTCACCCAATTTCTCCACTCTGCTCTGCCATTTATCTATTTTCAGCTGCTTTGGAATGGATTTGACTCTTTTCCCCGGTAGCTCCTAGGCACAGCCTTAAAATGTTCCCCCAAGAGAGGGCCCTCAAGAGAGGGCTAACCCTGGGCTCAGCCAGTCCTCTGTCCCCATCCAGCCCTGGGGAGTGATCCTTGCCTTGGATCCTTGCCTTGGAGAAGTGGCTGTTCCCCCTAGACTTCTTTAAATAGCAGGCTTCCCTGCCCAACTTCCTCTAAGAAGATCAGTGTGGCTGAACCTGCTGCTGAGAGTTGGCTGGACTCCTTCAAGCTCATCTATTCAATAGACTCTGCCAAGGTCAGCCATTGCTGCAACCTGACAGACACTTTCGCCAGCTGTGAGGCTTGTTGGCACAGTGACCCTTTAGAGGGACTTGCAGTCTCCTGGGCTAAGTGTGCAGATGGAATTGTTACTCCCTGAAACAATGACTTTAGAAGCTTTGATCTACTGGCTGCACAAAACCAAAGTGGTTGTGATTGCCTAGATTTATGTTGTACTGCGGCACCAGAACATAAGTTGCTACAGACTTCTAAAAGTGTCCAGCTGTCCTTAACCTGAGCCAGAGCCTTTTCAGCTCCAACCCCAGCCTGGTGGAACTCTCTGTCAAATGAGATCTGAACCCTGTAGGATTGAGCTCAGTTCCACAGGGCCTGTAAGATAGAGATGTTCTGCCAGGCCTATGGTTGAGGCAGCAGCAGTTGATCATTGCTGGCTTCCCCATTCTTTCATAACCCTCCCTATACTGTCTCTATTATTAGGTTTATTTATGGGATTTGTTGGGTTAGTATTGTTGTTTGTTTAGCTCCCACCTCCTGGGTCAGTCAACCAGGAAGATTATATTAGATTGTCATCTTAAGGTACCAGGAGGTATTTAACTGGTGGGGTTTTAATTGGTTTTATGAAGGATGTATTTCTGTATCGTATTTTCCATTGTAAGATGCCCTGAGCCTACATGGGAAAGGATGAGATATAATTCGAGTAAATGAATGAAAACTCTTCTTCCATACATCACTGCTTTTGAGCAACTGGTAAATTAGGTCCATTAAAAAAATCAGCAACTTCAGAAGCCAAGACCCTTCAAAAGGAATGCAAATGCTGTATCTCTCGGTTCTTCCTCCCCCTCAGTCAGCTATTGTTTTTTTTCTATTTTTGCAATGACACTTGACCTATACTTACTAGATTTGTTACATATCTCCTTTCTCTCCTGGTATGGTTTCTGTCTTCCTGGAATTTCCCAGCATTCTTATGACATCAACACTCCCTCACCTTTTTTGCCAGATGCTGTGTCTCAGCTGCAAAGGCTATCTGGGTGTGTATTAACAGAATTACAGGAAATCATAGTCATAAAACCATAGAGTTGGAAGGGGCTATGCTGGCCATCTAGACCACATCCCTGCTCAATGGAGAATCAGCACAGAGCATCTCTGACCTTAGATAACCTCCAGTAAACATCCTGTATTTCCTCCACTAAGAATGAGGACAGCCAGCAAAGAAATATTCTGATGAGCCAACATTGGCTTGAGTAGCATCTGGTGTTAATATACATAGTCCTGGGTTATCTGAATAAATCTGTAATGCATCTTCATTTAGTCTCTGTAATGTTTTTATACTATTTTCCTGCATCATAGATTCCAGACCAAATCCTTTCAGACTCAATAACTGGAGTCCTAATTCCAAATCAGTTCCCAAGATCCTTATCTTGGAAGAAATTTTACTTGAATATTTTATCAACACTGATTTTTCTATATGATTAGTCTTTGTTTTCTGGAGAAAGTTTGTACCTAAGATCACAAGAAAAGATCTGCTGCAGCTGGGTCAGACTAATAGTCTATCTTGGCCTTTTCCGCATGGCACTATTATACAGGGTTACAATTGGTATCTTACAATCTGGCTCTATTTTATCACAGTTTTTCCCTTTGCATGGGTGCCCATATCTGTGAAGGAGTTGAGTTAATAAGATTGGGAGGAAATACTCTAATTTCTTTCGCATGAGCCTGGCTTTTTTTGTTTTTACATCGTAGATGCAGCATGCATGCTCGAACATCCCTGGTGTGCTGCATTCTGATTGGCTCCCACCCCCAAAGGCAGTGCTTCTGATTGATGGATGCACAGCAACCGCAGGAAAACCAAGCAGGACACTCCCCCTTTTTCTCTAGCTTTTGAAAGAAGTCGGTGCAATGAGCAACATGGCAAGAATGTTGTGCTATGCAAATTAAAACTTTTTTGTGCATTTCCCTTATTTGTGCCAAAATGAATTACATAACTTAAAATTTAAATCAACCATCTTTATAATTTGGCTAATACTGGGCACAGCACTATGTCTCATCCACATTTAAAGATGTGCAGGAAACCACACCATGTGACATTCACATGCACATCACCACCCCCCATCCTCCGCCACCACGATATACCAAATAACATTTGTCTGGTCTTTGGGGATGTCACAGAATGAGAGCATCTGCTAGGTAGGCGCTTCCACACCCCTCCCCTTCCAGGGTCCCATTGGGAACATGAGCTGGGAGCTGCAGGACTTGGCTGGCTGCACCTCGGCTAGCAAGCGGCGCTTGATGAGAGTGAGCTGGAACAGGGTGAGCATGATGTAAAGCACGGAGATCAGGCAGCAGGGTGGAAAAAATAAATCGGTTTTGCTCCTGTGGCCTTCACATGGAAGTGATTAAACGCGGGATTTTGGCGGAAAAAACAGCCCTAGTTCAGCATCCTGTTTTCTGAAGTCTCCAACAAAATTCTCCAAGAAAGCCTAGAAAGAGGGCACAGACCTTCCTCCTATTCCTGGTCCCTATCACTTGGTATTCAGATGCACATTGCCTCCAGATACAGAGATTCCTGATAGCCAAAAGACTAATGGCCAAAGATGAACCTGTTCTCCATGAACTGGTCCCAGGACTACCGGTAGGTCTTGCCCGTTTGTTCCCAATAACGGAGTGCACAATTCACTGTTTTGAAGCAAACAATTCCCATACTACTCTAGATATCACACAAAAATACTGTTATGAACTGGTGTAATTCATCCTCTCTCATGCATTCTTAAGCATATATATCCATGAATATTATCAGTGACATTGCTTGCTGTTGTTCAGTAGTAGCCACCCCACACAAACCCCACAAAAATCAATGTGGGATAGAGGTTACAGTTTCAGATTAGGATTTAAGAAATGCTGTGTCTAAACTGAAGAAACTGTGTGTGTGTGTGTGTGTATCTCTACGCTGCTATGAAAGGTATTTTGATAACCGTGGGCCATTCACATACTCTCATGCTAATAATACTAAATAATAGTATTGTTGTGAAGATAAAATGGAGGAGAGGAGAATTATGCAAATTACTTTGGGTTGAGGAGAAAGGGTAGGTATATATGAAACAAACAAAAAATAAATTAGCTGAAAATGGTGGGTGTACAGAGAGATGCCCTATATGTCATTGTAGGTCCAGGCTTGTACTGTCATGATATGTATCTGTGTTTCTCCCCGCACCCACCTATGGTCATTGCCACTGATTTTAATGCTGGGCTTCTCATAGAAATCTGATGGCACACTATTGTTTCAAATTCCGAAATGTGTTACATTTCACTGTCTTTTTGAAAAAATAACATGATGGAATCTTAGTGTTGACAAAAGTTTGAAATCAAAGTTGTTATCAAAAGGACAAACAAACCCTGAAAGCAAAAGTGCATAATTTTCTGTAATTGGGCACTTCACTCGTCAAACTTGGAGGTTACTAATTCATGGTTCTTTAATATAAAACTGACAGGTTCTTCAATAAAGGGATAAGAGATTTCTGACATATACTGTGTTTTGATGGCTCTGTTATGTACATGCATTGATTTTTACAACTGTCTTTTGATTAACACTTGTATGAAATTTTTATTAACCACATATTCATTTAGCATTTTCTTCCAGCCTAGCATCATTCTATGTACAATAAGTAAATAGTATAACTTTGAGAATTTATAGCAGGGTTTTATGGAATAACAGAGCCAGTAGACTATAAATCAGGGGTGTCCAACTCTGGTGCTTCAGCCAGCAGGGGATGATGGGAATTGTAGTCCATGAACATCTGAAGCGCCAGAGTTGGACACCTCTGCTATAAATGATTAAACAGTACATTAGCATTTTGCCAAAAAAGAGCTGCCTTCTGCAGACAGTTCTATTGCTTAAGTTAAATTGCATTGATTTCAGTGAGCATCCAGTGCTTATTTGAAGCCCAGTAGTATACAGGATTGCAGCCAAAAGCATGCACTGTTGAAGTCCAAGTCCTGTTGTAATTTTTTAAAAAATGTGATATACTTTGTGATTAAAAATATTGCAAATCTAAATGGCCCATTGGAAGAAGTTGCATATTTTGAGGATTCACTAGTCTTTGTTGGTTTCGGGGTGGGGGATCTGAATTTTTAATGAATTTTCATTTCAGATTTTTAGTGTAAATCTTTCTTTTGCCCAAGAAAGCAATTGTAGGCAAATCTGAGTCAATACAAAACACTGGTGCAGTTCCAATGATTTTAGCTAAGTTTTATTTCTCTATAAGATCAAATAAAACAAATGGACCTTGTTTTGAGTTTAGTGAATAGTGCTGTGGAGACAAATGTTGTAGAAATCATCTGAGTGAAGCCATATTGGCAAGCAAGGCAGGAAAAGTCCTTTCTGGGAAATGAGTTCCAGGCCTGATGCAGGTTGTGAAACTGAATGACACTGGATATCATATGGGTAGTCCTGCTTCTCCTCTTAATTGTCTTTGACAACTCATTGTTATCAAAATTATGTTTATACTTGCAGCTAGAGTTCCTCTTCCTAACTCTATAAATTACGTAAAAGAGACAATGACACTGTATAAGCAACATATGTACAAGGATCATCATGAATTGATGGAATCTGAAAAGCATGTTTTTAAGTGAAATGCAGCTTAGCCACCATGTGAACACTATGGCTAAGGCTGAGGTTTTGTTAAGGGGAGGAAGGAAGGAATGCACCAGAGCAGAAAGGACAGAGGAGAGGAGCTCAGCAGCATTATGACTGCATTCATTCTACAGTAGTTATCTTTCCCAGCTTCATCACCATCAATATTAAGTTCTTACCTGACATGTCCATACTGATGTTATAAGAAATCCATCGTCTCTGAACACATTGAAGATTTCAATGATGCCCCGGGAATAACCAAAGACAGAAATACTAGCGTCAGATACAGCCAGGTTAAACGTTAGGTAATCTGTGGGCTGCAGGACAGCTCGCTGCTTATACAGCACAAACATTACAATGCTGTTTCCAAACCAAGACATCCAACCTGGAAAAGAAAGGAAAATGGTATAAATATAAAGTCATGAACAACTACGATAAGCCAATCAATACACCAGTGGTTCTCAACCTGTGGGTCACGACCCCTTTGGGGGTTGAATGGCCCTTTCATAGGGGTCCCCTAAGACGCTTTGCATCAGTGTTCTTCATCTGTAAAATGGATTAAATGTTAGGGTTGAGGGTCACCACAACATGAGGAACTGTATTAAAGGGTCACGGCATTAGGAAGGTTGAGAACCACTGCAATATACTGTTCACAGTAGAAATGTGTTGGATCCTTATTGAAGCTCTCCTATCTCCTGCTGCTGCAGTCTATTGAAACCCCTTTCCTCCAATTCTGATCCTTGGAAGTGTGAGTCAATGAACTTTCATGAACAGCTTAAGGGTGAAATGGTGTATACCTTTGTCACATGTCTGTGTGTGAACTGTTGAAGAAATCTCTTAACAGTGATAAAGAAATCCTAATTGAGATCAAACAATTAAAAACCGTATTAGACATGCCTGAAATAGAAAAAATACAGGAGAAACTAAGATTTCGAAAACAGAGACATTTTAAACATGAAAATAACCCTGGAAGATATCTGGCATATTATCTATGGAAAAAAACTGAAAGAACAACAATTATAGGAGTAAAGAAAGTGAAGGAGATCAAATTGCGCATGTAGAAAAGGAGATACCAGAACAGTTTGCTCTCTTTTTTTGAACTTATATAGAAAAGATCTTTCAACAGAAAATGGAATGGAGAAGTATATAAAAGGGATATAAACTGAGAAGTTCACATCTAAACCATTACACTTCAAGAAATGTTGCAAGCCTTAAAGGAACTGAAAAAAGGCAAAGTGCCAGGCCTGGATGGACTGATAGCAGTGTATTATAAATGTTTGGAGGCGAATTTAATATTACCTCATTCACTAGAATGAAATAAGAGGAAGTACTCAAAGTTAATGAAGCAATCATTGCCACAATCTTATAGGCCCATCTTGCTGTTAAATGTGGACTATAAACTTTTTACTTCAATAATGGTAAAATGATTAAGGAAATGTATAACAAAATTAATCAATGAGGATCAGATTAATCACACTATGAAAGATGATAACATGTCAATTCAAATTTTATTTTTGTAAGAATTTTTTTAAAAAAATTGTAATAGTAACGGTTCATCAATGCTTTTTACCTATTTTGTATAATTAGGATTTATATCACTAATGGCCATTATTGGTAATTATTTCTGTTTTTTATATATAATATTATATGTATAATTTTCTATCTAACTGAATCCGAGTAGTCATTGATTCTGGTATCAGTTTTGAGTAGTAGCCATGGCTATCCTTATCCTCCATGAACATGTCCACCCCTGTTAAAGCCTTCCAAGTTGGCAGCTATCCTCACATCCTGGGGCAGGAGTTCCACAATTTAACTATGCACAGGGGGAAGAAATACTTCATTTTTAATCTCTTACCATTCAGCTTCAGCAGATGACCCAGTAATCTATTACCATGAGAGAGGGAGATAAACTTTTCCCTGAAGAAAATGGCTGCTTTGGAGGATGAACTCTGTGGCATTATGTTCAGCTGAGGCCTCTCCTCTCCTCAAACCCTGCCCTCCAGAGACTCCATCGCAGAGTGTCTAGAAATTTTCCACCCTGGAGCTGGCAACCCTAGCCAGGCAAGGCCCCAGTTAGTCCTCCCTCAAATGCTCTGCCTGCCCACTGCCTTTACTGGTAGAAACTGAAGTCTGGATATGTGGCTGCCTAGCAACGGTCACTGGGGGAATCCATTGCTTAAAGTTCTTTATATCATTTTTGAATTTTTATACCCCCAATGTATTTTTTTTAATTGCAGATTTCAGACCTGGGATTCTTCTTAAGTTTGTAGAAGGATCTGTCTCACCTGGTCACAACTTCACTCATCAGATTTAAGTATCCAAAGATTTGGTTGATTTAACCATTATTTTATTTGTTTGTTTGTTTGTTTATTACATTGATACCTCGCCTTTTTCTGGAAGACTCAAGGCAGCTTGCAATAAAATCATATCATATAAGACTGAATTAAGTAACATATCTACTTGTGCTTATAATACACAAAGGTTGTATTGTGATAGTGACTTAAAGTGGGAATTAAAAGTATTCTCTATACTGTTACACACAGAGATGTAATATTAAGGGGCACTTTTTGAAATGAGAGCAATTGAGTGCAAACATTTCATTGCACAATGTTAAAATTCTGTTTGCTTCCACCTCCTGCATTAATACTTCCATAAAAACTTGCCATGCAGCACAAATTTTGTTTCTTTTTTAGTCCCCTAGAGGCATACATGTTAATAAAGGGAATTACTTTAGCATTTAAGCTAGTTTCAGTAAGCCAAAGTTAGCATATAGACTTTAGCATTAAATATATGCTTCTATGTGTGTACATACAATATAAAGATGATAGTTGCTGTGCCAAACATATGTTGAGTTGAGTTTTGCCGAGGAGCAGCTTGAATTTTATGCAGCATGGTTAGTTACAGGAACTTAGACTGAAGACATTTAGTCCCCTGAAATGAGTATAACCTATTTTATATGCTGGTATTTCAGTTTGCCTGAATTGTGACTTGCTTGATAGGTGAGCTCTCCTTGTCCTCCTTTTTTCAGGTTCTTAAACTTTTGTCTTTAATATATATATACACACATATATAAAGAAAATTAATTACAATTTATAACACCTTGTCCCTCAATATAAACACAGTAGCAATTCCCATCAAGCATTATATACATGATTTTTGCAATGCTTAATTCAAAGTTTTATCCTAAGCAAAGTTATACATCTCTAACACTTAGAAAGGTGTAACTGTACATACATACCCAAACTGTACTATACATACCCAAAGCAAGCAAATAGAAGCCAATAACAGTCTCTCCTTGTTCTGTGAAGGGAGTTTCTCTGGTCAGAAAGGTAATATTGTTGTTCCTCCATGGAGCCTGAGGAGACAATGGGAAAGACATTTTCAACAGTCTCTAAATCAGAATTCTAGGACCAAGCAGGAAAAAAAATGCCCGTGCCTGCTGTATTCTAGGGAACTGAGCTCTAAGAAAGATAAAGCAGAGGGAAATCCAAGGAGACAAGAAGAAGCTTTGCAGCCTGCTGGCATGCTTGTATTTGCTAATCCTATCTATTAATACGAGTGATCTGTGTAGGCAAAGGAATCAGGGTTTTGTCACTTACCTGGCACTGTTACATGCAAGCACACATTTTACTTTTCTTGGTAAATGATGTGTATTTGGCCTGCAGTGGATGCCAATAAAAGTTAAAGGTGTTTAAATGTGAGGTCTACTGCTTGACAAATCAAATGAACATTTAATAACCTCTTTCTAGAATGGATTAGCAAATTTACAATCAGTGGGTTCAAGGAATAAGAGGGGAAGTCCTCCTATGGATTAAAAACTGGTTGAGGAACAGGAAGCAAAGGGTGGGTGTAAATGGGAAGTTCTCACAATTTATTTATTTTATTTATTTATAATTATATTTATAAAACCGCCCCATCCCCTAAGGGCTCTGGGCGGTGAACAACAAGAATTATCGACAATATGGCAATAACAATATCATTTAAAATCAATAGCATTATTAAATATAGAGATTACATAAAATTACATAAAATTACAGCGTTTCGTATAAACCATAAACCATATGGCGTCCAGTATTAGACTAACAATAAGAACCCCCTCCCGAAGAGAGGGGCGGTATAGATGTTGTAGCTCCCAGAGTGGTAATAGGGAGGAGCAGGAGGGGCGCACACTATCAGCGGCCGGCCTCCCCAAAGGCCCAGTGGAACAATTCGGTCTTACAGGCCCTGCGGAACTCTCCAAGATCCCGCAGGGCCCGGACAGTTGGTGGGAGAGTGTTCCACCAGGCTGGGGCCAGGGCCGTAAAGGTCCTGGCCTGGGTGGAGGCCAGCCGTATCATTGAGGGGCCGGGGACCACCAGTAAATTGGCCTCTGCTGAGCGCAGAGGCCATGTAGGGACATATGGGGTAAGGCGGTCCCGAAGGTACGAGGGCCCCAGGCCGCGCAAAGCCTTAAAGGTTAATACCCATACCTTGTGGATGATCCGGAACTCCACTGGGAGCCAGTGCAGCTGGCGCAATACAGGCTGGATGTGATCACGGTAGGCACCTCCTGTAAGTAGGCACGCTGCTGCATGCTGGACAATGGAGAGATGTAGGGAGTCGTGTCCCCCAAGGATCCGTTTTGGGACCAGTGCTCTTTGACCTATTCATAAATGACGTGGAAGTAGGGGTGGGTAGTGTGGTGGCCAAATTTGCGGATGATACCAAATTAGGTAGGGTGGTGAGAACCACAAAGGATTGCGAAGAGCTCCAAGCGGACCGTGATAAATTAGGTGAGTGGGCTAAGAAGTGGCAAATGCAGTTCAACATAGCAAAATGTAAAGTGATGCACATAAGGCAAAAAATCCAAACTTCGCATCCATGCTACAGGGGTCAGTGCTATCAGTCACAGACCAGGAAAGGGATTTGGGCGTCTTAGTTGATAGTTCCATGGGAATGTCAGCTCAATGCATGGCAGCTGTGAAAAAGGCAAACTCTATGCTGGGGATAATTAGGAAAGGAATTGATAATAAAACTGCAAGGATTGTCATGCCCTTATATAAAGCAGTGGTGCGACCGCACTTGAAGCACTGTGCTCAGTTCTGGTTGCCAC
Source organism: Sphaerodactylus townsendi (assembly GCF_021028975.2). Classification (NCBI taxonomy): domain Eukaryota; kingdom Metazoa; phylum Chordata; class Lepidosauria; order Squamata; family Sphaerodactylidae; genus Sphaerodactylus; species Sphaerodactylus townsendi. Next base: position 76,690,105 of record NC_059425.1, read on the forward strand.
ATCTCAAAAAGGACTTTGAAGCGGATATTCTATAATTAATACAATATTGTCCGCAAAAGCCCTAATTTTATAACATTCTTTTTTAATTTTTATGCCTTGTATATTTGAATTCTTTCTAATTTTTCCAATTAGCAATTCAATAACTAAAATAAATAATAGAGGGGAAAGGGGACACCCTTGCGGGTTCCGTGTTCAGTCTGACATTCTCTCGTTCTCTAGTTGTTTACTATAATTTATGCATATTGATCTTGGTATATTTTTCCTATCCAATTTATGAATTTAAAGCCAAATTGTCTCTTCTGTAAAACTTCTTTAATCAATCTCCAGTCTAAACTATCGAACGCTTTTTGCATATCCAAAAACAAAAGTGCCAGTTGTTTGTCAGGATGATTTTCAAAATACTCTAGAATGTTTATAATAGTCCTAGTATTTTCTTTCATGTGCTGTTTAGGAAGGAAACCTGTTTGGTCATGAGGTATAATTTCTGACAGAACTACTTTTAACCTATCTGCCAATATCGAGGTAAATATTTTTAATTGACATTATTTATTTTATTTATTTATTTATTTAGATTTTAGATTTCTAGGCCGCCTCTTCCCCGAAGGGTTAACAATATAGGTCTGTAATTGGTTACATCAGTTTTATCTTTCCCTTCCTTGGGAATTAAGGAGGTATTAGCTATTTTCCATGTATCTGGTATTCCATTTATTGATATATCATTAAACAACTTAACTAAAAATCCATTAAGTCATCACTAAATTTCTTATAAAATAAATTAAAAATGCCATCCGGGCCCAGAGTTTTATTTAATTTGAGTTTTTTAATTGCTCTATATATCTCCTCTTTACTTATATTATCGTTCAATAAATCCTGATATTTTGTATCTATTGGTTCCATTTCAAATGAATTTAATATCTTATTATATTCTTCTGTATTCTCGAATAATTCCCTTTTCTGGCATAATATCAAGTAAAACTTTAAAAATTCATTTTTAATCAAATCATTATCTGTAACGAACTGATTATTCACTTTGATTTTTGAAATCCACTTCTCAGATCTCTTTCAGTCGCCATGCAAACCATCTATTTGGCTTATCAGCTTGCTCGAAAATTTGCTTTTTCCTTAAATATTCTTCTTTATATGTATCTTTTTCTAGTAATATTTCAAATTGATGTTTTAATAAAGTAATAGTTTCCTGAATTTCATGTTCATTTTTATTTTTAATCATTTTTTGTTCTTTTTCTCTTATTTGCCGTTCTATATTTAATAATTCATAATTTTTCTCTTTTCTTATCCTAAATTTATGACCTATCAGGATCCCTGTTATATATGCCTTAAAAGAATCCCAAATTAAATTCCTCGTATTACCTGTATCAGAGTTAAATGCAAAAAATTCTCTTATTTTTTCCTTACAGTCACCAATGTGATTTCATCTTGAGGTAGTTTACTATCTAGCGACCATCTAAATTCCCGTTTATTAGTCTGAGTTATCTTTACTGAAATAGGTTTATGACCTGAAATATTGCTTGAATGAATCTCAGCTTTATATACCCCTTTTTTAATTAATGGAGATGTCAAAATAATATCTATTCTAGAACCCATATTTAGTCTTGACGAGAAAAAGGTATAATCTTTGCCTCTAGGTTGTTTATGATGCCATATATTCAGTAAGTCTAACATTTCTAAACCTTCCCACACTCACAAGGTGTGGGGCTCACAAGGTCTCCTGGGAAGTATAGTTCCCATCAGGCAGTTTTTACTGAGAACAGGCCTTTTGCAGCCTGAAAAATTCTGAAAAAGGAAAGGAACTAAGGTAAGTGTGGGAAGGGGGTGGGGGACACTGTGGGAGCACTGCTGGGGGCAGGGGGCACTGCTGGGGGCAGGGGGCGTTGCGGGGGGCCATGGGGCGGAAAATTAGAATGTGCACTGGGTGCAGTTTGGCCCAGCTATGCCTCTGGGGAGAGGTATTGATGTTCCCCAGGGCTCTCAAAGCAAAGTTTTGAACAGGGGACAGGACTGAACCCTGGGAAATCCCATAAGGGAGCTCCCAGAATTGTGAACTTGGGTTTCCAAATACTATCTTCTGGAACTGCCTCTTCCAGAAGAGCTGGCACACCTCCTCCGTCAAAGAGGAATTTACCACCTCTTGAACTCACTGGGCAAGCCCTCCACCTAGCTTTTATCAACTAGGGTGCACAAAGGTCCAGAGGAGGAGGAGTACACCGCATCCCTGCAAGCAACTTGTTCACATCTCAGACCTCAAGAACTGAAATTGATCCAATAAACCAGTCTAGACAGTTATCTGGACATCTTCCACAGGATACTGTTCAATGATGGAATCCAATCTCATGATCATTTTGGACTGACCTGGCATTCACAAGCTGCACCATGAGGTCAGCACGCTGGATGACATGCACCCCTGATCTCTTAAGGTTGGGGGGCAGAGAAGAAGGGGTGGTAGCATGCAATCTAGGACCCCTTCTCTATGTCCCATCACCAGTGTCCCCTGCCTATCCACACTGGGATACAACCTCCTTCTCCACACCAAGGCACATGCTCCTGATCAGTCAATACCCTGTCCCAAATACCAAGCCCCCAGATTAGACACCACTGTAAGCAACACTAGCTAGCAGGTAGGCTGGACCCTCAGTCTCCCACTTGAAAGGAGAACACTGGTGAACTGCTGTTTGTCTCCCACTCAGAATTACAGCACCCTCCTAGGGCTATTTCTCACCCCACCCCTATCCGCCACCAACACTACCCAGTCACAGTGATGAGGGGGTCTCCACTCTGTATCCAACTGCTGGCCAAAGACCACTCTCCTGACTCATGTTTAACCCAGAATCCATCCACCCCATTCATCTCAAGTCAATAAAAACAATTTTTAAAAAGTGGATCCCCCCCCCCCCATGGGCACCCCAGTGGGTGCTGCCTTTCCATTGCTGGCAGAGGGCGCTGGCCCCAGAATCAGCGTGCCTCTTTTAGGCACAGCAAGCTGAACTGCCCCACCCTGTACAAGTGTAATTGTCAGAGGTGAGTAGAGCTGCAGCCTACCTCCCCCCTCCTCAGCTGCATAGCAGCAGAAGCCCAGTGGGCTGTGCCACACTAAAATGTGGTGTAAATCCCCAAGTGGCAAAGGAGGTGTTCCTGGACCGAAAGCCCTGTGAAACCTGACTAAAGTTGGCCTGGAGAATGCATCTGGACTGCCCTCTCTCACACCAGTATGGGCTGATGCAGTGAACAAGCATCAGTGTGTGCAGCAGCTTCTGGATTCAGGCACCACACAGTTGCATGGTACCCTGCTGCCAGCATATAACCTTCTCCACCAGTGTATTTGCCACTTTCACTGGCAGAGCCGTGCACTCTCACACTTCTTCCAAGAGTCCTTTCACACACCCTGGATTATGGTGTCTGGCAGCTTCATGTACTCATATAAAAGATTTAATGACCGATTTTCTGAAAAGGGACATTTTATCACTTATTGTGGACTTGTGGAGGTTAAGAAAACTCCATCTATACCTACAATTGAGGAATGGTGGATAAAAGTGTGAGAGCTGGCAGAGATGACCAAGTTAAAGAAGTTATATTGGCTGGCTCTGCCAACTCTAATACTTTTATCCACCATTTTTCAAAAGTTTCTGAACAACTGGAAACCTCTGATAGACTATTTGGATAAAATAGAAAAAAAAACAAATTAATGATTAGTGCTTTTAAATGCTAAGGATTACTAAAATAAGAACCAGTAGAGAAAAGTGAGACTTTTATTAGTAGCAGGTCCGAAGATCCACCTTTTATTTAGATAGTTAATGACCAAGTGGTAAAAAACTTTTTTAATTTTAATATTTGGCGCAGAAGAAACTGGGGTATCTTATAGAATATGTACCTTGTACTTCGGTGTATTCTTCTTTCTGTGTTTTTGGGGATGGAAAGAGTTAATCCAAAATTTAAAAAGAACATTTAAGTAACAGTTGAATTAACTGGATTTTAGTCCAGATATAGCACTTAAGCTAGACAGAGTTTATTTTTTTTAGTTCTAATAATGCATTTTTAAGATCGTTAAGCAGTTTGTGCAGTCAGGAGAAAAGGAGGAGTTATGATTCCATGGAATTTTCCAGATCTGCAGGCATTTCCAGCTAGCAGGCAGCAACACAGTGCCTGTATTTGTGAACTGCACAATGAATGCAATGTAGGAGATCAAAGAGTTCTTGTAAATTGTTATAGCGAGTGGTTTCATTCCCTGCCAAGCTGCATTTCTATCATTGACCCAAATGTGTTGTTTTGGGGAATGTGCAACATTACCAATATGACACAGAACAGGAACAGATATTAACCTGCAGTTTTGAGGAAACCTTGAGCACTCACAAGATAACAGAACTTCAAATCAAACCTAATCACAAAGATTATGATCCCTCAAACCATCTCTATTGCTAATCCTTCTCACCTGCATGGCTGTTTAGAAAGAGTGCTTGTTCCTGCTTGTCTTGTTCTCAGAGTAGATTTAATTCTTCGAGTTTGTACTGAAGCACAGAAATATTTTTTTAAAAACACACACATATCTTTCAGCAGAAATTAATGACTACATTTTATCTGTTGCTGCCAGCTAGGATTTCCTTTATTTGTTATAATTGCTGTTATTCTGAAAATAAAAAGGAGAATGAGAGGTAATTGCTAAACTTAGCACTGGTCCTAAGAAACAAAGAAGAGGTGAAATACATCAGCTTTGAATGAGGGAAGGAGGGAGTGAGGACATTCATTCAGCCTGAGAAGAAACTTTTTCTCCTTTAAACTATATTATGTCCCATTTGTTTTGCTGGTATTTTTTCTGGCAACAGCTGTAACTGGAAGCCTATTCTAAAAATCTTATTTAAAATGTTTATTAAAATATTTCATTAATTTTCAAAAATAATACAATTTTTATGTCCTTTCATTTAGAACAGGTGGTTGGGATTTGAGAAGTACAGTCACCCCTAACAGGAGAGGCATCACGTTGAAAAAAACAAAAAAACCATCCTTTTGTGTTAATCATTAAGAATTAACCCGCGTCCACCTGTGCCTCACTTACCCTAGCCGGTGATTGCAGCAGTCCTGGTGGTTGCTCCAGCAGCGGTCTCAGGCAGCCTGGTGGGGCCGGGCCGAGGAGCGCCCGGTGGGTTGAAGCAGCCGGGCTGGGAGCCTGCCATCTTCCTACTGCCTGGTCTTCAGCCTCTTGCAGGGCTGGGCCAAGGGGCAGGGAGGCGGCCGGCCACAGGCATGGACCCACCGGCAGCTGCTGCCGCTCCCTAGCTCAACCTCCATCAGCGCCTGTGGCCGGCCACCTCCCTGCCCCCCCGGCCCAGCCCCACAAGAGGAAGAGGCCAAAGCCAGGCAACCTGGAGGTGCCAGCTACAGGTGCCGATGGAGGTTGAGCCAGAGAGCAGCATCAGCCACCGGTGAGTCCACGCCTGCAGCCAGGCACCACCCTACATGGTCTTTGGTCTCTTCCTCTTGCGGGAGCCAGACTGAGGGGCACCCGGCAGGCCCGTGGAAGGCTTTGGTGTGTGGGAGGTGATTTATGCTCCCCACATGACCAGATGGGTGGCACCCGGGGACATGGGTTTCCCCATGTCCCTCTGGAAGGTACGCCACTGAGTAATGCCCATGTGTTTGTTAAGCATTGTTTAAGGAAACTGTGTTCCACAGTACTTGAGCCTTAAAGGTACAGAATATTCTTGTTTATAACTTTCAGGTGTACCTACCCTTTTTTCTTATGAATTAGTTCTTTATTAGCATTAAGCAATTTGCACTTCCTGCTTATGCAGCTCCCTACCCACCAGCTCTGAATTGGGTGTGTCCATGTTGTAATTTTAAAGTATTTTTGCCATCTTGAGTAAGGTACGGCCTCCCCCGTTTCCACATGTCATGAGTTCATAAACTTCAGTTTACTGGGACAAATTTACTGACCCTACCGCCAGTCTGCATGCCCTTCCCCAACTGTTTGTTTCTATAGTGCTCTTTCATGTATGCTCCCAGCATCATTGGGAAAGGGAAAATAGGTGGTGCCCCAGGGCAGTACCCTGGTGGCCATGACAGAAAGCAGCAAAGCCAGTATCAAGCACCAGCCCTTCCCAGTGTCCAAACAGAGAGACTCAAAATCGGGAGGGTGCAACAGTCTAAAGTTCATGGTGTTAAGAAAATCCAATCTAGAATGAGTATCCAGGTTTGAACTTGTTTTTGTGGAATAACTATCCACTTCTTCAGTATATATATTGCAATATACCCTTCTTGTTTTTGGAACATTAACAATAAAGCAAAAATAAGTTACAATCAATAATATGTTTTGTAACCGTCCTACCTTATAAAGGTGATTTTCTTGATTTTAGCCCCAGGAGGGCCAGAAGCTTGTCCCTTGGCCTTTGACTTTCTGGGTGTGTAAGGGACTGCTGGCAGACTATTTGCTGGAGCTTGAGGAGTAACACTTCAACTTTTTTTTTAACCTTTCAGAGGGACTTTTAATCAGGGTCTATTGCCATATAATAATAGTCTTTTGATCTGTGCAATGTTAATATTTACCAAGTTGCTATACATTATACCGTTGCCTATTTTTTGGTGAAATTTGCATCTATTTGTTATTGTGTGATTTTATAGCATCTTTAAGACTCAAAAAAAGTCATTAATGTAAGTAGTCTAAAAATGTTTCCATCTTTGTTCATACTCGGTGGACGGTCTAATGTTCACCAAATATGTCAGTATTACCACTGTTGAACATTTTGTTAACTTGCTCATCCATTCCAAAAGATCTGGGTGGTCGACTTTTCATCTTGTTGCAAATATAGTTCTTGCCGCTGTCAGCATATATTTAAACAATTCATTATACAGTTTTGGTATATTATTTGGCAAGATATTTAATAACATACATTTAGGATCTAAAATAAACTTTACTTTCACCATGTTTTGCATTTCAGCATGAACCATAATCCAATATTTTCAGGCTTTTGGATGTGACTACCACATTTGATAAAAAGTAACAACAATATTTTGACAGACACCTTCTGAGTTAGGTGGGACTGACAGAGTTCTGAATGAACTGTGACTAGCTCAAAGTCACCCAGCAGGAATGTAGGAGTGGGGAAACAAATCTTGTTCATTAGATAAGACTCTGCCACTCATGTGGACGAGTGGGGAATCAAACCTGGTTCTCCAGATTAGAATCCACCTGCTCTTAGCCACAACCCCACACTGGTTCTCCCTACACCATGCCGGTGTATTGTATTAATGGTCTACATGGTTGTCACTGGTTAGTATTTGTATGGGAGACCTCCAAGGGATACCATGGTTCTGATGCAGAGGCAGACCACCTTTGAATGTCTCTTGCCTTGAAAACTCTACTGGGGTCACTGTAAGTTGAGACTATTATTTAGTCCAAAAATTAGCAGGTGTAGAGCATGAGGAACTCTCTGCTATTGCGTGGATTCGGATTTGGTTAATGTAAAGCACTCAGAGCCAAAACATTTTTTTCATTTATTGTGAAGTAAAATATTTCTCAAGAAACAATAAAAATCAAAATGCTGTATGTGAAGCTTATGTTGGTTACAATGTACATCAAACTAAGTAATTCTTTTAGTTTCAGTTAATTTGTTTCACATTCAAGTTGTGACTAAACAGTGAACAACCCCCAGTGAACTAAATACATGCAAGTATATAGAGAGACTTCTCTTTTTCCACCTGCTCAGTCTGAGGGCTCAGCTTAACTGCCCTAACTGCCTTAACTGCTGCTGACGGAATGTTCATTCTTTTAAAAATTTCTCCCATCATGCAATCAGCAGGTTCCACAGACTTCAACGGATTGTTAGAAATTAAGCCTTTCTCCACAGCGGGGATTCATATAGACTGTGTAAAGAGAATCATCTAAATTGATTGCTTTTTTAGGGTGAACCAGTACATTAACTGAGAGAGAACAAAAATTATTTTCTAGACAACTTTTTTTGATTCACCTGTAAGAGAACATTTTCCTGTGCCTGGAACAGACTGTACAAGATAACTGGAGGTGGATGCTGCCATCATGTGGTTATGTTTAAATGTTTTCAGTAGCATTACTGAAAATAAAAGTTACAGAAGCAGTAGTTTTCCATTCATGAAACTCATAGAAACCTTTTAAAAATGTACTGTGCCTGTAGAAACCACTGAAAAATAGCATCATCTGCAGTGGTGGGAGTCAGCAGGTTTGCACGACTTCGGCAGTCTCGGTTGTTAAAATGGTGCTTGTAAACAACCAGTTGTTAAATTATTTGAATCCCACCATCGGAACCGGTTGTTAAATTATTTGAATCCCATCACTGATTCATCTGCCTTCCTTCAAAGGCTGAAGTAAATTGAAATATTTCGAACACTTTTTCACTTCTGCTCATTGTTAAAGGATTTTTATTAAAGTCATTGTACTGTAGATTAAAGAACTGCTTGAGTCTTATTTACTTTAGCTTTTCTATTCAGTTAGAACAGGAGTCTGCAACCCACGGCTCCGGAGCCACATGCGGCTCTTTCAGCCTTATACTACCGCTCCGGGTAGCCTGGAGGTTGGAGGGTAGCGTGGGTGTGTCCCTCCAGCCCTCCAGAGCAGCGCTGGAAGGAAAGGTGAGTGGAGGGGCTGAACCGGAGGCAGCTCCATGCAGAGCCGCCTCTCCGGCTCAGTAGATCTTTGGGGCCATGGAAAACGGGTCCAAATGGCTCTTTGGGTGGTAAAGGTTGCTGACCCCTGAGTTAGAACCTAAGAACATAAGAACTAGCCTGCTGGATCAGACCAAAGTCCATCCAGTTCAGCACTCTGCTACTCGCAGTGGCCCACCAGGTGCCTTTGGGAGCTCACATGCAGGGTGTGAAAGCAATGGCCTTCTGCTGCTGCTGCTCCTGGTCTGCTAAGGCATTTGCAATCTGAGATCAAGGAGGATCAAGATTGGTAGCCATAAATCGACTTCTCCTCCATAAATCTGTCCAAGCCCTTTTTAAAGCTATCCAGGTTAGTGGCCATCACCACCTCCTGTGGCAACATATTCCAAATACCAATCACACGTTTCATGAAAAAATGTTTCCTTTTATTAGTCCTAATTCTTCCCCCCAGCATTTTCAATGTACGCCCCCTGGTTCTAGTATTGTGAGAAAGAAAAATTTATCTCTGTCAACATTTTCTACCCCATTCATAATTTTATAGACTTCAATCATATCCCCCCTCAGATGTCTCCTCTCCAAACTAAAGAGTCCCAAACGCTGCAGTCTCTCCTCATAAGGAAGGTGCTCCAATCCCTCAATTATCCTCATTGCCCTTCTCTGCAATATCCTTTTTGAGATGTAGCAACCAGAACTGAACGCAGTGCCAAGACCATTACCGATTTAGACTTCACTGGCACCACCTTCACTAACAGGCACTCCATGGCCTGGGGCCCTCATACCTTAGGGACCGTCTTTTCCCCTATGTTTCCACTCAGTCTCTCCGCTCTGTATCCCTGGCCCCTCCATGATACAGCTAGCCTCCACCCGGGCCAGGGCTTTTAGTGCCTTGGTCCCTGCCCGGTGGAATTCTCTACCACCATCTATTAGGGCCCTGCGGGATCTTGAGCAATTCCACAGAGCCTGTAAAACAGAATTATTCCGCTGGGCCTTTGGTGAGAAATAGTCATTGATAGTGCCATCCCCTGAATTTATATTCTATTCTGTTTTAGACCACCTTCGCGACATGATCTGGACTGTGACTTGGACTGCGATTTTCACCATCTGATAATTTTATATTTTGTAAATATGGTGGGGTTTTTTTTGCTATTTATGGTTTTAGGCCGTTGTTGGTTTTATCTTGTGAAGTTTTAATATGTGTAGTGTACACTGCCCAGAGCCCTCCGGGGGTGGGCAGTATATTAAATTCAATCAATCAATCAATCAATCAATCAATCAATCAATCAATCAATCAATCAATCAATCATGTGGGTGGCAGTAGAAAAAAATCCATGTCCATATTGTGGATTTTATATAGTTTTTCTATTTTTAAAGGAGAGACTGACCCTGAGACTGGCATTTCCCAAATGCTCTCGGCATCATTCATGATACTTTCAGTGATGGGGAGCTTCACTTGTGAGGAATCTAATTCCACCACAATGTCCAACATGGGATCAGCATCTCATGGATGTAGGACATGGTAAGTGCCTTGGCCATGTGGATTATCTGGTCCACGTAGCTCCTGTAGGCCTCTGAGGAGACTGTACGCCATCTAGCGCCTCCTAGGGAGCTGTCATTGGCAGTCACCAATTGGGAGTCCAACTTGTTCCCAGATCCTCTGTCGGAATCACAATCATAGGAGATTGATGGATGAGTCATTGATTGAGGCCCGAGTGGGCTGGAATGGTACCAGTTGGGCTTCCTTGCTCCCCCAAGGGTCATAAACTCATGCCGATGAATCCAGGTAAAGCATTCTTCTGTAGGCCAAGTCTGCATGCCTGTACATGGTGTACTGCCAGCACCCCAAGGGGTTCTGTGGGAAGGCGTGCACTGGCCATGATTGCTCTAATGTTCCCCAAGGAGGGTGAAGATGGCCTCTGGTGATTCTTGCTCCTCACCTTCAAGGAGAAGGTAGAGTGGGGAGGCATTGCTGACTCCTGGCAGATTCACGGCCCTGGGGAGCAGCCCTCTCAGTTCTTGCAGGTTGGAGAAAGGAACCTTGTCATGTTGGAATGGACTTTCTTCGCATGGAGATCTTAGTCCTTCATGGGCAGAGTGGGGGGGTTCTCCTTACTCAGGGAAGAAGGGATGATTTGCTGCCCAGGGAAACAAGGAGAGTGAACCCCTTCCAGGAGGGGGAGGTACTCTCCTGCAAAGAAGCCAAGTGCTGAGTCTTGCACCTGGCTTTCTTTGGTGGAGCAGAGGCTTGCTCCATGGAGCCGGAGGTAGCAAGTTCTGAAGATCCAGCATCTCAGTACATTCCTTTGCCAGCTGCGTCAGGCCTCAGGGCCTTCCTTCACAGGGTGGCATGCAGAGAAGCCATCCTCTTTTTCAGCAAAAAATCTGCCACATGCCTTGCATGAGGTGATCACATGAACCTCTCTTAAGCAGACAAGTCACTCGAGGTGGTTGTCAGAAATTGAGACACTTGTGCCACAGGAGTGGCAAACTTTTGATGGTGCCATCTTGAAGCTCGTGATGAAGTCAACCTTACTAGCCCAACAAGAAATTAAATGCAGAAAACAGAACTATTTGTACTGAAAACAAAAACTAAATAAGAAAAATGGCTGATTAGCAGAAGTGAGCAACTGCTAACTCTGAGGACAACTCAGGTAACCAGAACACATTCACTACACAAGGCAGCGAAGGAAGATCTGGAGTGGGAGAGTGCGCCCCTCCCCTTTGGACATGTAGTCATGGATGGGAAGATCAGATTGCCTAGGCTCATGACTGAGGAGAGGAGCACTCATTTTATGATCAGAAAGCTCTTTAAAGCTAGTTAGAATGCTTTGCAGCTGACCTGCTCAAGCGCAGTCCCACATGAGGCTGCCCTGAGGCCATGACAATGAACCATTACAGCCCTGAGTATATTAACCACAGCTGACACAATAACAAAAAGACAGAATCTTGGGCTTCAGATTGGAGAAATGCAATAATAGAAGTCCAAGAGTTGTGGCATATTTAGTTATGCAGGAGTACAGAAGATCGTGTGCAAGGATTGTACAAAAAGTAACAACTGGAATGAAGACAGAGATCTCCATGAATAGAGTCTAACAAAGTGTTGAACATAAAATGACCATTTTTACATTGGGAGCTCGTAAAGTGTATTTGCAATTGAAGTGTATCAGAAGCATATCAGCAATGTCAAAGGGTTTTGGAAATAGGCATTGATATTCTGTTAAAGTGGGCAGTTTAATTGTAGCTTTGAAAGAACACAACATTGCAATATTTTAAACCTTCTGTTCCAATTTCTGTGTCAGTTCTTAAAGGGATACAATTCTGTGTTTTTGTTATGGTGTCACTTCTGGTTAATACACACAAGTATATAACAATTATGTGCATTTAAGCTTGGTGTTATTGAATATATAAATAATATTTTTAGTCCAGTGTTAGTTTTCCTCTTTTTTGTATAATTCTATTCTGTATCCCACTATTTGTGTATTGTAACTGATTTATGTTGCATGTTAAGCTATGTTCTTAGGTCTGTTGATTTACATTGGAGTTGACAAATAATTTGCTTAAATCCTGTTGAAGTTAGAGGGTGTAAATTCTTTCAGTATCTCTCACAGATCACAGTTGTACATCATAAACTCTGTTGCTAAGTACACACATGGCTATTTTCTGAACTAGCTGCCATTTCCGACTCATGAAATTAGAGCACAAGCGGAGGTAAACTGATCTGGAGCGTACAAAGATACGCATTAATGTGGTGAGGTTAGCACCCCCACAGGGAAGGTCAGAATTTCCTGCTCAGAAGCAAATAATATTGGACTTCATTGGCAGCTACTGCGTTCAGTCATGATAGCTTTATTGAGATAATTTCAACCTATCACTGTGTTTAATTTGGCCAATACATAGATTTCAACCACTAATATGTGATGTTGCTGCATCCAGAGCTCACCTGTTAACTTTCAGTGGATGAAGGTTATATGGGCAAGGTTGTATGGGCAGAATGTGTAATCCAAACACTTGTCATTTTAATGCCTTATTGGAAAGTTGGGAAGAGTATGATAATCATTTTAATTAAATATCAGGACTATTGTTATGGTCTCAGAAGTTATTTGGAAATATTTCTGCTTCATTGGTGCAGTACTGCTAAAGTAGTGAAAATGGAAATCATGCCCTTTCTGAAGGAAATTAAAATGATAATTTTAAGTCTCTTGCAAGACAGCAAAAATAGGGAGGGAGAAAGGAAGGGAAGGGGCAGGGTTATTTTCCAATGCTCCAGCTGGTCTGCAATATACCAGCTCATTAAACTTTAAAGGGCCACTATTTTCTATGGGCAATAGATCTGGCCTCTGAGTCTTCTACCAATAGAAAATAATGTCTTTTTAAGATGTAAAGGGCCAATCTGCCACAGACCAACCCTGCACCATTCCTAATTCCAATATTAGTGGTAGTGGAAATATCAAGTTGGCCATAGTTGGAGACCTTTTGCACAATCAGATATTACTGATCTGATCCTGGAAATATCAGCCCCCTTGAGTTTTTGGCTGGAAAAGGCATCAGAATGTTTTGATTGCTCACCTGGAGCCTTGTGAGATAGCATATTAGCTTGTGGTTCATTGGTGGGTATAAATGGGTCCATCTGAGATTGAACATATCTATGAGAAGATTCGAGGTTATAGCGGCTACCACTTCAAATGGACACTGAAGAATCATACAAACAGCCTTCATTGTGTAAAAAAGTATTTCCTTTTGTCTGTCCTGAATCTATTGCCCATTAGCTTCACTGGATCCCCTCAAGTACTAGTGTTTTGAGACATGGAGAAAAATTTCTGTTTGTCAATTCATTTCACCCAGACCTCTGAGTAGAAAAAATTAAGGTGAGAATGGTTTGGCGCAAACTCTACCAGGACATTCTCCTATTCTGATCTCTATCAGAGCCAATTTCTTCCAGGTTTTTCATTCATCTATGGGGCATGAAACTAATTTTGTAACAAATGAAACAATTCTGAGTAACTTGTATGCAGACTGATAAGTCCAGATTTTTCTGATCCCAACCACTTTGGCACTATTTTTTGCTGCCCCATTCTCTCCCATGTCACAGGGAGCTTGCTTTTGATATTTTTTTTAAAAATGCTGACATTCAGATAATAGAATAACATTCTAACGAATAATCATTCATTAAAGAAAAAACCATGTGGACAAAGATGGTTGCCCTATGACTGGGGCAGGGAAAATGTGAGGAAGCCCTATTGCTGCTGCTCTGCATTGGCAACAAGAAGCCTGTCTCTAAGTGGAAAACACTAAGGGCAAGAGTATACATATGAACCACAGGATGCTGAGTCTTTAAAAAGAATTTATTAACATACTGTAGCATATAAAATGTTACACTATGGCCAAACATTTGTTTAACATGGAGACTAAAAACGCACAAGAGCAGCAAGATATCCACTCCAACTAAATCAGTTTTAAATAAAGTTTAAGAAATAGAAGTGACGAGACAGTGCTTTGGAGAAAAATCTACAAGGAAGTTCTCCTGTCCAAATTATTTCAGTTGGGCTTGTGCTGGGCAACTTCCTAGTCAATTATTTGTCAAGCAAACCAACAAGGAATGGATACAAATGCTCTACACCACTTTTTATTTCTAAAGGTTGCTGAAAAGTTCATGAGAATCAGGAAACACACGACAATACTGCTTGTACTAGTACATTAACAAAACCGAAGCTCAGTGCTAGATCCCATGTTGACATGTCCGATGAAGAACTTCCACAGAATTTTTGCAGTACGGGTTCAGCTTTTGATTGCATTATTAACACAACAACCCATTACTGTTGACTGAAGTTCAGTCAAACTTGATAGGCTTCTATTATTTACACAAAAGTTTATTCTTCCTCCATCAAAGAAGTTGGCTGTGGAGATTAATTACATGCCATATACTGTAAAAAATAGTACTGAAAAGCCAAAGCGATGTTTGTGAGTAAAACTGTACAGTCTGTGTTCTTTGTCTGAATACTTCATGGTTAAGTGGAAAAAAAGCTAACAGCACCATTCTACATGCTCTTAAGAACTTATTTCATGATCCAAAAGTCCAAGCAGGCAATGAAAATAGTAAACACATTAGAAGTCAACACAGTGCCGAACTAAACTGAAAGGCTTCAAACAATCCTCTTCACAGGAATTAGCATGGTTGTCTTTCCTCCTAAACAACACTCTTCATGTAGGACACAGAACTGCAAAAAAAATCAAGATACATATCTGTTAACATTACTGGAATCAGCTCAGCTGGGAATAGCATCAGATACAAGCTACTCAAACTAGAAGCGTAACTATAATCTAAAAGTATAAACCTTATCCCCATCACACAAAGAAAAATCCATAAAAGGAACACACATGCGCATACTACCATCAACTAATTCCTTACAGAAATGAGTTAACTAGAAGGACATGGCTTAGACACTGAGATAAATCCTTAAAGAAAATTTATTTTTGCAGAACACTTAGGTATTATGTACAGCAGTAATTAAAGAATGTGCAATACACACCTTTCAAAAAATCTGAAGCAATAGACATACCGCCCTGCTGTGCACAACCTATAGATTATGTACAGTGACAGTCAAGACATGTCCTTTACATATTCCTCATTCCTGTTCCACATCTAAAAGACACAAACCTCAGAGCAATCCAGCTTTTAAACCAATGCTAGCACAACACAAAAGCAAATGAAGAAGTCAGATTTAGGAGTCAAAATGAGAAAACACACACACACACACACACACACACACACACACACAACACACACACACACACACACACACACACACACACACACACACACACACACACACACACACGTGTCCTAATCACAGTTTGCTGATTTTAGAATAGGCAATCTCTTCTAACATTTGAAACAAAAACTTTAATCTTGCTGCTAATTTGAATGAGAAAAAACAACATAACAAGGAGAGAAGAGAACAGTATTACTACAATAATCCAAATGATTATTATCCCACTATTTCCGAGAGTTCTTTGGACTACTTCTGGCCCAGAAGAGGAGGAGCAGAGTCTTGACTGTGAATTCTGTTCTATTCACTTGTTCAATTCATGGTTTTCAGAGTCTTCCCCAATATTTCACAGCACACACTATTCCCACACTATATTTCAGTGACAGAGAAGAGTATATATTCCTCTGGGTATTGTGTTGTAATAATTTCTGAATGCCATTATGAGAAAGCCATCACATATAACAGCATCCTTTGCATGAACCCTTTTGCTGTAAATAAATCACACACTTTTTGAGAACTTAGGTATGATCAACTTAATAAAATTGCTTACCGAACACTGGTTCTGGTGGGTCTTGTTCCTTACGTTTTGCCTGCATCTGTGGCTGGCATCTTCAGAGGTGTATCACAGAGGGAAGTCTGTTACACACTGTGTCCAGAGAAAAGGAAATGTTTGGGGTATATATTGTCCATGTTCCAGGGCGGGGAACCTCTGAAGATGCCAGCCACAGATGCAGGCGAAATGTTAGGAACAAGATCCACCAGACCACGGCCACACAGCCTGGAAAACCCACCAGAACCAGTTGAATCCGGCCGCGAAAGCCTTCAACAATACATTGAGCTTACCAAACAGTTTGTATCCACCATTGTTATAACACCCAAGAACAATGGACTGGAAAAGATTACATAAACATATTCTATACCATTCACTGTATTCTGATAGAATTGACTAGACATTCACTAACATAGTGAAACAGTCATATAATAAGGAAAACAAAGTTACAAAAACTTTTTGGCATCTTTCATAAAGCCTCTGGAGGATATTATTCCTATATGGAAAGAACGGGACAGGAACTTGGCTACCTTATATCACTTTGTTGATGGGAATGTCCAATTTTTTACAAGCCTTGTTTAGAAAGAGGGTGCATGAGTCTCACTTATGTCTCAAACAGCAGCAAGGTACTTTACTACTTTAGTGTTCATACAAACTCAGTGAAGATTTCTATTTAACAGTGTAGAAATACCTGACTGCTAGCCTAAGTTATTGCTTGAACATGCAGAACTGAATGCACCCCAAGGTGTTAAAATGATCCTTGGAGTGAAATTTTGAGCAAGTGTGTGGATCCAATTAACACCCTACTTTCCCTCCAGGCAATCCACAGTAAAGCTGTTGATTTCTTCTTTCTTAAACTTATTAGAATTGAAAGACTCTTCTAATTTTACCCTGTCTTTTAGGAGTCTCCAACTTAGCACTGATTGTCTGTTCTTCAGAAGAATGTAAAGAAATTCTTGCACGCAGTCATGTGAATATAGCCTGCTGCTGCATGTTAGGACCTATGCAGTGGCACTACAAAAGGAATAAGCATCCCCTCTTAATTCCTTTTTGCAGCCACACATAGGGAAATAAAGCACCAACAAAGAACTATTTCTGAACTCTCCTCTGTCCAATTCACACTGCAATGGTGGGAAAACAAGTTACTTCCAAAAAACTATTTACATTTTTTAGCCCACCTTTCTTGTCAAAACTCAAGGCAGATTATAGAATAAAACATGCAGTCATACAGCATAAGACATCTAATGAACAATGCAATTACAGAATTAGCAGACAGTGGGAACCATGACTGTCTAAGCAAAGTATAATGGAATGACAAAGATAATGCAGTTATATTAAAAGCAAGGTGATACCTGGAATAATCTTGGCAGTGGACTGAAGTCCTTTTCTGTTATAAAAGTGCCCGCCTGGACCAGTACTATAAAATGCTCTCCTGAACATTCCTATTTTACACATTGTGTGGAATGACAGAATTGTGGTAGCCTCACTGACCTCTTTGGCCAGTCGGTTCCATAAAGAGGGAGCTACCACAGAGAGTGCATGTGAATGGGCAGTTGTGGATTCTACCCACTTGCAGAGTAACACCTTCAGAAGGTGAAATTGTCATGGCAGAGCATAGCAGAAGGGGCAGTCCTGGAGCTATGTAGGTTGAAGGCAACAAATGTCTTTGTAGACAACAAGCACCTTGAACCGAATCTGGTAACTAATTGGGAACTGCAGCATGAAGGTGACATGCACGCTCTGCCTAGCTACCTGACAGTAATCACATTCTGGGGTTTCAAATCAACTGGAGTTTCCAAGTTGACTTTAAGGGCAAAGCCACTTAGAGATGATTAAAATATAGGCCACTAAGCATCTACTGTCAAGAGGCAGTCAACCTATCCAGCTTTAGCAGCTTCAGATTTCTCTAGCCTGTGGGACTCTGCGTACCCTTCAGATAGCCCACATAAACTGTACGTCCTTAATAAACAGTCACAAATTACTCTCTTGCCATTTGGCACTACATGAATTAATCAACAGAACACAAAATGTTCTTTACAAATCAGTTTACAACACCTTGGATTTAGCTGGTATTCTAAAGCTTAAGCATCAACTTTGAATCAGTCCTGAAACACAGGATTTTTACACCGTGCTTCTAGTATGAACAGCAACAGAAAACTTGGGTGGTTGAGGAGTGCTTTTGAATAACAGCTATGCCTACCCAAATTTTAAAATTTGTAAGAGACAACTACATATGCTTCCCACTAAGCTCCTTAGACGACAAATGGGATAAAATGAACTGGATATATTGACTTTACATTGTGAGTTAAAGATATAGCGTTGGATTCACACTAAATTGGCGATTTCTACTGATTTCCTGCTGCAGACCTCCTTCATGTCATTCCTTGGGGTCCCCTGACCCCCAGGAACAGTATTTTAAGGAGATTGGTAGATTGTAGTAGGACATGTAAAGAAAGGAAATTCCATTCTTCTAATGGAAAGTTTAGGTTGGAGCTAACCCAAACGATAGGATCCAACTAAAGTTAAACTCTTTAAAATCCTACATCTTTAATTAGAAAGGAACTATTTGCTACATAAATAGGCCATAAGTGAGCAGCAGTGGCGTAGTAGTTAAGAGCAGGTGCATTCTAATCTGGAGGAACTGGGTTTGATTCCTTCTCTGCCGCCTGAGCTGTGGAGGCTTATCTGGGGAATTCAGATTAGCCTGTGCACTCCCACACACGCCAGCTGGGTCACAGCTTTTCAGAGCTCTCTCAGCCCCGCCCACTTCACAGATTGTTTGTTGTGAGTGGGGAACGGCAAGGAGATTGTAATTCCTTTGAGTCTCCTACAGGAGAGAAAGGGGATGATATAAATCCAAACTCTTCTAAATGAAGACCAAGAATTTTAGTATTGATACTATATAATGTCCTATATTTGTTTTACTGCCCAATAGTGTCGTCAAGAGATCAGCAATTCACCATGCCATTTATACAACAACATGCTTGGAGATTCCTTTTCACATAAAATGCAAGTATAAGAGGATTTAAAAGAAAAAGGCAATGCTGCTAAACTCATGATGCTGTCAGAAGCACACAAGTCATAGCCCTACATAGTTTTAAAAAGCCACCTCATGGCTAGCAGTAGGCATACTTACCTTTCAAGATGTAGTCTGTTAATAAGCTTGGCACTTTCTCACTATCTTCTTTCATGGCATGAAGAACTGTCAAAAGTGGGGATTAGAGTTGAAGAAGCAATAATTTAGATCATTATTTTCAATTTAGCCGAAACCAGGCTGAACATTATTCTAAACATTGTCCACACATACCCTTCCAATAGAATAAACCCCTGGATGAATGTACTGATTGTACGTGGCAGTGGCAAAACACTTTTTGCTTCTTGCATGCAAATAACTCCACTCTCAAAAAATACACTCTGTTTATTTTCCATTATACTATCTGAAAGGATGGTACCCTGTGAGATGTAATACCTAAAACAGTCACATAGAGGTGTTACGAGATCAGTCATACTGTTGAATGAAAAGGAAGTCTGAGAAATTTATTTAAAAAATGCCCCTCTATGTGTGACTTAGTTTCCCTTATTTTCTCTCCTTGCCCCCACCCCCAGTCCCCAGAACTGCGAAGTGGAGGAGGTGGAATGCAGTGATACTGGAAGAAGGGGTAGGGGCAAGAGAAGTCAAAACTTTCTGGTACTGCCTGACAAAAAAGGACTCTGAACAGGAGGGCCTTGGAGGATTACCAGGAACTGTTATGTTGGGTCTATGACTAATTAGCGAGCTGGGAGGATACCAAATAAAGTCTCATCAAAACGCTGTACAAGTTGTACAATGATAACAATACATGTTTAGAAATCTGAAGTCTAGAAAAGCCAAAGGTACTTGAGAGCCATCGAGACAGATTTTAACGGAGTTGTTTACTAACAATGTTGCTTCTATAAATATGGTCTGATAAGTACCAGACAAGTTTTCTGTAGTGTTAACAGCTTGCAGAGTATGGGACGATGTAGAGTGTGGTAATAAACTCACAAATAAATCCAAAGAATTAGCAGTCATAGCTGAAGAAAAGATTCAGATCAATATTTGTAATTAATCATTTACTACCTTCATGCAGAAAAAAGGAAGTTCTGTTTATGTCAGCAACACTAAGTCTATTATACACAAACACTTTGTAACCATGATTTGTTCCAGCTCCTTGAAAGCCATTGGCAGTTATTAAAAGTAAGAACTCCAGGAATGTGAAAGACATTCATGCCTACAGGGTTTTATTTCACGCCTATGAACACTCATCCTACTGCAAGAGCACTAAGAACTTCAGACTATGCAAGAATCTGGTTTCCAAAAGAAGGCTATATTTGAGAAACTGCTCAAAGGGTCAGAAGCACTTGTGTGATCTTAAGAATGCCAAAATTGTGTTCAAGAATTTGCAGAATTTGAGAAACTGGCCAAAAGTATGAGGTTTTGAATTGGCTTGTGCAGTAATTCCAGAACCTCAAACATAATTAAACCTTCTCACTGTAAGAATTACTTTGAACAGACCAAGCCTGTACAATTGTATGCTGTACAATCTACAGGGACTATAAATGTTTATTGTTTGATATAGGCACCCAAATTAACCATACACTATTACACTATTTTTTTTAAAAAAAGTTTAGTCTATTATACATAACATTATTCATAATTTTTTGTATGCTGTTATCCAAACAATATTTTTAAAAGACCAATTTTTCAAGGCTACACAAAAATATAGGAAATAAACATTTATATCACAGGAATAACATTTACCTCTGATGTGCTGTCCAAATTATTCATATCAGCTTTCTTAATTTTTCCCCCTCAGTTTGGTTTTCAAAAGGAAATAGATTATTTGGCTTTAAATAGCAATACAGATGTGGGAAATAATGTGAAGAACACATCCTATGCAACCACTCTTGGACATTCTGTTTACTGTTTGTGTTGAAAACATTCAGGCCTTAACAGCTGAGAGACTCTAGTGTTCTAAATAAATTGTCTGAGATCTGCCTCACTACAGAGAGTCAGAATGTCTGTTACTGAGACAGGGATCAAGTGTCAGCTAGTCTGTGGAAAACAACACTGTTAACTCTTTACACAGATGCATCCTCTGAAGCTCTCAAGAATGGTGAAGAGACACTTATAGCTGCCTTCTTATTTTAAAGCAACTTCACTGTAACTGTTGCTAAGTGCTGTGTGCATAATATTTGCCTACATTCAGGCCTTGACAAATTTTCTTTGGACATAGGAAACAGCCCAAATAATTAAGAAACCCAGAGTTTAATATACCCTCTAAGTTATAACAGGTCAGGGTTTGATTCTTCAGAGGTAAGAATACCAGTCAGTTGTGAAGCGTCTGGAGTTTCACACCATTGGCCTGAGATTCTGGAATGACTTCCTGAATAAGGTGCAGAGTTGCTTATTCCTCATTTTCTTTCAGAATGGAATGCAAAAAATTTCTGCACATGTAGATGGTTTCCTGAAGATGCACCATCCAGGACAAACTTGAAAACTCACAACCTCTCAGTTCCCCTCCCCAACAGGAACTA